>NW_023276807.1:56274991-56584366 GCF_003668045.3 Cricetulus griseus | reverse complement strand
CTTTCTCATCTCTGTGACCAAATCCCTGACAGAAGAACTGAAAACAGAAATATTTATTTTGGCTCATGATTTCTGAGTCCAGTCCACGGTCACTTGACTCAGTGCCCTTGGGTAGAACATCGTGGCAGCAGGAGCATGTGGCAGAGGCGGGTCTTGACCTTAGGGTAGACAGGAAGCAGAGAGAAGGGGAACGCTGCTGCCTTTCTGGCTTCCAAACCATGAGATGGTGCTGACAGCGTTTTGTGTCCTCAGTTAGTCCTCCTAGGGAATGTCCTTACAGGCACTCCCGAAGGTGTGCCTCCCCCGGGTCCTATATCAGGACTCCTCTTTTACTTTTTGGAGACAGGGTCTGTCTATGTAGCATTGGCTATCCTGGAGCTTGCCACTTATATCAAGCTGGCCTTGGACTGACAGAGATCTTTTGACCTCTTCCTCCTGAGTTCTGGATGTGCTACCACACCCAGGACTTCTTAAACCATTTTTGCTTGACCTCTTCTAGTGTGAGTTTTTACACCACTCTAGGTGTGCAGGCATATGAAATAGGTATGCAAATGAAACATTAACTGATAAGTCATGAATTTATTTAAAGACAATTTTTTTTGGCATACATGTAATATGACTACTGTTAAAGATGAAAGCAAGTTTGCATACAGAGATGACCTGCTTGTTTATGAAGAATGGTATCTTGGCTGAATGTTGCCCACTGTAGGACATAAAGCATCGTCAATGTTTTTTTGGTTAAAATCCGTGTTTTGTTTCTGTAATCATCTGCGATGCACATTGTATTAGTTGTCCTATGCTCTTTGAGCTGACTGATAAGCTGGCTGTAGAAGCAGGGTCACCCTCTCCCCTCTCAGACCCAGTGTGTTTATCTCACAGTCCTTGTCCTCCAAGGTGCCTCATCTAGATGGTCTTGCACCTGTGTCACACAGAAGGGCAGAGGACAGCAAAACAAACATGAGTGAAAATGCCGGTGACATCAGCTAGGAGGTGAGCCACTGCCAAGGTCACTGTTGTTTATGCCATGACGTAAAGAAAGTGCCCTCAATGGGAGAGAGATGCTGCAAGTTCAGCCTCGGGAATCTCCTCTGTGGAGAGGAAGCTCAGTCAGGAACTCCAGCGGCCTGCCTCAACTTCCCTAGTTGGTTTTTGCTGGATGTCATGAACATCTGGTTTGATGATGTTTCCTCTGCTTCAGCTGTGACTCTGTTGGGAATGCCAGCTAGCTGCCTTAAAGTCAATTTCTGCTGAACATTTGGCTGATTTAATAATGTTTGTGTCTACCCGTCTCTCTCTAGCTATTTATTCTTTTACTTTGGCTTACTGTATACTTACTCATTTAAAAACAAGAGTATTCGTAGATCCTTCTCCAGGTAGCACCAAACCATCATCCAAGCCAAGAAAGGCATTTGTTTAAATAAGTGGGACAAGTGGCAGCAGCACGTGTGTGGACATTTCAGGGGCTGTCAGTAGTTCTGTCCTAATCTCAAGCCCAAATTGATTGAATTAAAAAATTATTTATTGAGAGAGGGAGGGAGGGTGAGTGAGTGAATATAGGTGTGTGTGTGTGTGTGTGTGTGTGTGTGTGTGTGTGTGTGTATGTGTATGTATACCCCAGCATGCATATGGGGGTCAGAAGACAACTTGTGGGTGTTGGTTCTCTCCTATCATGTGGATTCCTGGTTTTGAACTCAGGTCATAAGGCTTGGTGGCAGGTGGGTGCCTTTGCCAGCTGAACCACCCAGCTAGCCCTTAATTTATTTTTTATTATGTGTGGTATATAGCATTATATAATATGCAATTTATGACATATAGTCTCTATTAAGAAGAAACTGGATGCCACTACTGCATTTGAGAAACCAGATTTGTCATCTGCAGATGATAACTATAAATAGAAATGTAAAGACAGTTTTTAAATTCCAGCTGGATGCCATTGTCTGCTAGAGGCTTGGAACCTAAGACTTGAGATTGGCTGAAAAGGAGGCATTCAGTATGTGCTGTTGAGGGGTTAAAAATAAACCATTGATGCCATGCTGCTGTGTTTGAGGCCGCAGGGAGCCATGGATAAGTTCGTCTGCTTACTCTCACCTCATGGGTCTCCCATTGTCTTAGTTAGGGTTTTTATTGCTATGAACAGACAACATGACAACAACAACTCTTTCTTTCTTTCTTTCTTTCTTTCTTTCTTTCTTTCTTTCTTTCTTTCTTTCTTTCTTTCTTTCTTTCTTTCTTCTGAGATAGGGTTTCTCTGTGTAGCTTTGAAGCCTGTCCTGGAACTCCCTTTGTGGACCAGGCTGGCCTCAAACTCAAAGAGATCTGCCTGACCAAGGCAACTTTTATAAAGGAAAACATTTACTTGGGGCTGGCTTACGGTGCAGAGGTTCAGTCCATTATCATCACGGTGGGACATGGCAGTGTTCAGGCAGACATGGTGCTGGAGAGGTAGCTAAGAGTTCTACATCTTGATCTGTAGGCAGCAGAAGAGACCTGTGTGCATACTGGGTGTAGCTTGAGCATACGAGACCTCGAGTCCTGCCCCTACAGTGACTCACTTCCTCCAAAGGCCACACCTCCTAATAGTGCCTCTCTCCATGGGCCAAGCATTCAAACACATGGGTCTGTGGGGGCCATTCCCATTCAAACCACCACACCCATAATGGTCTTGCTCCTTTACTTTGGGAAATGCTCCCTTATATGGTGTTTGGGAAGCTGCGAGGGTGGAGGTGAAGGGTTCTGAGTATGGTTTACTGATGGAGAACAGTTCACGGAGATTGGCCCTCACTGGGGAATAAGATTAACTTGTGATAGGAGGCTGGGTAGGAGGATGGCCTTCATGTCAGCCCTTACAGGGGTGATGCGGGTAGATATAGTGGAGGTTTGGAGAAGGGCCCAGCCTAAGACCTTTTTGGAGTATATAGAGTGTTTCCTGTTTCTGCAAAGACTGGGCAGGGAGAAGTCTCCTGATGCTGGGCGTGATCCACTGTCTGTTCTGGATGAGCCACCTACTGGGGTTCTGCAGGTTAGGGTGTGATGACTACAAGGCCCCCCTTTCTGTGGGATCTCCTTGTCATGTGTAGTTGACAGGAGGAGCTGGGGGGGTCTGTAGAGATTGCATAGGATGTTCAGAGCTCTGAGAAAACAAAGGTGCGTCTTGGTAGCCAATAAGCACTCTGTGAGGGAGGGGCACCCCAAGTGGTGTTGGAGTGGGCAGTGGAGTAGGGCTGTGACCAGGTTGGTCAGGTCCCTTGGTCAGCCTTACTACCCTTGATCTAGGGTTGTATAAAGGAACCTGTTACCTCTGCTATGGCCATACTTCCAGGAAGTGGAAAAGACAACAGGCAGGGGGTTCTGGGTGACCCTATTAACCTCTTTATTATGTTTCCCCCACCAGGAACCAGGATCATCTATGACCGGAAATTCCTGATGGAGTGTCGGAACTCACCTGTGGCCAAAACACCCCCGAAGGACCTGCCAGCTATTCCTGGGGTCACTAGCCCGACCAGTGATGAGCCTCCTATGCAAACCAGTCAGAGCCATCTGCATAGCAGCCCGGAAGATAAGCGGGCAGGCGGTGAGTACTGGACCCGTCCAGGCCCTGTGAGGGGAGGAAGCTTGTCCGTTTTCTCTGAGAAATTCCAAGTTTCAGGGACGGGGGCGATAGTGGGGAGCCTAGAGGGTGGGGCACCGGTGGGAATAGAACTCTGATTGGTGCCAGCTTGCCCCCTTCAAACCTCCAAGGACCCCAGGACAGCTGATGTGATGCATCAGGTCATGTAACTTGTGAGTAAGATGACAGTGGCTTTACACAGCGTCTTCCATCAGCCTGCCTGTCTCTGTGGTTGCTCACACAGCACCACCACAAGTGTGCCATGCAGTGTATGTGGTGCTGGAGACAACTTATGAAAGACACGGTATACTTTCCCTCTGGGAACTTACATGTCTACAAGATAAAAAAATAAACCAAGGTACCTCCTGGTGGTACTGGTCCTTCAGTGGATTGCTGGTGAAGACAGGCAGACAATGCCTCCTATTGTTAATGGAGCTTTGACATTTATAGCTAGGTCCTTCCTGGTTCCCCTCCTCTCCAAAGTAATCAAAGCACGCACCCTGGCAGCTGCATGTGGAGTGTGAACATGTTCTTGTGGTCAGAGCTTCTGAGCTCTCTCCCGTGTAAGTGTGTCCACATGGTGAGTGTTATATGCAAGCACCGCCACATGACCATGTTACATGTAAGCACGTGCACATACCCACAGTCTGAGGAATACCATATCTGACTTTCCGCTCTGAAGGAGGTGCCCCAGACTCAGACAGGGAGCTGCTGATGGCCCTTGCCCTGTGGGATGGGATTCCTAATTACCCTGGGATCCACCATCTGGGGATGGGGCTGAATAGCAGTAGGAAGGCAGATTTGACTGTGTACAGAGAACAGTGGTCATGAAGCTACATGTGTGGCTCCCTGCTATGTGTTCAAGGATGGAGGGATTCCTTGGTGATTGCACAGTGCCTCACACCTTTACTTTTCTCTTTTTCTTTTTCTTTTTAACCTCAAATCAGAAATGACAGGATGAAGTTAGGCCACCCCTGAAGTTGTCACCATGAACTGAAGGCTGTCATTTACCCTTGCTGGCACACCTACCCTGCTCCTAGTTTCTGTTGGTACTCCAGCTCTCAACCGTAAATAGTGGCCTGGTAGCCTCAGATAGTGTGAGGATGAGAGTGCATAGTTTTAAAAGCTCCAGCCCTTGGCCACATATTAACAATTAAATTTACAGAAAACTCAGCACTGCCACCTCCCTTATGAGGAAGCCTGGTTTCCTAACCTAGTTACCTTTTGTCTTGTACACCTCCATTGGACCTCTGAGAATAACTCCCTGGCCTCTAAGCCTGGAGTATTGCATTTGCCCCTTGGTTATTGACTGGCCCTCCGTCTTTTCTCTCCACAGGTGAAGAGTCACAGTTTGAGATGGACATTTAAGGGACCAGCCATAGGACGGAGTGATGCTTCTGGGGCCCTGAGGCCCTTGGGAGGAGAGCCACAGTGGTCAGGCCTTGCACCAGGCAGACATCAGGTGTGGGCCACCCAGTCCTGCTCCACCTTCCATTTTGTGAATACCAGCACATACCTCCTCGTGCCTCTGTTGACATTGAGCTGCTACTCCAGGGGAATGACTCTTGCCCACACCCTGCATCGAATGCCCGGAAGTGGGCACAGAGGAGCCTGTCAGAATGGTCATCTGGCAACTCTAGCCCCAACCTCTGGAGCACACCTACCCTTTCCTGAGGTTGGGGTACCTGGGAAAGCTACCCTTCACTTCTTTCCCTGAGAGGAAATAAAGTCCACCTTTCCCCTAGGCCCAAGGTTAGGCCCTGTCTCAACTGTTTTCAACTTAAAGTGATAACACAGTTACTCTGTTCAGTGCTTACAGTGAACTTCACTTTACATTATCTTATGTGATTATCATACCAGTTGTCTAGGTAAGCAGGGCAGCCTTCCTGTCTGTTTACAGCTGAGAAGCCTGGCTGGAAGTGAAGTAGTTCTCCATGGGACTGGGCTGGAGCTCTGCTACACTGTAAGTCTTGTTTTTAGCAGCAAGTACCTTTGTCCAGCTGTGTGGTCACCTTTCCCCTTGAGCCTGGGCCACTGTAGAGCCTCTGATCCACAGGCATCTAGTCTTTGTCAGTCATCTCTGTGTGTGTGCTACCACTGGGGCATGCCGAGGAGTGGCAATTTCTCTGCCTTAAAGATGTTGAAGTCTACCATGTACCAATTAAAAAAGGTAGCCTGAAGCAGATTGTATCCGATTGCTTATTGGTGGTCACGGAGCGGGAGGCTTGGAGGAAGCTGTGTAGCTGGGAATGAGAGCGGGAGGAGGTGGGTACTAGTGACCCAAAGGTCTCGGGGAGCCAAGATGAGTAAGGGTGATGATATCGAGGGTCCCTTTGTGGGCACAGCAGGTACTTTTGTGTGTGAATGTGACTTTAGCTGTTTTTAGGAGTCTTGACAGCTAGACGGAGAGTGGTAGGCCAGGTGTCTCTCACTACAGGACCTGCTGAGGGATGGGTACACCCTTCATAGGTTCTGGGATCACAGTGTTTGTTACCTTGTCATTTTGCGGGAAAGCAGGCCTGAGTGACCACATCTTTTGCATGTCTTTTCTACAGCTTATTTGCAGCCCCTTACAAAGGAAGCTAGAATCTGTGTGGTGGTATTTGGAAGGAGACGGAACTTTGGTGTGTTCACTGCATACATACTGTATAGCCTCCTCCTGTGTGTGAAATTAGAGGCCGAGGAGGGGCTACCACCAAAACAAAGGCAATGCAAATTCAGCTTGGTTAAATGAGAGGTTAAGTCCCATTCACTGCCTGTTAGTGTCCCTATAAAGACACACTTCATGCCCTACATCTCTTCCGAGGTCTTGCTTCCTAGTCTGTGTGGTCTAGTGCAATTCCCATTTTCTCAGGGTCAGTGTGCCCTTTCCTGGTAGACCTGGAGCCATAAAATGTGTAGAAGTTAGCTTTCCTCGCTGAGACAAGATTCCAGTCTCTCCAGGGTTAATTGTTGCTTGGGGCTATGTAGTAGCAGAGCTCTGCAACCCAGCCCTCCAGGAAGGGAGATTGGGCAAATGAGCCTACTCTGTTCATCTTGACATCCCTATCTGCTGGAACCTTAATGTTCTGTAGAGATGCTCTCCTAAGAAACCCATCAGTTTGGCATGCCCACCGTCTGCGGTGACCAGAACCACTGTTTGGGTTTGAAGAATTCACTGGCAACTGTAGACAGAAATAAGACGCTTTAAGGAATGGTGTGCGTTCCTAATGGAGATGAAACATCACTAAGCAATACTTGTGATTAGCCAGTAACTGCAGGCTGTGGCTATTCTGGGAACTAAAGAAAACTGAGGTTTAAGACTCCTGGCCCTTGTAGTGGTTTTGATTCCAAGAAGTCATGAGTGGCTTGGTAGTTCAAGGTCCCTGAGAACAAGTTTTCCCAGAGTAAATACTGGAGGTGACAAATTTGACATGCTTGAGTAATGAGGCTGTGTAGGAAAAGAAGGCTTGCTGGCATTGGATGCAGATGCCAGAAGTGAGATAAATGTTGGAGGTTTGGAGCCTGGGCTGATACCTCTTAGAAGAGTGCTTGTTGTGCAGGTGTGAGGACCTGTTGCTCCATGGCACACTGTTTTCAGCTCTTGGGAAGCAGAGACGAGCATGCTGGCTGTCCATGTACCTGAATCGGCATGCTCCTGGTTCAATGAATGACGCAGTCTTAAAAGTAGAGAGTGGTTGTGAGTGAGTGACACTAGACATCTACTTCTGGCTTCCATGTGCCACATGCACATACACACATGAGTGCACAAAGGAAATGCTGTGTTAGAAATTGCACGGCCACATCAATGGAAGAATGGATGGAGAAAATGTACATTTACACAATGGAGCATTACTCAGTGGGGGGGAAAAACAATGAAATCTTGAAATTCTCAGGTAAATGGATGGAACTGGTAGAAACCATCCTGAGTGAGGTAAGACAGTCACAGACAAGCATGGTATGTACTCCCTCATATATGGATATTAGACATAGAGCTAAGGATTTACCAGCCTACATTCTACACCACCAGAGAAACTAGAAAATAAGGAGGACCCTAAGAGAAAAATACATGGTACCCCAAAGAAGGGGAAAGGGACAAGATCTGAGCACTGGGGGAGAGAAGAGGAGGTAGGAAAAAGAAGGGGAGAAGAGGAGGGAGGAGGAGAACAACAGGGATCAGGAAGACTGAATCGGGAGGAATAGAAGAAAGCAAGAAAGGAGATAATAGAGGGAGCCAGTATAGGTCTAAAGTGAAATCTGGCACTAGGGAAATGTTCGGAGATCCACAAAGATGACCTCAATTAAGAATCTAGGCAGTAGTGGAGAGGCCGCCTTTGATTCCCTTCCCCTATAATGAGATTGATGACTTCCTTAACTGCCATCCTAGAGCCTTCATCCAGTAGCTGATGGAAGCAGAAGCAGGCACCCACAGCTAAGCACTGAGCCATACTCCCAAAATCCAGTTGTGGAGAGGGAGGAGGGATGAGCAAAGGAGCCAAGACCGCGCTGGAGAAACCTATAGAACCAGCTGACATTACCTAGTGAGAGCACACGGACCCCAGTTGTAGAGATGGGGAACCAGCATTGGACTGAACCAAACCCTCTGAATGTGGGTGCCAGTTAGGAGGCCTGGGCAGGCTATGGGGCCTCTAACAGTGGAACCAGTATTTATCTCTAGTGCATAAATGGACTTTGGGTGCCCATTTCCCTATGAAGTGATACTATTTCAGCTCAGAAACACGAAGGAGGGCCTAGGTCCTCCCAGAAAGGATGTGACAGACTTTGCTGCTCCCCCTATGGAAGGCCTCACTGTCTTTGGGGGGTGGGTTGGGGAGGTTGGTAGGGGGTATGGAGGATGGGAGGGGGAGGGAATGGGCATTGTTATGTAAAATGATTGTTTCTAAATAAAAAAAGGAGAAAAAGAAAAAGAAAATTGCATGGCCAATAACAAGGAGGGCAGTAATAATCTTTGGGTATGTACCTAGTTAGCATGAGTGTAGTGTAGGAACCTGAACTGGTAACTATCTAACTTATTGCATGCTATTGGCCCCTTTGTCTCCCAGGTTGCTAGACATCACAGCTGTTATACCTCCTCCCTCCTGGTACCTTTCAGTGTGACATTTAAGAAACTGGAGGAAAGGCCCAAGGACAAGGCCAGCAAAGAAGTCTGTCTTGCCACTTGCACAGTGAGTGTCTCAGGAAGGGCGAGATTCAGCAAGTGGGTTGTAGCTAATTCCAACCTCCTTTAAGAAGTATGTTCTGAGTCTTCCCTACATCCAGTGTCTTCACTCTAGAGAATCTTAGCGGCTGGGAAAAAGTTTATCCCAGGAAGCAGAATTAAGGGCCCAAGCACAGAAATGTGGCAAGGGAGGGCAGACAGAGGGAAGGATATGGAGACTGGAGAAGAATGTAAGAGTGTGTTAGTCACTGTTCTAGTGCTGTGAGGAGACACCATGAGCATGGCGAGTCTTAGAAAGGAAAGCATTTGATTGGGACTGGCTTCAGAGCTTGGTTTATTATGGCAGGGAGCCTGGTGGTGGCATGGCAGGCATGGTGCTGGAGCAGTAGCTGAGAGCTACATCCTGATCTGCAGGCAGAGAAGTGGGGGAGGGGAGGGGAGAGGGGGCACATCTAGATCCACCTCAAAGTCCACCCTCAGTGACCCACTCCCTCCAATAAAGCCATACCCACTGCCATAAGGCCACACCTCTTAATCCTAAACAGTACCACTCTCTGATGACTAAGCGTTCAAATATATGAGCCTATAGAGGCCCTTCTTCCAAACAACCACAATTAGAAAAGGTATACCTAGGCTCCGTGTTGGGTAGCAGGTACAAATTTTAGATGACAATGGCATTCGATTGCTGAATAGAATTCCTTTCTATACCTGGCAGTGGTAATGGGTATTGGAATTAGAATTCCAGTTGCTTTAGCCTCAAAGCTCAGGTCCCTTATGCCACACTGTGAATGGAAATGAAGCCTGAACAGTTCAGGCTCTGAAGTGTTAGCAGACAATTGTTGGTTGTCAGGACTAAACTGAGACTCATCCAGGGGTTTAGTGAGTCTCTTGGGATTGGGTTTGAACTGGGGATAGCAGAGACTTAAGGTTGGTTAGTATCAAGTGCCTATTGTGTATGAGGCCCTTTGTGAGGTCAGTGCCATTAACGATTTATGTCATGTGGGATTCCTTTTGTGCATTCTTTGGGAAGTTAAACCTGGTCTTCTGGAGATATGACCAGGATTTAGCAAAGCCAAACTCCTCCAACCCCCAGAGGACATGTTTCTTTATGGTAGGACAATTAAACCTAGGAGCAGCCAGCATCCCAGTGAAGTCGGTAGAGATCTCTGTACAATTAACTGGGACAAAGACAGCTGTCACTCATCTGCAAAAGGTCAATGGGTATGAGACGGGAGGAAATCACTTCCTGAGATCAAGTCTTTGTCATCAGACATCATTAGGTTACCCTCTCCATTGTGTGTGTGTGTGTGTGTGTGTGTGTGTGTGTGTGTGTGTGTGTGTGTGATCTCACCTGGCAGAGTGCTTGCCTAGAGAGAGAGAGAGAGAGAGAGAGAGAGAGAGAGAGAGAGAGATTTCACCTGGCAGAGTGCTTGCCTAGCTTGTGTGTGTGTGTGTGTGTGTGTGTGTGTGTGTGTGTGTGTGTGATTTCACCTGGCAGAGTGCTTGCCTAGCTTGAGTGTGTGTGTGCGTGTGCGTGTGTGATTTCACCTGGCAGAGTGCTTGCCTAGCTTGAGTGTGTGTGTGTGATTTCACCTGGCAGAGTGCTTGCCTAGCTTGAGTGTGTGTGTGCGTGTGCGTGTGTGATTTCACCTGGCAGAGTGCTTGCCTAGCTTGAGTGTGTGTGTGTGATTTCACCTGGCAGAGTGCTTGCCTAGCTTGAGTGTGTGTGTGCGCGTGCGTGTGTGATTTCACCTGGCACAGTGCTTGCCTAGCTTGAGTGTGTGTGTGTGTGTGTGTGTGTGTGTGTGTGATTTCACCTGGCACAGTGCTTGCCTAGCTTGCACAAGGCCCTAGATTCTGTACTGAGAACTGCATATGGGTGATGCATGACTGGAGGGAGAAGCAAGTGGATCAGAAATTCAAGGCCATACTTGGCTCCTTAGGAATTTGAGGTCAGCCTGAGGCTAAATAAAACCTTGCCTTAAAGTAAAAACAAATAAACAATATAATAAGAACACTAATAAATAATAAATAATACCATCAAAGTCAGGGGTCCCTGAATTTTACACACTACAGATTTTGGTTTCACCAGGATACTTTTCATTGTGATACTCAGCTTAGTGCTGCCATCTTCTGGAGGAGTTTGCCAAAGTAAGGACTACACGCATCTCTCGGATAAGGTTACTCCATTAGGTGGAAAGTGAGGGTGCTGTATGTATTGAAGACCTGAGAACTCTTTCTGTGGATTATATGCAACGGACCCTCACCGCAGGGAGGAGGGGGAGGAGCTTCAGAATGCTGCGGCTTACCCACCTTTGATTTGGGATAAGCTAGACATGATCATGTTTCCTCATCGTACCAAGCTGGACCCTGCCGGCGGCCAAACTGCCTTCTGATTGGCCCATCACCAGGCCTGCAGTTGCCAGCTGACTCCTCCCATGGCAACTAGGAGCTCTTCCCCATTAAAATCTTTTCCAAGGCATTCCAGGCTCTAAGCAGAGAAAGCTTTCTAGAGAGAATCAGGATCTCCGTGGTAAACAAAACAAAACACTGCCTTATAGGATGGTTTAGATTTGCGCTGGAATCGTGGCTATAACCAGGGACACCTTTTTTTTTTTTTTTTTTTGAAAACGGGTCTCATATAGCTCAAGCAATCCTTGAACTGATTTTGCTGCCTCTATTTTCCAATTGCTGGGATTGTGCAGCGCAGTTTGGCTTTCTGAGCATTCAGAGAACAAACCCAGATCCCTATTCGTGCCTATTTTCTGCTTTCCAACTGAACCCATTTGAACGTAATTGGCCCCATAAGCTCATAGGGAGTGGTACTATTAGGAGGTGTAGGTTACAATAGGTATGGCTTTGTTGTAGGAAATGTCACAGTGGATGTGCGTTTTGGGTCTCATATATGCTCAAGCCATGCCCAGTGTCCCAGACTACTTCCTCTTGCTTTTCGATCATAGATGTGGAATTCTCAGCTTCTCCAGCACCATGTCTGCCTGCATGCTGCCGTGCCCCATCATGGTGATAATGGACTGAATGTCTGAACTGTAAGCTGCCACTTCAATTAGATGTTTCCCTTTATAAGAGTTACCGTGGTCATGGGGTCTCTTCACAGCAACAGAAACCCTAAGACACCTTCCATTGCTTGCTGTCAGCTGTGATCTTACAACTGTGAGAAAAGTAATAAAGAAGGACAAGAGAGGAAGAGGAAGGGAGTGGGGAAAGGTCCAGAAGGCCATCTCACAAGGCAGCATCATTTCAAGCTTCCACAACCTTTTAACACTGCCAAGGGCAGGGGACCAAGTCTGCAGCACATGGGCCCCAGGAGGATATTCCAAATCCAAACAATGGCATTCACTTGGCCTCATCCTCTGTAATTTTCCCAGACCAACCATCTGTCACATCCAGTCATAAAGCAGTCTGCTCAAGAGGAGCTGGTCTCACTCTGACCCCTTTTCTGGTATCTAATGTTCTTCAGAGCCTCTCATGTCCCTCATGTGTCCTAACCCATGCAATCCAGTCTTCACTAGCTTCCTAAAGAACAGATGGGGAATGGGATGGATTGTCTTGCTTAGCTTCAGACCCTATTGGCACTCGCTGTGGACTGAGAGCTGTCCACTTATCCTCTCGTCTAGCTCATTTCCCACCCATCCTGCCTACTGTGTCTGGTTCTTAAGCTTCAGGGTGTATGAGAACGAGATGGAAAGCTTGTTAAAATGTATTTCGGGGCTAAACACCCAGAGGTTCTGATTCAGTGGTTTGGGGTTGCTATACCATGTAACTAGGATGTCAGCTCTACCATGCTAGAGATCCTATAGGCCTTTCTCCAGGACCAGCCACCCAGTGCCTTTGTATTGTTGGGCAGACATGGTAAGTTGTTTCCTACAATTCAACAGAGGATTGATTCCTTTGCTGCATGATCCCCCTGGGCTACTTTCTCCATCAGGGTTGTTTGCATCCTTGGCCTTTATGTGGTACAGATCTCATTCACAGGCAAGAAGGCAGGGAATTGGTGGCACACGCCTTTAATCCCAGCACTCGGGAGGCAGAGGCAGGCGGATTGCTGTGAGTTTGAGGCCAGCCTGGTCTCCAGAGCGAGTGCCAGGATAGGCTCCAAAGCTACACAGAGAAATCCTGTCTCGAAAAACCAAAAAAAAAAAAAAAAAAAAAAAAAACCCAAAAAAAACCCAAACAACAACAACAACAACAAAACAAAAACAAAATAATAAAAAACAAAAAAAAAACAAAACAAAAAACCCCCCAAAAGGACAGGGTATTTTAGGTTTGGATTTGGCTTTTGAAGTTAAGAACTAACTACATTAGTCATCACTGGCTGGCCTAAAACTCACTATGTAGACCAGGCTGGCCTCTTGCTTGTGGCAAACCTTCTGCCCCTGCCTCCTGAATGCTGGGATTACAGGTGTATGTGACTATATCCAACTACAGAAATGCATTATCATTTACTCAGTAAATACTTACAGCCAAACACTATTCTGGAAGTTTGGGATAACTCATTGAACAAAATATACAAATGCCTACCCACATAGTGCTTAACACTCACACGTGCACGCGCGCGCGCGCGCACACACACACACACACACACACACACACACACACACACACACACACTGAATGTAGAAGGGAGAGAAGTTGGGAAAAATAAGAGGGTCAGCAGGAGTAGGTTAGAGACAATAATTGGGAGGAATAGATTTAGAATATATTGGTTACATGTTATGAAATTATCAAAAATAAAAACAAATGTTATTTAGTGGGGAAGGGATGTGGTTCAGTAGTAACACCCTGTAACACCCTGGGATTGGGTCCCCACACCCAGACCTTTGCTTACCCAGATTCTATTGTTGAGTAGAAAGCCACCAAGTCCAGATCACACAACCAGGGGGAGGCAGGAGCATTAAAGGGTTTAGGACTGGCCATGTGCATATTTATGTTATTTTTTATATAGCCACCCTCTCTTTAGGTTAAAAAAATAGACAAATTAGGCCATAACAAATTGAGAAACTTCACAGAAAAATAGACCATGAACAGACTAAACAGAGAGCCTACAGAACAGGCAAAAACAAACAAAACAACAAAACAATCTCCTGCCCCCAAACCTACTTCAAACTGTTCCTCGAACAGAAAGTTAGTATCAGAAATATACAAAGAAAAAAAAGTGGCTCGTGAGATGGTTAAACTGGCACAGGCACCTGCTGCCAAGCCGGACAACGTAAGTTCAATCTTTGGAACCCACATGGAGGAAGGAGATAAACTCCCACGAGTTAATCTCTGACTACACATGTGCCATGGTGTGCCCTGTGTACCACTAAGGAGTTTCTCTTGCAGCAGAGATCATTACAGAAAATCATAACCGATCAAAATGTAGAGAACAATGACAGTGCAGTGCCCAGCCCCAGGTGATACATCTGCAACACGGCCCCTACACTTAAGGCTCAGAGAAACATTGTGGAATTTGGGCTGAAAGACCCAAGAGCTGGAGGATCAGGGCAGGATATCTGCTTTGACATGATGTCCTATGAGTCAGGAAAGCTGAACCAAAGAAATCTCAACAGTGTGGTTGCTCAAACAAGAACTAAAGAATGGCAACCCCAATTGATATGCCAGAGTGGGTGGAGGGAAACTCACAAAGGCTTTACCCATAGAAGAAGAGTTACAGGCAATCAATGGTTGTTGGAAGAGGGAGAAACATTTTTCTCCAGGGACAAGACCACTGCCAGGTTAGCTGCTCCCAAGAGGCCATCATAATTACTAGAGGCTGTGAATTTGAGGAGTGGGAGGAATTGGAGGAAGAAGGGGAGATGAAATAATACAGTCCTTACATTTGAAATCCTAAAAAACAATTAAAATAATACTTACTATTAAAATAAGAGACAATCAACGCAACAGAAATGGTTAAGAAAAAACAGGCTAATATGAATGGGCAGGTTCCCCCTCTCCCACAAACAGCATACAGTCATTGGTGAAACCTGAAGAGTCTTTGCCCATTATAGGAAAAGAGCACAATGTAAGTCATACCATGACTGTAATGTTAGGATGTTTACATGGGACAAGGACCAAAAATCAATGTACTAAAAGCATATTGTTCTCAGAGATGGGATATGTTATTGCAATGATAATTTCTCACAGATTGCTTTAGTGCAGTTACTGAGTTGCTTGTGGTCATCTCCAGGCAATAAGCAGCACCGTTTTTAAGATGAGTTAGATCCCAAGGGGGGAATAATTGTCAGCACTTCCTGGCTTGACTACTAGGGCTGCTCTCTGACCCAACAGGGACCAAGAGAGCTTGTGCCCCCTCTCTCAGCCCTTTATTCCACATGCCTTCTGTACCAGGCGTGGCCACAGGTACAGGTATGGGAGTCTCTTCCTACACCCTATCGTATTAACCTTAAGTATCAATTCTGGGAAGTTAGAGTGGCCATGCGTGTGACAGGCAGCATGATCCCTTGCTTGGGAAAGGGATTAATGTGTCTCAGTTTCTTGCCTCCTGTTTGCACTTGGAGGGGATCAGAGCTGCCATCCTACAGTGTCAATCACACTAGGAGATAACAGTTTGTAGATGTCTGTCCCTTGGTTAGTACTTCCACACAACCCCCGGAGAACCTCAAGAACCATCTCTGGCAGGTGCTCTGCTCATCTCTTCAGCTCTCCAGTTGCAGGAAGATGCTGAGTTGAGCTGTTGCTGGACCCTAGGTAGGCTGCATCACCCGTGGTTTATGCAGATAACACGGTTCTTTTCTCCAAAGGCAGCAGTCCCTGGCTGCTGTACATATTCCCACTGCTTTTACTCTCTGGAACTCCAGGGAAGAGTCTGTAAAAGTTCAACCACACTCTGAGTGGCTGGATAGACACCCAGGGAAGGGCAGGGATTTTTCTCATTCCTATGTAACAAAATAACCTTGTCACCTTTCTTTAAGGTACTTACCCTGCTGTGGGAGCTGTGGGCCATGCTTCTTGGGAGTTTTACCAGGTTATCTATCACTACATGAATACAATTAATCAGGAAAAGATTAAAATAGAACTATAGTAAAAGCCTTGGAAAAGGAGGCATTCATGTAGCCTGTGGTAAAAGAGGTGACAATTTGTG
Organism: Cricetulus griseus; assembly: GCF_003668045.3. Lineage (NCBI taxonomy): Eukaryota > Metazoa > Chordata > Mammalia > Rodentia > Cricetidae > Cricetulus > Cricetulus griseus. The sequence goes on along the minus strand of NW_023276807.1, from coordinate 56,568,499 downwards.
TGAGTGTAGATGGAAGAGGAAACTGTGGGAATTAGTCATGTGATGTATTTAGAGAGCTCTTCAAATTGACTAGGTCCAACCTTGAGTGAAAATATGAGCACTGAGGCAGGGGATTTATCCTGATGGCAAGACACAGACTTTAAACATTTCCTACATGATATCATGTGAACAAGGAAACTGCAGGTACACTGCTGATGAAAGTGTGAGGAGGACTGGGATGAAAACGAGGTGGCCCTGATGACCATGGACACTGGATTCCCATATTCACCAGTCTCTGTTTCGAATGTGTATGAACTGCCTGAGAAGTTTTCTTGACTGTTGTAGTGAGCACAGGGGTCCTGTGTTTGTCATAAGCTTTCGGTTGATGCCACTATGAGCTTGGTCAGAGGATCATTTACTGAGTAGAAAGTCCAGCCTATTTAACATTGTAACCAATGGCTGGCTTTAAACAGAAGAGGACTAAAAGAAAGGTCAAAGCTTTGTCCTAAGATGCATTGTTCATGAAGTGCTGACTGTGATGTGCGCTGGAGATTATTTCCCGCCTGGTCCTGCAGAGACTTTAATTAATTGTATACTGTTGGCCGATGGCTAGGGCTTCTTACTGGCTAGCTCTCTCTTAATTATTAATCCATAACTACTAATCTATGTATTTCTACATGGTTTTATCTTTCCGGAGAACTTCCGGCGTCCTATCTTCCTGGTAGCTATATGGTGTCTCTCCCTGGCGGTCTCTCTCTCCTTCCCCTCCCCTGCCTTCTCCTGGTCTGATAGCCCTGCCTATGCTTCTGCCTGGCTACTGGCTAATCAGTGTTTTATTCATCAACCAATCAGAGAAAAATATATACAGAAGGACATGCCTCATCAGTCATGGGCCGTTGTGGTGAGGGGTCAGCCTTTGCTTCCTGAAATGAGTGTCAGTTTACACTTGAGTCTAAGGGATGATAGGATAAATAATCTTGGTTGTCAAGTTAACCAGATCTGGAATCAACCAAGAGATTGGCTTGTGGGGCAAAGGACTTCTAGGTATTTTCCGGCAGGGTTGACTGAATGGGGAAGTCAATGGAGAAGTCAATGGGGAAGTCTCAGAATGGGTGGCGCTGTCTGGAGGGACCTAGCTAGTTATAAGGAGGTCAGATGAAAAGCTTTTGCCTTTTCCTGGCTGCCTCCACCTCTTGGTGAGTGCATCTACTCTGTTGGTGCCTTAGCTTGCCACTGTTGTCTGCTGATATTAGAACCCAGCTTCTTGGTCTTTCAATGTGGACTGAAGATCAGTGGCTCTCCAGGAATTCTTTAGACCTACAGTACCAGACTGAAGCTCCTGCAGAATGCAGCTCTGTACACTGAGCAATTACTGGGTTCTCAGCCTCCCCAGTGATCTGACAGCCATTGTTGGACTACTCACTGTAAGCCAAGCTAACGAATACCCTTAGCAATATATGTCCGTCTATCAGTTCTGTTCCCCTGGAGGATCCTGATAAATACAGATTTGAAAGTGTTGCCTGGGGATGAGGCATTCCCTCTTTGTTTCCTGGCCACATGGTATGAGCTTCTCCTTCTTGTAAGCTGGGCCTACAGCTCTCAAATACTGAGCCCAAATAACCTTTCTTCCTTCAGTTGTAAATGTCAGGCACTTTCTCACCAGCAAACACGATGGCCATGGGAGAAATCCTCTACTCTCAAGGGCTTCTTTTACTGAGTCTGGGTCTTAACCCTCTCTCCCCCACTAATACAATAGTTCCATGAAATCTGGAATGAACTGGTTTCATTTCTGCTATTTCACCAGTAATGAGTGGGTGAGCCATGGCTTGCTTATGTGTTTGCACGGTGTTGAGCTCCATAGTGATCAGATCCTTAAACAAGTTGGGAATTCCATCAGCAAGACAATTTTAACCTACTATGGTCAGGTATACTGGGCATGACCTGAGGGGATGCACATAGTACAGTCTTCATTGACCCAGTGTAGGGTCTGGGGTGTATAAGTTCTGGAATGAAACTTCAACTTACATAGAACCTTCCTTGAGGCTGATTAACTCTTATCAAAAATGCTTGTGGAGAGGTTGGAGCATTATAGGTCTGGAGACTAATTATAGTTTATTTTAAGGACCATCTTTTGCCTCTTATTAGCCATTCCTTGCTCAGCCTTTTGTCTGGTAAAATATCCTTGTGACTATCAAGCGAATGTTCGTTGTATTAACAGGCTTCCTCCAACCCTAAAACTAATGTCATTATCCAGCACCTGAGGCCGAGAGCTGAGACTTCTGTGCTTTGCTGTAGTCTGCCTGCCTGCTGTTTCCATGAGTATGCTTGCAAAGCATCTTGACTTCTGGTCTTCTTTGTTCTATTTCCATAAATCATCACAAAATGGCTGCTTCATTGGAAAATGATGTTTGGGGAAACCAACGTCGATGTTTCTGGACCGTGGTCATTTATATTTTATTCCAGAATAAACTTCTCCTTTTGATCCTCTGAAGTGAGTGTTGTTTTACTCCTTGACAAGGGGCTATACAGAGTAGAAGGAACTGATGTTGATGACAAGTCCTTAGAAGTCAGCTCATGGACCCTCTAACTCCCTAGAGGTCTCTCTTCCTGGTCCCTGACTGTCTGTCACAGGCCTCCTCTCACCCACTCATAGCATGCCTGTACCCTTCCATTTGTGGGTCGTTTTCCTAGATGTTGCCATTCCTAACATCTGGAGTGACAGAGGCTTCAGAACAGAACACTCAATACTGGGTCCAGCCTGAGTGCAACCATCTTCTCTTTAGCCCCACCCACTGCATCATAAAGAGACAGGTAGCCCAACATTCTGCTTTGTGATGTTAGAGGGCCCTTTAGTCCACTAACCCCTGGGGGCAGCAGTACAGTGTGGATACCAGAGGTTGTAAAAACTGTGCGAAGTAGTGACTTGTATTGGAGTTGCATGAGAGAGAGAGAGAGAGAGAGAGAGAGAGAGAGAGAGAGAGAGAGAGAGAGAGAAAGCATCTGTAGCTAGGAGAGGTCTACTGCCCTCAGGATAGGACTTAGGAAAGGTAAATCTCTGGTGAGAGGAGGACATGTGTTCCCAAGAATTGGTCTCCCACTTTCCGAAAAACAGGAGACTTCAATATACTGGGTCCCGTGAAGGACTGGTGGGGCAAGGCTCTAGGCTTGTCCCTAGGGTTTATTTGTCAGCCCAGGAGACTAAATTCCTCAGGACTGTCCCAGACAGTAGAAGGGTTCTGAGTAATATGCAGCCTAGCCTGGAAGAGGTGACTCAGCTTTCTCATGACAAGAAGAATCCAGAACATCTTCCATGGCTTGCAAACTCTGCTAGTGAGTGCCATTCCCCTGAACCTAAAGTTTGTCTGTATGTAGTCTCCAAAAGGGATCTTCCAGGTGACTCTGCTGAAGACAGTGGGAACAGGTGGACATTTGCTGGGCACGTGGGTTTGCTGAAGAATAGTCCTGAAGTAATAACAGCATGGGAGGCCCAGGCGAAAAGGAGAACAGTGTCATTGTTTAGCAAAGCCAGAAAGCAAACAGAAAAAGCCCCAAACCCTGTAGACACCAAGCAGTTCCTGGAGCAAGAGGTGGTTGTGAACACCAAAAACCCAAGCAAGAAATGGCAGCCACAAAAGAACCCGGAGGATCAGAGGCGGGACCATCTGGAAGAAGGGGACATAGAAGGATTCAGACAGCCACGGGGACTTTTCAGATACAGCAGACATGTTGCTCCTCTTGAAGAAACTACGTTTTTGCAGGGCAAGAAGATCAAGCCCCATTCTAGACATCCAGTGCAGATACTGTGCCCCACATCATTTAGAGAGGAGGGTCCTGGAGAAGAGCTGAAACCAGTGGCACCGGACCAAGACAAACTGGAAGACATGAAAGCCTCCAAAGAAGGAGATGCACAATCTCAATTCCTGTGGGAAAAAACTTTCCTGGAGGGACAAGCAAGGGTTTTGGACCAGAATCTGTGGGCAGAAGCTAAACCCCAGCTCCTTAACAGGAGGAAGATGCAGGTCTTGGAGGTGTTGGCCAAATCTAATGATAAAGAATTCTGGGTGGCCAACTCCAGAGGGAAAATACAGCTGTCTTTTCAGGACAACAAACAGGGTGCTTCAGGAAGAAACACAATGAAGCAAAAGTGGCAGCCCAGGGAGGAAGGCTGGGACCCCACAATCCAGGGGACCCCAGTCGCTCTTGCTCCAAAGACCAGGATGAGCTTGCCACTAGGTAAATCAAGTATTACGTATTCATAAGTGCTGTGCATCCTATGAGATTGGCTTATGTTTGGGTAGGTGTGAATGTTAATTGTAAACATTGTAGCTCGGATGGAAAGGTATCTTGGGAGTTGGGAGCCAAGGAGTAAGCAAAGTCACTGTAAAGCAGCTAACAGCTGTGTTCCAGGGAAAGGTTTCCCCAGTGCAAGTATAACAGCTCTGCTCAGGTCCCCTGGAGTGTAGCAACTCTGATTCTTTAGGGGAAAGTTTCCCCAGGGAAAGTGTTACAGTACTGCTTAGTTACACTCTGGTACAAGTTGTTAAAGCTGGGCTGCACTCTGGTGAAAGTGTCACACTGCACAACAAACCACACTCAAGAAATTTATTGGGAAGGCAAAATTCAGGAGGGTGGCTGCCTCTAGGGTGAGAATCAGCAGCAAGCTGAATAGGGTACAGAGCTTATGTACGGTTTCTGGGGGTGGGGTGGGGGCAGGAGTGGAGCTTCCCAGGGTAGTTTGGGATTGTTGGAATTTTCCCATTGGTGGTCATGGATTGGTGGGATTTCAAGCCCTGGTCCTGGGGTCAAGTCAGGGGCAGGATGTTTTTTCCTTGGCCCTTTTCACCCTACATTCCCCAGATGTTTTGTTTATTAATAAACAATGGGGGGTTGAAAAGGGTGGTGACATTATCCTTAGACTTCTTTCTGTTGGGTGGGGACTTTGAGGTGCTTGGAGCAACCCTGAGCTTCATCATCAGGATGCCATTGGGTGCTGCAGGCCTCTGGCTCTGTAACTAGGGCTGGTAATCCTGTAATAGTAACTGTTAAGAGCGTGGTTAGAAATGTTTTGGATCTGTTGTTGAAGAAATCGATACAAGAAGTTTATAAGGCAGGGTGCAGCTAGTAGGATTAATAAAAGAAGAAGGGTTAAGGGTAGCATCCAGTTCCATATTAAACTATCAGTGACCCACTGGCCAGAGGTATGTTTCTTACATTTTTGAAGATCCATCTGGAGTTGTCAGATCTTATCTTTTGCTACACCTGATTGGTTAACATAGAAGCAACATTCCTCCCCGAGGAAGAGACAAAAACCACCTCTCTCTGCTTTCAGTAAATCTAATCCTCACTAATTTTGTAGTACTATGGTGGCCAACAAGTCTATTTGGCCCTGGAGCCACCCACTGGAGATCCTGGATGAACTGCGATGAAAGCCGATGGTAAATGGCTAGGAAGGTAGTCAGTCCTGCCACTCCAGTGACACCAGTGGTTATACCCAGCGCTTCTAGAAAGGGTATGGCCTGAATTGCTCAGTTGTCATGCTATAAGCTTCTATAAGCCCAGTGAGGGAATTGGCAAGGGTTCTTCACCAGGTGTCACCCATAGCTTTGGAAAAAGGAACACCAGGGCACAAGTCCCAGACCACCTAGTGGGTAGGCAGTGGTATACTTGTGGGCACACAGAGAATAGTGGCACTGTGAATGTTTGGACATAGGGGCTGGGTGGTAGTACTGAGGAGTATGCTATTATTGCAGTCTGTAGAATCCAGGGTGCCCACAAATATGCTAAAGCAGTCTGCAATACCAAAGACAGATATGTGGGAGAGAAAAAGGGTGGTAGTGATATTTGGCTCAGAGCAATTAACCAGCAGTGAGCTGAGAGAATCTAATAAGACAATGGATGAAGTCATAAATGATGGTTGTGAGTTTGACCCAGGAGGGGCACATAACCAGTATTCTTCAAAGTGGTCAGACAAAGAGTTGTTCAATAGCTGACACACAGAGGCCAAGGTCTGAAACAAGAGATGATATGACAGGGAGGTGGGATCAATATCATCAAATAAGGATGATATTAAGGATGTAAGGATCTTTGGACCACTTTTTCTGCCGTGTCTATACTTTGGGGTTGAGAGAGTGGGCTGTGCACTCTGTGTTTTGAGTATGCCTGATGGGCGGCATAGTAAAGTTTACCAATGACTCCTATCTCCCATCTGGGGTGCCATGGGCCGTTAATTAGAATATAAAAGATTACCCAGTCTGCATAAAAGGTATCGTGCCTTCCTGAATTTGCATCATGTCTCCTATAGGATCACTAATGGCAGCCTCCCATAAGTTTCTTCTGGCCAGTGTCGACAGTAATCTCTATTTCCATCACAGAGAAAGCAAGCATCGGGGACAGTTGTTTTACAAGTTGATATAGGTGGTACAGGGATAAGTATCTCCTTTTGGCAATCAGCTAGTGAGCTGTCTAGCCATGAGAACAGTAGCATCAATGGGGAAAGAAATTGGAAATATTTTTCATCACCCTAAATCACTTTTTTACTTTTGGACTTTCATTCACGTGCCTCCTTATATCTTATTAAACAAGCATTATTTTTTTAAATCTTACCATAAACCCCGTTGTTATGATTTTTGTTTCCAAGACCGGAATTATCACACAAAAATAGAACAGGCACAGGGGTGAACGAGAGATGGATAAGGGATTTAGAGGTCACTGAATCAGCCTATGTCAGCCTGATATAGAGCAATTTACAGGCCTTATTTGGATGGGATGTTGGTTAGAGGTGGTGTGTTTCTTGGATGACAAACATCCATTTGGAAGAGCTATCCCCAACAGGTATAGATAAGAAGAAATAGAGAAAGAAGTAAGTTTAAATATAAGAGAGTTTTGGATCATTTGTACAGTGGCAGAAGTTGTCATCATTGAAAATCGAGCATGCCAAATTTGGCTATTTGAACTGTGCTGAGGCCCGAGCAAGGTTTTAATAAAATTGGGGTCCATGGAGGAAGAGAGGAAGGGTCACAAAATGAACTCCTCTGGAGGGACTTTCTATAAGCTCCAAGTGGGAGCTGAGAGACAGGAGGGACAAGGTCACAGAGGCCCAGAAGGGCTTCAGGAAGCTGCAGAGCTTAGCAGGCAGCTCCTAAAGAGAGGAGGCCAGAAAACAAGGAGGGTTCCAATAGAGGGAGAGTAATAAATGTCTTAATAACTAGAGAGTTTCTTACATGGTGGGGCCCTGGAGGGTGCAGCAGGCTCCAGGAGCCAGAGAGAGAACATTTACCAAGTAGGCGAGGAGAGGATGGTTAGAGCACGTGGAGGGAAGAGGCAACTGAAGAATTTCAAACCAAATATGGTGGGTGGCAGAAGCTAGCAGAAACAAATGATCTGTAGACACCTTAAGACAGTCAAATTAGGAACTTGAGTCATTCTGCGATGTAGAGACAAGGCATGGTTGAGAGTTGGGTGTATCATCCTATTCCAATGCTACCTGAAGGGAGAGAACTTGGGAGGTGGGTAGTGTTTGGAGATCCTTGTATGTTAGGAGATGGGACAGGTGGTGAGGAGAGAAGACAGTAGTGGATGACCCAGAGGTTGACCTTCTTTGATTAGCATATAAGAAGTTTGGCTGCAGTTAGAGTGTGCAGACTAAGAACCCATTCTGAGATAGTATGGCCCAGTTTTTTTTATAAGAATGTGATGGAAACAAAGGAAGGTCCCAGTTGGTGACCCAGGACCATGAGGATATGTCCAGGACATGGAGAGAGAAGGGGTGAATTAAGCTCAGAAGATGTAGGGTACCTGAAAGAGGGCCTGTTGAAGCTTAGAGTATAGGGTTTGGGTACTACAGGGTGAAGGGGAACCACTGCAGAGTTGATAAGTTGAGGATCCTGAGCCAAGTGGTAGGTTCCACTGGGTTTTTTAAACTGTGAGTATGGGGGTACTAAAGCAAGAAGTGGGGAGCAGAAGATTCTTGAGAGGTCAGAAATAAGAGTAAGTCCCCTAAGGCTTTGGAGAGAGGATGGGTATTGAGCCTGGGTTATATATTTGGTGGGGTTTTGTAGTTGAATGATGAGAGGTGGGTGATGTTTGGCTATAGAGGGTTTTGGGTGTCCCGTACCCAGAGATCTACCTGAGATGGCAGTAAGGGAAAAAGATGTGTCACAGTATGTGGTTTGGAGTAGGAGGAGGAGGAGGAGGAAGGGAATGGCTGGTGAGCCTGGGGTCAAGCAGATGGGGGAGCAAAAGAAAGGCTTCCGCTTTGGTTAGGAGAGACTGGGACAGGGATGAGTAAGGGGGTGCTCTTAAAGATACAGCTAAGTGGTGGGGTTTGGGAGCCTGGTAAGGCTGGCTCCTTACTCCAACAATAGAGGAATGAGAAGGAAAGGTGGCTCACCAGAACTTCATCAGGACCCAATGGGCCTGATGTCTAGAAGGAAAGAAATGTGTATCACGAAAAATAAAAGGACCCAGATTCAGATACTGGGGCTCAAGCTTCAAGCTGAAGATAAGAGAAGCAAAGCAGCCAAGCCAGTGGATCTTACCTCTACCAAGCTGAAATGGAATCCTGTCTCCACGAATCCTCAGAGGCAAAAGCTCTCAGTTCCTGTCTCCTCCTTATATTCCTTTCTCTGCCCAGCCATATCCTCCTGTCTCCACCTCCCTAGTGCTGGGATTAAAGATGTGAGCTCTGTTACTTTTTTGGACTGATTTACTCTTGTGTAGGCCAGGGTGGCCTTGAACTCAGAGAGATCTGTCTACCTGTCTCCTGAGTCCTGGGATTAAAGGTGTGCACCACCACTGCCTAGCTTCTACAGATAACTAGTGTGGCTGACTTTGCTTTCTGACACTTCAGGCAATCTTTACTAAATCATAATACTTTATCACCACAGAGATGGATCACCTGATACATGATAATTACACAAGGCTCCCTGTTGGAGATGGGGGTGGTAATAAAATAGCTAATCAGAACAACATTTTGAGTAATGATAATTTATAGGAAATTTACTCACCTACCCAATGTTTCATTATGAAGCTAATTAATAAGTAACATTAAACAATTTTAAGCTCCATTATTTTGAAATTTCTCAAAGTATTATTCATGATGCCACCTAAGCTAAAAAAAATATGCTAAGTGGTAGTGGTGTAGGCCTTTAATTCCAGTTCTCAGGAGGCAGAGGCAGGTGAGTTTGAAGTGAGTCTGGTATACAGAGTGAGTTCCAGGACAGCTAGGGCTACACAACCTGTCTTACAAAAAAAGAATATGCTGTTATGGCATTTACTTAAGATTTGTTTTTTATTTTTTGTGTATGAGTGTGTGTGTGTGTGTGTGTGTGTGTGTGTGTGTGTGTGTGTGTGACATGCATGCAGTGTCTGTAGAGACCAGAAGAGGGCACCAGGTAACCTGCAACTGGTGTTAGACATGGTTATGAACTTCCATGTCTTTGCTGGAAACGGAACTGAATGTATTTGTATCACATGGTGCTCAGAGAGGTCAGGGGAGGGCACTGGATCCTCTGGAACTGGAGTTTTGGGTGGTTGTGAGCTGTATCATTTAAAGCTCCCAAGAGACCAGTCGTGACCCGGCATATCTCAGCTCCAACCCATGGCAACCATGAGGTTTGGCCTGAGTGGGGGAGCATGGACTTGGAAACTCCTAGCAACCCAACAGTGATAAAGACCAAACACAGGCATCTTGTCATCTCAGGAGGGCTCTCAGCTGATGCTGAGAAGCCATGGTTTATTGAGAAGTCCATTTAAATAGTCTTCTAAGGGCAGGGGCAGCATCAGGAAGCATCTATTATGATGTATATAGATAATATCAAGTGATTCTATTAATTCAAACATTACCTAAACAGTTCCTAGTCACGTAGACAGAGTTCTCAGCCCAGGCGTGGGCCTACTCAATGCTTAGGCAAACTAGGAGGCATTCTACACTGAGGCCATGGTATGTAACAGCAGACTTGCTCGCATTAGCAGTACAATAGTGGGCCAGAGCTCCTGGGTACTCCTGTTTACTGAAACTGGAGGCTGGATCTTAAGACATTCCATAATGGAAGTATTTTGGTCCGGGACAGAGACCCTCCCAAGGTGCTGGGATTGACCATTTATCCAATCCTGATGAGTAGGGACATCTGAAGCCACAACAGTTATTAAATGTCAGAAGTCAAGGTTTCTGATTCTTGTACCAGTGCCCAGTCAAGGCATCTTTGGGTTCCTAGGGTGCACCCACAGTGTTGAAATCCAGAGAGTTCATGACTCTCCTCCCTGCCGCCCCCCCCCATCCCCAGCTCCCCTGGCACTTGAGTGCATTGTTTCTCTGGTTCCTACTTCATGCCCAGAGGGTCCCCTTTTGTCCTGTCTTCAGGTTTGGCCTCGATGGTTGACTTCAGTACTCTTCCTTGAGGATCTGGTACCACATCTTGGACCCCTTGGCCAGCGACCACCTTCGCAATAGGTGTCTAGTCTATTGGTCACAGACAAAGCTTCCTTTCATAATTCAGATCTACTAAGTAGATTAATGGTGGCCTGACTGCCACCTCAATAGGAAGAAGTGCAATGAATGAGTGGATGGTGACAGTATGGAGGGCCATGTGCCTTCACACAGGAGGAATGAAGTATTAGGGAGAAAAAAAGGGGGGTGGCACGGGGGTGGTCAGTGCAGGTGAGGAGTGAGAGACAAGACATATCCTATTCTACCAGGCAGACAGGTTCCCAGACCTCTCCCAAGGTCACACATATCATCTTTTCCAATAGCTTTCACTTTAGAACCTTTTGTAGCTCACACAGCTACAAGTCCCCTCCCGAACCCTCTTTGTGGGACGTTAGTGTGTCTTGGTTCCACTGTCATTAGCTGTTGGCATTTGGCCCCTACGGTGCTTTAACGTGGAAGTGGATGTCAGTCAGTGGATGGCAGCCTTCGATGTGGCCTCTCTTCAGAACCTCAGGTCCAGGTCCAGTTGTATGGCAGCAATCTCTGAAGGAAAGGGCCCAGGATTTGTGTTTCTTACTGCTTTGAGCTGACTGGACAGTTGGGGTAGGTCTGGGAAACGCTGCCATCTGTGATTAATGTGAAGGGCATCTGTGCAAATCACTTAGCGGTGCTCACACAGTCCCCAGGCCCTGGGTGTGAGTTCTGTGCGGTCATAGCATCAGGGAATCCACACTTGAGTCTCCACCCTGTGGGCTATAGCTGCTTTAAGGTCTCTTCCTTGGGAGCTGCCTGTAGATTGATGGAGTGGCTGAATGGTACCCATTGCCACTTGTGCAGAGTTTAGAATGTAGGTAGAATTTATTACTTTTATTAAATGTAAGGAAAATTAATATCCAAGCTAAAGCACATGTCCCTTTACAAGGAGCGTCTGTGTGGACCTGCAGTGTTAGCGACAATCCACCAGAGGGCTCCCAAGTCCCATGTCCAACCTTCACTGTCCTTAACTCCAAAGGCACAGTTAACTGTTGACTTACTTCTATGGCCATGCCTAGGAAGTAAGGCATGCTTCTAAAGATTGTCTTCTTTTCACCACGTATAGTGGCACATGCCTTTAGTTATAGCAGTCAGGAGGCAGAGAGTGGCAAATCTCTGTGATTTTGAGGTCCCCCTCATCTGGCTGGCAAGTTCGGGGCCAGACAGGGCTACATCGTGAGACTCCCACTAAAGCAATGATGGTTAAGATCGATGACAATGACAATAACAACAACCACATTTTTTCATTTCTGGCTGCTCACAGAAAATACTATGTTGGTAGTGACATGTTCTCCATCCCCTTAGTAGCCCAGGTCGAAAGGAGGCCTGTCGAGGCCTGTCATATTCCCAGCTCTTGCTCCATCCCTACTTTGAGCTGTAACTCACAAGTGCAGAACGCAGAGGAAACCTGGGGATTCGAGACTACCTCACACTGTAACTAAGCGAATTATCCATATTTTGCATGTTTTTAAAAATCATTTTAATACAGATGGGTGCTTAGATCCAGGGCTGGTCCTTATGAGCCAGAGCTCTGGAAACCATGCAAAAATACCAGCGTTGGGCTATAGGAGAATCAGTTCCAACCCTGACTTTGCAGCCATTAAGCTGTGTGATTCTCTAAATGACTCACTCATCCTGGGCTTTTTGGTTTTGTTGCTTGTGGAATGATTGCGGTGATGGGCTTAGCTGTCACACTCATGGCTCCTCCAGACCCCTTTCCTACTCTCAGCTCCTGGCTCTCCATCACTTCTAATAGTTCCTTTCCTAGACTCTCAGCCTCTTGACCTCCCTGGGTAAACATTTTTTTCTTATACCACATTACACCAAACAAAACAATGCACACGTGCCAGATGATTCTGCTGAGGCCAAGCTGCTCCATGTCAGCCTTCAGGACTGTGTCACAGCACTCTCTGCAACCAAGGACGGTCACTGAATGGAGTGCTCAAGGAGGTATAGTTTGTATAACTGTGTAAAGAGTTTGGGAAGAGTGTCAGTGAGCTGGCTCAGGGGGCAAAGGCACTTGTTGCCAAACATGATGACCTGAGTTTGATACCCTGGGACTCATGTGGTGGAAGGAGAGAATTGGCTGCCTATAAGTCTTTGACCTCCATATGTATGCTGTATCTTGTAGGTGTGTGTGAATGTGCACACACTAATAGACACAATGTAGTAGTTTTAATGAATTGTTTAAAGAAAATCATGCAGCAGAAAAAAACATATTTAGTCTTCAAATTAGTCATTAAGTAGACTATTATCTCTGGTTAGTGTGGGCCAAGCATCCAGTCCTTTGAGACTGTATTTTGGTTCTGTCTTCTGCAGTGGATGATAAATCTGTGCTATTGGCTTTGGCTCAGTGGCCACCTGGTACTGACATTTATGTAGTTCTCTGAGACACATCTTCCATGCCTTTAAGGCAGAGGTTCTCAGCCTTTCTAATGCTGCAACCCTTTAATGCAGTTCCTCACGTTGTGGTGACCCCCAATCATAAAATTACTTCATTGCTACTTCGTAAATGTAATTTTGTTTGTTATAAATAGTGTGTTTTCTGATGGTCTTTGGGGATTGAGACCTGCAAGTGGAGAAACACTGCTTTAAGGTGTCAAGTGCGACAGAACTGTACATCCAATGGCTCGAGGCCTTCTTTCAGGCTGAAGTGCTTTTGCCAATCAATGTCTCATTTACATTCTTCACTCATTTAGTCTGAGACTACTCAGTTATGCTTTGGGACCATCCACAACCTTCCACGATAACTTCCTTTTTTCCTGTGTAATGGTATCAGATTTCATAGTATAAATGTAGCAGTTCAGTTCAAGAATATAAGGTAGCTAATTGGTTGGACGTGGACTTGTGTGTACAAGCATGTTCATGTGCACTAGAAGGGAGGGGCCGGAGCACTGACAGCGGTTGGATGAGGAAGGTTGATTGATTACGAGAGTTCTTATTAGCTGATGGACAACAGCACTCTCACAGTCTAAAACCTGCTCAGTATGACCTACTTTCCTAATGGACACTGTGCCTGTTTTATACCACTTCACTTTCCTTTCATCACCGTTGTGAGTATGCCTTTTAAGTATGCCTTTTATGAATGCAGTCCGAGAGAGCCCCAGAGTCCTGGAGTGTGACAAGAGCCTCTTCTACCATCAGACACATTGGGTCACTAGGGATCTAGAGTTCAGCCCTAAATATTGCTGCTGACTCTCCAGTGACTATGGAGAGCTGGTTACTTCCGATTGGTCGGCCACATGTAGCATTTCCCTGGAGGATGTGTGTTACCTCTGCAGAGCAGTGAGAAGAATGTACACACCTGGCTCAGAGGACGCTTTCTGAGAGATGAGCTGTGCTTTGTTCCTGTTTTTTACTCCCATCCATCCTTTAGGAAGGGAGTCAGGCCTTTGTGTTTGCAGAGACCTCAAAGCAGAAGCTATAAACAGACAACTTATCTTCCAGCGCCAGATGCCTGCTTCCCTCCATAGCCTATGTTCTCTGGGATGATTGTTGAGGTGTTATGGTGGATGGAGAAGAGCCCTCTGTGAAACAGAAGGCAGAAGAGGGCTTCTTAAGACTCAAGAGCAGAGGCCAGCTGTTCCCTTCTAGCAAGCTGGAGCACTGCTAGCATGCCTGGGTGGAAGGGTGCACTGCTGCCCTCAGTGAGGCAGGAGCTTTATGATCTTGATAGAATCCTGTGCATCAGACTGGGTACCAGGGGCTGCTGCTGCCAATTCTGAGGGACTATGTTGATGGCCACTGACCTATCCACTGGGGTCAAGACAGACTGTAGGCTACAGGGCTGTGGAAGCCTGCCAGACTTTTTTGCTGTCCTGGATTAAAAGACAGGATTCTTTTAATGCTGAGAATTTCCTGCCCCATAATGGAATGACAAGTATACATATATGTAATTTTCCCAGGAAGAACAGGGATTCTTGCTGTACATCAGGGTGAGTGATAGCCACATTATTCCTGAGACAGCATAGCTTCTTCCCTTCCTGTCTTTCTTTAAGGACTAATCTTAAATATTGGAAAGATCCCAGCCCCCCCCCCCACCAGCAGGAGCTTGGGGTGCATATCAGAGACAGGCAGGGTGGAACAGAGTGATGTCGGCCAGAACATCTAAAGGGAGCCCCAGGAGGATAGATGGGAGACCAAGCTTGGGTCTTCTGGCTCCTAGGGCAGGGCTCCTTTCATCTTGTGACATTTCACCCGGAGCACCATCTGGGCATCTGAAAACTGGTAACAGGACACCCTTTCCTGCTCACATCTGCATGCTCCTGCCTGTGCACCGCCTGGACACAAACCGGAAGTAATGGGTCCATTGATCACAGGAATGAAAACTGTGTGAGTCCCAATCATTCCTTTGTTACTAGTAATTGATCTCAGGTATGTGTCCTAGTGCCAGGAAGCTGGCTCACACATACTAGTAGAAGATTAACGAGACTTCATTATGGAAATCTTAAAACTGCACAACACCCATCCTGTAAAGTCAAATTTATTTGGTGCCTCAATGCTGCTGCCCCATAATCTGTCACATTTGGGAAACTAGTTTCTTTTTCTGGCTACCTTATCTAGGTGGCTCCAACTTTGCACTTGCTCGTTGATTAAATTTGTACCTGCCAGAGCCCCGCCCCTCTGTGTGTGCATGTATACAGAAGAAAAGCAAGCTGTTTGATCGACCACAAAGAAGGTGAAATAGGAAGAACAATGTCGCAGCCTCAGAAGAGAAGCAGAGAGATGACAGGCCCATCAGCTCATCTCCTGCAGCCAGGAGGAGGTGGATCAGAAGGTTCAAGGGAACAAAAGGATAGTCTAATATTAGGATACACAAGTCACACTAGACATGGAAGGTGGCTGGACATCATATTCACTAGTGAGCTCCTGGTTCAAAGTGGAAAGCTACTTACCAATGGGCAGTGTTCACTAGTCTCCATGAAAGAGACCAGGAAGTGCAGGCATTCTCATTACACAGATTTACAACCACAAGAAAACAAGAAATATTGAGAAGGAATATTTTAACCTTGTCTAGCTTCGTCCTTCTCTCTCATCCCATCTCTCTCTGTAAAAGAGTGAAATAAGTCAGGAGTTAGGACCCAGAGATTGTTTAGCCTCACAAGACCTGACAGCTCACTGGGCATCAGTGGAGTGCACTTTAAGAAACCCACACTGAAGGGAGACGACCTGTGACTATTTTCATCTCAGGCAGCAGGTCATGATCCCCTTGGGTTCCATCTAGACTTTGAACCACTTGTATTTTGTTTTGGAACCCTGCTCCTTTCCAGGGGAAATGCTGTGTGGTTGAAAGGAAGAAGTCACCTCCCTAAAGCAGACATCATGACAGCCTCTTTACTGGTCCTTTTGGTTCTCAGTGTTACTCTCTCAGGTAAGATCACCTTAAACTAAATGCAAGTGGCAGGTCTCAGGTTGTTTAAGGGAGGGAAAACAACAGTGTGCATCGCATTAGTACTGTAAAAGCAGACACGGATCACTTCATGATAACCTTTAAAGTGTGCCTCCGATGAATAACTCCATGGATCTCTATAAACAGATTGCTAAAGGAGTCAGAGCTGCAAGTCTGGTTTAAGGCTTGCTCATTTACTCCGTGTTGCTCTCTTGAATTGCGATGTTTTATGAACCTGATAGACGTAAAAGAGGGAAATGTTGAATGTCATTCCCAGGATTATTAAAATGCTCAGTGGAAATTTACTAGGTGGACATTTTAATATCATGTCTTCTAACAATTGCCGAGTCTCTGTGTAGATATTTAATTCTGTATAATATATCCCATAGACCTGTTAATAATTTAATGAAGTTTTGTAAACTAGGAGGTTTCATATATTTCAGTATTATGAAAATGTCTGTGAATATCTGTGCTATATGATCTAATGGAAAGAGGGATTGTTGATAAGGAAAGATAATTAATAGGAGGTGAGAATGAAGGCATAAAGGGAGGGTTCCAGGCAATGAAGTCACTCCTGAAAGTTTAGGGGATAGTAGTCATTTTCATGCCAGTTTCCTGGGATTTGGAGTCATTTAATTATTACAAAACTTGGAAAAAAAGTTTGGTCATGAAGATAAGAGCAAGATTTTGAGCAGTGCTGTTCTATTAGTAATTTGTCTTCATTTCTCAGTAGTATTTTTCCACATTGGATTATTACAAGTTTCAGATTGAGAAGTGGACATCTGGAACTAAATCCTAGATGTCAAAGTCAAAGGCTGAGTGGTCCACATGAACGCTATCATACAGGCTTTCAGAAATTGCCTCCCACCATGCCTGCACTCAGAAGCAAGCAGTGTAACTTCTAAGTGCAAAGAATCACCAAACTGACTTCCTAATAGCACCAGATCTGTTCTCTGAAAGTCTTAAGTATAGCCTTCCAATTACAAAAATGATAATCAACTTTTGGGTATTTAGCATATGATTGATGTTCATACATCTGACTTTTTTGGGGCCTTTATTTATTAGGATATTCTTTTTACTATGAAAGAATTGGTTCTTACAAGGCACTCCTAAGGGTACCATCCCAGTGGTTAGCAAAGATAATTAGCATAAACTCTCTAGGTTCAACTATGCCTCATCCTCTGTGCACAGTAGACATTGTATTAGAAAATTGGAATTGGAAGATAACCTGGTGCTTTTTCTCTAATATGGAGGCTACAAGAGTGTGGACAAGTATTCTGTGAGTATGTGTTTCTGATAGATCAATATAATAATCAATTTAATGACCTGTAATCAATCTCACTCTGAAACCTCGGCAGCCAGTAGGATCTACTTAGATTTTTGGATGGAACATTCCCCCCTTAAGTTCTTTAATCTTAATACTTATTGTAAAACAATTTAATTATACAAGTTTATTTTTCATTTTTTATATTTCTGCATTTGGAAAATAAGGACAATTGCATATTGCTGTGTGACATCTCTCATGTTGATTTTTTACATTTGAGTGCTTGTGTGTGTTCCCTAAGATAAGGAACTTTGGCTTGTTTGCTTTCCCAGCTCTCTTCCTACAGTATAGTGTCTGTTTACTCATTCAATGAATATTTATTAAGCATCTACTGTACCCTGGGAATACTTCCAGGATGTGTGGCTATATGAGAGAATAGGACAAAGTCATTCTAATAAGCTCTCATGCTTGGAAGAATCCATTAAATATTTACTGTTTGGTTTCACCCTGAGTACCAGAACCACATGCTAGCAGAAGCAGCTATTGTTCCTGTGGCATCATAATGGGGAAAAAAAAAACCTAAACCAAAATACATCAAAAGATGTCAAAAACATTATATTTCTTAATCATAATTGTTGAAATTATTCAATTACTTAAAATTTTTCAATAATTTCTCTGCTCTCATAGTTGAAGATCAACAAAGATGACATCTTTAGCAAAACCGTAAAGAGCCATGGAAAGTTTTATTTGTTTTCTTGTCAGTTATTTGTTCCTCGGAATGAGTGAGTTTGTCAAGTCCTCCTAAAGGAAAATTGGTATGAGGATGGGAAGAGAGCAGGGGCCCTGGCAGTCTGAGGCCAGGAAAATCAACCAGGAATAGACCCCAGAAGATAAAAATCTTAATCTGAAGGTGGCATTGGGCATCAGTTGGGGGCTGTGCTCAAAGAATGGCACACGAAGCGTTGTCTTTTATATTTCCCAAACAAAACAAGGCCTCAATTAGTGGCTCACACTTTGGGGCTGCTGCATGGATGTCAATATTCTGTAGGCACAGGGGGAGCCGCAATAGTCACCTATTCCATGCTCATCCTCCACATGCTTTGCCTAAGATGAAGATTGAATCAGGACCAGACATCAAGCCTCTAACTCTGGGTCTGGTACCCACTGATGTTCAGTATCGATCTGCTGGATTCTTGTTTTAATGATCGGGGATCTTGGCAAGGTCTTGGCATTCTGAGCCAAGAGGAGCATCACTCTTGAAGTTCGTATCAAGCTCCAAGTTCCCTGTGTAGAAACAAGCAGCAGCAGGTGTAAAATCTCCTGTCTCTGTCTCTCAACATGTGTTCTCGGGCTCTATTTGTTCCTTCCTCTTCTGGTCGTCTACCTGAGAATTTACCTGTCTGGCTGGAAAGAAAATACTTAGCCAAGTAAAACCAGAGAGTCTGATCTCCTTCTCCTTCTCCTTCTCCTCCTTCTCCTTCTCCTCCTTCTCCTTCTCCTTCTCCTCCTCCTCCTCCTTCTTCTTTTCACATTTTTCTTTTTTTTATTAGAAAGAAAATTATTTTACCTGTCAATCCCAGGTCCCTCTTCCTCCCCTCCTCCCCTGCCCCCCACTAACACCCTACCCATCCCATACCCTTTCTCCTCCCCAGGAGGGTAAGGCCTTCCATAGGGGGGGGTCTTCAAAGTCTGTCATTTTCTTTGGGATAGGGCCTAGGCCAGCCCCCTTGTGTCTAGGCTCAGGGAGTATCCCTCCATGTGGGATGGGCTCTTAAAGTCCATTCCTATGGTAGTGATAAGTACTGATCCGCTACAAGAGGCCCCAAAGATTTCCAAGGGCTCCTCACTGACACCCACATTCAGGGGGTCTAGATCAGTCCATGCTGGTTTCCCAGCTATCAGTCTGGGGACCAAGCGTTTTTCCCTTGTTTAGGTCAGCTGTTTCTGTGGGTTTCACCAGCTTGGTCTGGACCCCTTTGCTCATCAGTCCTCCTTCTCTGCATCTGGATTTCAGTTCAGTTCAAGGTTTAGATGTGGGTGTCTGCTTCTATTTCCACCAGCTGCTGGATGAAGGCTATACTATGGCATAGAATTAGTCATCAATCTCATTATCAGGAGAGGGCATTTAAGATAGCCTCTGTTCTGTTGCTTAGATTGTTAGTTGGTGTCATCTTTGTAGCTCTCCAGACATTTCCCTAGTGCCTGATTTCTCTTTGAACTTATAATGTCTCCCTCTATTATATTATTTCTTATCTTGCTCTCTTCTGTTCTTCCCCCAACTCAACCTCCCTGTCCCATCATGTCTTCCTCACCCTTCCTCTTCTCCCCTTCTCACTCTACTTGTTCTCTCTCCCCTCCCCCCATGCTCCCAATTTACTCAGGAGATCTTGTCTCTTTCCCCTTCTCCAGGGGACCATGTATGTCTCTCTTAGGGTCTTCCTTGTTTATCAGCCTCTATAGCAGCCTGGGCTGCAGGCTGGCAATCCTTTACTCTATGTCTAAAATCCACATATGAGTGAGTACATACAATGCCTGTCTTTCTGTGACTGGGTTACCTCACTCAGAATGGTTTCTTCTAGTTCCATCCATTTGCCTGTGAATTTCAAGATTCCATTGCCTTTTTTTTTCTGCTGAGTAGTACTCCATTGTGTAAATGTACCACATGAAATCAGAGAAACATCACCCTTTACAATATCCACAAACAACATAAAATACCTTGGGGTAACACTAACCAAAAAAGTGAAAGACCTGTACCATAAGAATTTTGAGTCTTTAAAGAAAGAAATTAAAGAAGATACCAGAAAATGGAAGGGTCTCCCATGTTCTTGGATAGGTAGGATCAACATAGTAAAAATGGCAATCTTGCCAAAAGCAATCTACAAATTCAATGCCATCCCCATCAAAATCCCAGCACAATTCTTCACAGAACTTGAAAAAACAACTCTCAACTTTATTTGGAAAAACAAAAGACCCAGGATAGCCAAAACAACCTTGTATAATAAAAGAACTTCCAGAGGCATCACCATCCCTGATTTTAAGCTCTATTATAGAGCCATAGTCCTGAAAACAGCTTGGTATTGGCACAAAAATAGACAGGTAGACCAATGGAATTGAGTTGAAAACCCTGATATTAACCCACACACCTATGAACACCTCATTTTTGACAAACAATCCAAATTTTTACTATGGAACAAAGAGAACATCTTCAACAAATGGTGCTGGTATAACTCGTTGTGGACTTGTAGAAGACTACATGTCTATCACCATACACAAAACTTAAGTCTAAATGGATCAAAGACCTGAACATAAACCCAGCCACACTGAACTTATTAGAAGATAAAGTGGGGAAATATCCTTGAACAAATTGGTACAGGAGACCACTTCCTGAACATAACACCAGTAGCACAGACACTGATATCCACAATTAATAAATGGGACCTCCTGAAACTGAAAGCTTCTGTAAGGCAAAGGACACAGTCAATAAGACAAAATGATAGTGCAAGGATTGGGAAAAGATATTCACCAACCCCACATCTGACAGAGGGATGATCTCCAAAATTTACAAAGAACTCAAGAAGCTAGTCTCCAAAACACCAAATAATCCAATTAAAAAAGTGGGGTACAGAACTAAATAGACAATTCTCAATAGAAGAATCTAAAATGGCTGAAAGACCCATAAGAAAGTGTTCAACATCCTTAGCCATCAGAGAAATGCAAATCAAAACAACTCTGAGATACCATCTTACACCTGTCAGAATGGCTAAAATCAAAAACACCAATGACAGTTTATGCTGGAGAGGATGTGGAGAAAGGGGAACACTCCTCCACTGCTGGTGGGAGTGCCAACTTGTACAGCCACTTTGGAAATCTGTATGGCGATTCTTTAGGAAAATGGGAATGAGACTACCACAAGATCCAGCAATTCCACTCTTAGGCATATACCCCAAAGAAGCACATTTATACAACAAGGACATCTGTTCAGCCATGTTTATAGCAGTATTATTTGTAATAGCCAGAGCCTGGAAACAACCTAGAGTCTGATCTTCTTTAGGGTTTGTGGTGAGGCAGCAGATTGTAGCAGGAGGGTAGACTTGGGGGGAAAAACTTTTTATATAGTGAGCCAGAGCACAAATAGGAAGAGGGTTCCAGAATCCCAGAATCCCCTCAAATGCACCCTTCAAGACCATAAACATCTCCCCCACTTTCTACTTCTTAAAGATTCCAGTACATCTCAACACCCAACACATGGGCCTCGGAGCCACTGAACATCTAGACTACAGTAAACAGTAAAGCACACCAGGCACTGGAAGGCATCCCTAAACAACAACAACAACAAAAAAAACCAAAACACTAATGAACCTGTGCTCCTCGAATCAAGCTGTTGAGATGGCTTTTGTGTAGAAGCGAGGGAATCTTGGTGAAGAGATAAATCACCACCCCTCTACCCTCTGATAATCACAGGTGGAGTCATCTGACTTATCAGCCAGAAGATAACAAGCTGTTGTTTCCTTCCAGCTTAGGGCTAAGCTTGTCACATCCTGAAATCTTGATTACATGTAATTTAATGTGTCCTGGAGCAGTGAGGCAGGGCCACTGCCTTGGCTGCCATAGAATGTGACCGTTTGCTAATTCATTCATTGTACATCATCAAATATTTAACAAGGCTACAGTTTCAAAGAATCACACATGCCCATCGTCATTAATATTTTATTTTAAAAGGACAAATCATTAACCTATCTGGGCTCATCCTCTGTTCATGCTATAGTGACTAAGGCATTCATTTTTTTTATTTATTTTTACTTATTTTTTTATATGGTGAATTTTGCTTTGGTCAAAACAGACTTGTCGCAGTCAGGCCCAGCTGCTGTCATGCAATGAATACTACAGTTTGGGGACATAAGGGGAGGCATTCATTTCTCCCAGTCTTCAGGCTGCAGTACACGCTCAACAGGGTCGAGGGTTCCTGGAGAGAGCTCCCTTCTTGGATTGCAGATCATTTTTTCTGGATCCTCACACAGCCCGTTCCTCTGTTCCCCCTCTTTAGAGGTTGCATCTTCAAACATACTCATCCTGGGATTGGGCAGTCCATGCACGGTTTTGAGTGACACAGATATTTAGTCTAACCAGTACAAGTCTATATGCTACAGGAGCTCTGTCTTTTAGATTGGTAATACAATGTGAAATGTGTTCCCCTCTTCAGGAGAGCAGAGTCACACATTTCTTTCTTTTCTTGTCTTTTTATTTTTTTTGGTTTTTCAAGACAAGGTTTCTCTATGTAGCTTTGGAGCCTAGCCTGGCATTCACTCTGTAGACCAGGCTGGCCTTGAACTCACAGAGATCCACCTGCCTCTGCCTCCCAAGTGCTGGGATTAAAGGTGTGCGCCACCAAAGCAGGACGAGTCACACATTTCTTTTGGAGTCAGGTGAAAGGCAAGATCCAGATGTTACCATTTTAGATCTTATGGCACAACATGCAGTCTTATCTCCCTTCAAAAGAACTGTACAATTGTTTGCACAGCTTTCTGGATGGGGCTGAAATTAGGAAGACCTTGTTCACATAAAAATTCCCAGAGCACAGGGTTGTTTGATTTAAGAAACCTGTGGTGTGTGTGTGTGTGTGTGTGTGTGTGTGTGTGTGTGTGTGTGTGTGTGTGTGTGTGTGTGTGTTGTCTCTCTGTGTGTACATACATATGCATGGGCACATACAAGACATTATTCTGTTGTTTTTGGCATTCCCGGAGTGTCTCAATCTACCATTTGAGACAAAACTGTAAATGATTTGTGCTATTTGAGCTAAACTGGAATAAGAGGGACTTCCCAGGAAGTTCAGTCTTTGGCCCGGCAGCTTAGTCAGGTGATGCCAGAGAGATAGATGAGGGAATACAACCTCTCCTTGGAGCACTGGGCAGGTGTTGTGTATAGTTAAAGGACTGTTTAAATCACTAACACTATTGATCCAGCACCCATATGGTGACTCCCAGCCTTCTGTAACTCCATTTCCAGGGAATCTGAAGTCCTCTTCTGACCTCTGTGAGTACCAGGCATTCACTCAAACAGTGCACGTACACATGCACTCATACACACACACACACACACACACACACACACACACACACACACTTGCTCATGCACATGAGATAAGTCTAAAAATGTAAAAATAAAAAAAATGCTGAAGAATGGGATAGTGAGGGCAGAGAGAGATGGTGAGAGAGGGCAGAGAGAGAAGGCAGATATAGAAGGCAAGAGAGGACAGAGAGCAGAGAGAGAGAGAGAAAGAGAGAGAGAGAGAGAGAGAGAGAGAGAGAGAGAGAGAGAAAGAGGGCAGAGAGAAGGCAAGAGAGGACAGAGAGCAAGGGCAGAGAGAGAAGGCAGAGAGAGAAGGCAAGAGAGGATCAAGAGAGATAGCTAGAGGACAAAGAGAGAGCAGAGAGAGAGAAAAAGATGGAAAGAGGGCAGAGAGAAGGCAAGAGAGGACAGAGAGCAAGGGCAGAGAGAGATTGCAAGAGAGGGCAAAGAGAGAAGATAAAAGAAGGCAGAGACAGAGAGAGAAAGCAAAATAAGGCAGATCAGAGAAGGCAAGAGAGGGCAGTTGTCTGGGACCAAAGAAACTAGAAAGGCAGAGAGGAGATGCTGCAGGTCCTTGACACCAGAAGACTTCCAGAGAGCTGTTAAATTTATATGGTGTATTGGGTGTATTGGATGTCAGACAGGCTTGTGTTTAGGGCTGAGGAATCCCAACTTCCTAGGCCAAATCAGAGCTCCAACAGTGGCTGTTGTCAAGACTGGAATCCTAGGCATGTGGAAATGGAGACTCTCCAACTTTCAAGGCCTACACAGGAGTTCTATGGACTAAGTCAAGTGTTCAACAATGTTGCTGTCTTCAAGAAGGGGCATTACCTGCCACAGGTGAATGACAGAGAAGGGAACAGGTGCATCTTACCCATTTTTCTCCAGAGCAATTCAGCTCTGGCCCAAACTTCTCCAAATCCCTCAATCAAAACCCGAAGTCAAGAAGGCTGGCTGTCTTGTTATTCAAGGGCTGGCCACTCAGCAGACATTTTCTCTTCAGTGACTGTGTGCCAGTTCTTGTGTTGGGAACTGGAATTCTGTGTGTAGGAGACAAACTCTGTAGTCTATAATGACATTATTTAGAGGGCAGTTACTCGATTACAGAAGAGCATGAAGCAAGATTAGACGCTCTAGTGGAAGGTGAAGTGAATTCAGAACACAGAGAAAGGATCCTTATATGGTGTCACTACGGTGGCCTCTTTAGAGAGATGATGCCTGAACCACAACTAGGTAGAGGGAAGGAAGAAAAGGAAGGAAGGAAGGAAGGAAGGAAGGAAGGAAGGAAGGAAGGAAAAAGGAACCATGGTGCTAGCTAGGGAAAGAACCTTCTAGAGTTGAAGAGTACTGGAAGGTTCTGGAAAGAGAATGCTGGTCCATGGAACAGAGTGAATTAGGGATGAGGGCTAGGTGGGAGGAGCAGTGGGGTCTAGGTAGTGATTGGTGTTTTCTATTACATTTGAGCGAAACTACTTGGAGACTTGAGCAAGAAAGAAACAGTCCTCATCTGTTTTTATTTATTTTTTTCATTTATTGAAAATAGATTTTCTATAATATTCTATTTCTATTCCCTGATTACAGTTTCCTCACCCTCTACTCCTCCCAGTTTCACCTCACCTTCCCTTCCATCCAGATCTACCCCATTTTGTCTGTCATTAGAAACAAACAGGCATCAAAAGGATACAAAAACAAATACATTGGAATAGAACGAAATAGAAGGAAAAAAAGCCCAAGAAGTCACAAGAAATAGAAATAGATACAGAAATCCATATGTTTGCACACTCAGGGATCTCATAAAAACATAAAACCAGAAGCCATAATGTGTATGAAAAGAACATGTAAAGAGAGGGAGGGAAGGAGAGAGAGAGAGAGAGAGAGAGAGAGAGAGAGAGAGAGAGAGAGAGGAGAGAGGAGAGTTAAAAAGATAAAAAGCCCTGGCATGACATTATGAGCCAAGGGACATCCAACGATGCCATTGAGTTTGATTTTCATTGGCTATCTACTGGTGGACATGCAGCCTACCCTTAAGAGTAGTTTGTTTTCTAAGTGAGACTTCCTTGGAAAAGACTAAATTTTCATTTGCAAGTGGTTATTAATTGGAGATAGTTTCTGGGTTAGGGGTGGGGCATGTATCTACTTCTTTCAGCTCCAGGACCCCATCTGGTGTAGACCCACAGAGGCCCTGTGTGTGCTGCTTCAGTCTCCATGAGTTCATATGTGCATCAGTCCTTTGTGTTTAGAAGACCTTGTTTCCTCTGTGTCCTCCATCCATCCCTTTGGGGGATATTATTTTAAGGTGTGTTACTTTTGTTTATGCTGCACTTGTTTAACTCTGCGAAACTGTGTTACTGTGCCTGTCTAAAACAATGATGGTCTAATAAAGAGCTGAATGGCCAATAGTGAAGCAGGAGAGAGAAATAGGCAGGGCTGACAGACAGACAGGATAAATAGGAGAAATCTGGGATTTAAGATCTGGGAATGAGTGAGGAAGGAGGAGGACTTCAGGGGCCAGCCACCTATCCACCTCCACCTATCCACCTATCCACCCAGATACCCAGCTAGACAGTCAGACACGGAGTAAGAAGGAAAGAAAAGGTATACAGGAATAGAGAAAGATAAAAGCCCGGAGGCCAAAGATAGAAGGGATAATTTAAATTAAGAACAGCTGGCAAGAAACAAGCCAAGCTAAGGCTGGGAATTTATAAGAAAGAATAAGTCTCTTTGTGTGTGATTTATTTGGGAGCTGGGTGGTGGGTCCCCAAAATAATCCCCAAAGCCAAAATAGTAAAAGATTACACAACACATCCCCTTTGGCTCTTACACTTTTTTCTGTCTCCTCTTTCACAAGGTTCTCTGAGCCTGGAGGTGAGGAATTTGATGGAGACATCCCATTTAGGGTTGAGTGTTCCAAGGTCTCTTATTCTGGCTATGGGTCCCAGTATTTGTTCCCATCTGTTGAAGGAAGAAGCTTCTCTGATGATGGCTGAGCAAGACAATGATTTATTAGGGTTGCAGAATGTGGTTAGGAGTCATTTTATTACTACCTTCCTTTAGTGGAACACTATTTGGTTTTGGCTTTACTCAAGATTCCTGGGGAATGTCTCACCCCCATGCACTTCTATTCTGGTTTAGAGTTCTGCTGGGAGGAAGATAAAGTCAGGGGAAGATTAGAGGGGAGCAAGAAAAGAGATACCATAATAGAGGGAGCCATTATAGGTTTAAAGAGAATTCTGGCACTAGGGAAATGTCCAGAGATCCACAAGTTTGGCCCCAACTAACAATCTAAGCAATAGTAGAGAGGCTACCTTAAATGCCCTTCTCTGATAATGAGATTGATTATATGCTACCTTATATGCCATCCTAGAGCCTTCATCCAGTAGCTGATGGAAGCAGAAGCAGAAACCCACAGCTAATCACTGAGTTGAACTCTGGAATCCAATTGCAGAGAGGGAGGAGTGATGAGCAAAGGGGTCAAGACTAGGCAGGAGAAACCCACAGAAACAGCTGACCTGAACAAGGGGTTACTCATGGACCCCAGACAGACAGCTAGGAAACCAGCATAGGACTGATCCAGACCCTCTGAACAAGGATGCCAGTTTGGAGGTCTGGGCCATCTATGGGGCCTCTGGTAGTGGATCAGTATTTATCTCTAGTACACGAGTGGACTTTGGGAGCCCACTCCACACAGAGGGATACTCTCTCAGCCTAGACACAAGGGAGAGGGCCTAGGCCCTGCTCCAAATGATATGACAGACTTTTAAGATCCCCCATGGAAGGCCTTACCCTCCCAGGGGAGCAGAAAGGGGTTGGGATGGAGGGGGGGGGGACAGGGGAGGAGGGGAGAGAGAGGGAACTGGGATTGACATGTAAAAGAAGCTTGTTTCTAATTTAAAATTGGTCTAATTACAATTATAAAAGTAAAAAAATTTAAAAGTTCTGCTGGGTATCATAGTCTGCATTGGCATCTGTGGTTTATAAGGGAAACTGGTTTATAATTTACTTTCTTTGTTTTTTGTGTTTTAGGTATCAGAGTAACTGTGGCCACATGGAATGAATTGAACAATGTTCCTTCTGTTTATATTTTGTGGAATAATTTGAGGAGTATTGGCATTAACTCTTGTTTGAAAATCTGGTAGAATTCTACTAAACCAATCTGCCCTGGGTCTTTTGTTTGTCTGTTTTTTTTTTTTTTTTTTTTTTTTTTGAGAGACTTTTAATGACTGCTTCTGTTTCACTAGGGTTTATAGGTCTGTTTAAATCATTCATCTGGTATTGACTTAACTTTTGTAGGTGGCACCTATCAAGAAATTGTCCATTTCTTTTAGATTTTCCAACTTGGTAGAGTGAGTACAGGTTTTTAATATGCCCTTATGATCCTCTGGACTTCCTTGGTATCTGTTATTATAGTCCCCCTTTTATCTCTAATTTTGTTAATTTAAATGTTCTCTCTCTGTCTTTTTCTTAATTTGACTGAGAATTTATCAGTCTTATGATCTATTCAAAGGACCAACTCTTTTTTTTTGCAGATATTTTTTTATTTGAATTAGAAACAAGATTGTTTTACATGACAATCCCAGTTCCCCTCTCCCCCCTGTCCTCCACTACCACCCCCTTCCCCAACTAAAACCCTATCTATCACATATCCTTTCTTCTTCCCCTGGATGGTGAGGTCTTCCATAGGGTGTCATCAGAGTCTATCGTGTCCTTTGGGATAGGGCTTAGGCCCACCCCTGTGTGTCTTGGCTCAGGGAGTATTCCTCTATGTGAAATGGGCTCCCAAAAGGACCAACTCTTTGTTTCATTGTTTTTCTTTTGTTTGTTTTGGTTTCTATTTTACTGATTTCAGTCCTGAGTTTGATTATTTCTTGCTGTCTATTCCTTTTGGGTGTGGTTTCTCTTTTTGTTCTAGACTTCTCAGGTGTGCTGATAAGTTACTAGTATGAGATCTCTCCAATTTTTAAATTTAGGCACTTAATGCTACGCACCTACCTTTTAAAACTGCCTTCATTGAGTCCCATAAGTTTGGGTATGTCATGTATTCATTTTTAGTCAGTTTTGGAAAGTCTTTAACTTCTTTTTAAATTTTTGTTTTGACCCAACTCAGTAGTGAGTTGTTCAGTTTCCATGAATCTGTAAGACTTCTGTTGTTTCTGTTGTTGACATTCAGTTTTAATCTGTGGTGGTCAGATAGGATGTAGGGTGTTATTTCAATTGTCTTGTATCTGTTGAGACTTCCTTTGTAGTCAATTTTGGAGCAAGTTTCATGGACAAAGCTGCTGAGAAGAAGGTATATTCTTTTGTGTTTGGGTGAAATGTTCTGTAAATATCTGCTAGGCCCATCTGGTGTATGTCATTTAGTCTCAGCATTTCTCTGTTAAGTTTTTGTCTGGATGATCTGTCTATTGGCAAGTGTAGGTGTCTTAGTTAGGGTTTCTATTACTGTGACGAAACACCATGACAAAAAAAAAAAAAAAAGCAAGTTGGGGAGGAAAGGGCTTATTTGGTTTACACTTCAGCATTGCTGTTCATCACTGAAGGAAGTCAGGACAGGAATTCAAACAGGGTAGGATCCTGGAGGCAGAAGCTGAAGCAGAGGCCATGGAGGGGCACAGTTTACTCGCTCGCTTCCCATGGCTTGTTCAACCCACCTTCTTATAGAACCCAGGACCAGCAGAGACTTTCTTTTCTGGTCCAGTCTCTGTGATTCTTTGGAGAGTGTGGTGGCTGTGTGGAGGCTGTGTGGAGGGAGAAATGAAGACCTGTTCCTCATCTGGTTTTAAATTCATGCTTCAGTGCAGCAGGAAAAAGAGACAAGAGAGACAGAATAACAGCAGAACTCAGGGATGCAGTCTGTGACATAGAATAGAGGCAAGGGGTAGGGGTAAGCTGTGGGGATTCTGAGAAGCCATCTGGTTGGGATCTAGTTTGAACTCTGGAGAAGGAGGAGCCAAGTGAATACTTTTTCCATCAGTAGACTTCAGGGAATCTCCATTTTACCTCTCCCCTGACATATCCAGGAAGCTTTTAGGTCCCTTGACCCACTGATGCCCTGGCAGCTGCCCTGTTGCTCTGATCTTAGATGCTTCTCTGCTTATTAATAGCAGCTGAAATGCTAAAGTTCCAGAAGGGTGAGTTTTTACATGGCTAAGCCCAAATGTAAGGCCACACTTTTCCCTATTGTTCACTTTAATGCTTTTACTTTAAGGCATGCTGTATTCATACATAAGCCTTCTCGAGTGGAAAGGATGAGGCACAGCTTCAACTGTAGCCCGTATCTTTTCGTTATGTTATAAAAAAATAGCTTTTCTTTATTGTTGAGAAGTTTGATGTATTTTAGTCATATACTCCCACACATTGTGTTATTTTGTTCCTCTCCCACACACTCTGTAACTCTACAACTATTCTTGCCAACCCGACCTCCACCCACCATCATGCCTTTTCTCCATTAAAACACTCTGTGTTTTATTAGGGTTGCTTGCATGGCATGGATGTTGGGTTATTGTTGGATTATAGACAACTTATCAGTGATTACCTCCTTCAAGAAAAATGACTCTTCATTTCCCAGCTGACATTAACTCAGCTAGTGACAGGGCCTCATGAGGTCCTTCCCCCTGCATATTGGAAGGAATTTTTTTTTAAATAAATAGAATTTAATATCATATCTTCTTTATCTCTTCTTGTATTACAGATTTTGAAAAAATGTCGAATTCTTATCAAATAGCATTCTTTTTGGGTTTCAAGCATATATGTAGTGATAGGATAAAATATACAATTCTTGTATTTTTAATCCATTAATATTAACATTTATAAATTATTAATTAAGACAACATCTAAGAACACTTTCTGGGTTTGAAACTGGAAATCTTTTCCCTAGGGAAAAGTGTTACATATCCCTTTTTTCAGTATTTTTGTTTAAAAATTTAAAATTTATTTAAATCATGACATCAACCCTCTTCCTTATCTTCCTCCTACTGCTCTCATGAACCTCCCTCAACAACCTTTAAAATTCTTGGGCTTTTATTCTTTGATTAATTTTGTCTCACACACACAGACACATGCATGCACAGACACACAGACAGAGACACACAGAGACACACAGAGACACACAGAGACACACAGACACACACACACACACACACACACACACACACACACACACACACACACACACACACGGAGGTTGATGTGCTGGATTTTGTGTGAATAACCACATCTGCTTTCAGTTTGTGAGTACAAAAGCTGTGTCAGGCTCTGGAGACAGAATTTCATGGCACTTCTCATCTTTCTGCTCTTTCATTATTTTTGTCCAATTTTCCCTGATATTACTGGAGACTTGATGAGGCAAGCAATTGTGGTAGTTTGAATGTATTGGCTTCCATAAACTCATAGGGAATGGCACTATTAGAAGGTGTGGCTTTGTTGGAGTAGGTATGGCCTTGTTTGAGAAAGTGTGTCTTTGTGGCTGTGGGCTTTGAGGTCTCATATATGCTCAAGTTATGCTCAGTGTCTCAGTTTACTTTCCGTTGCCTGCAGGATCAAGATGTAGCTCCTTCTCCACTCTCAGCTCCTTCTCCAGCACCATGTCTGCCTGCATGCTGCCATATCCAACTGTGATGATAAGGGACTAAACCTCTGAAACTGTAAACCACCCAACTAAATATTTCCCTTTATTGGAGTTGTCATGGTCATGGTGTCTCTTCACAGCAATAGAAACCTTAACTAAGAAAGCACTGAAGCACAGACCACAGAGGAAATGCTGCTAACTGGCCTTTCCTGCCACCCCCCCCCACCCCAAGGCTTGGTCATTCTCTTTGTTATATAATCCAGGATCACCTTCCCAGAGGTGGTGCCACTCACAGTGGGATGAGGTCTTGCTGGTGGTCCTGCCAGAGGAGCAGTGAGTTGCAACTGAAGCTCCAGGTGTCAGCCCACCAGAAGGTAATCCTCTGATGGGCCAATCTCGTTTAGGCAAGGCCACAGGACTGCAGACCCTGGAATGTCTTTTACTTCTTCTGTGCCTTTACATGTTGCTGCATGTGTCTAGCATGGTGTGAGTGGACAGGTAGAGATCTCCACTGCCTGTAATATAGTGTGCTTATCTCTTGGAAACATCCTGTTCTACTGGGCATTTTTACTGGTGGATTGTCAAGAAGATGACACCCCCCTAAGCTGTACTGTCTAATTTGATAATGGCAGCCTCTACAGATTTTTGATGAACAAAAATAAATGTAATGATATGATTCACAGTCAGGGTCTGTGAGTTTCACCTAAGGGGCTGTGTATGGGTTGTAGCTCAAGTTAAGGATTAACAACTGAGTCCCAGTAGCCCAGAAAGTTTAAATTCATTTAACCTTAATGTCGGGAGACGTGTTCTCAGGTCTCAGAGTGCATCACAGCGGAAACAAAGCTTTAAAAATAATAAAGTTAGACTAAGATGTTTTTGTTAAATAACTTTGAGGTAAAAAAAACCAAGAAGACAATCTAAAGTTTTAGAAAGGCGCATAGTTGAATGTGGAACTCTTTAAGGTCAAGGGACAAGAACAAAGCAGCTCAATTATTACTGGCTGATGTACTCTGCTTGCTAGGTTTGGTTGATGACTAAAGGTGATGATCAATTCCTTATACCCAATCTCCTGATATAAAAAAGATTATCAATGAATGGCTTTGTACCCTAAAGATTTAAAGTAGAGATAACTGATTCTTTTTCATATATGAAAGTTTGGGTTTTTGATTCCTTTAAGATTCCTTATAAGATTACCTTTCAAGATAAGTAATAGAGTAATTGGACCTTTGTTTGTAACTGCAAAATGCAGCCTGCCAGTAAAAGACCTGACAAGAACATCTTGCTTGCCTACATGGTTAATCTATAACAAGTTGCTTGGGTATGAATGTACGTGGGTTCTTGGGATAATTTGTTTTTCACTCCCAATACATAAAATATCTAATCTTAAAAAAAGGCCTAATCTTGTGAGGGAGATTAAAAACATGTTTTTACCTATAGTCATTCACATGAGAAATGAAATGCAACTGTTTTGACTCTGGTACTGCCTGGAAGATTTTGTTGGGGTATAAAAGCTGTGAAAAAACATGAGAGTACACAGAGAGAAAATAAAGAAACAAAAGAATAAAGAAGGAAATCATCAAGAGAGTTTGTGGGTGCCCTTTACCCTAACCTCCCTTAGATAGAAAAGTTTAGCCTCATTGACTCAGTGGATTTCTGTCAAAGCTCTGTGCTGTTGGAGGCTGGCTCCTCCAACATCAGTCATTAATATAAAAAATGCCCTCACAAAATTGCCCACAGATCATTCAGATGGAGATATTGTCTCAATTGAGATTTCCTCTTCTCATCTTAGATGACTCTAGTTTATGTCAAGCTGACAAAAAACTAACCACAAAGGGGCTTTCTGGAGCCCTCTTGACCAACTCATAGGGAGGTATTACCTGCCTGATACTAGGATTTTCATTTAATGACCCATGACTTTTGGGAGAAACATTATTTATCCATACAAGGAATCTTTGTTCAAATTCATTTTAAAAATTGTATTTTTAATTAGCTTATAAAGTCATAAGGCTTTTCACACATTCGTAGTTTTGGTTAACTTTCTCCTTATGCCCCTTTTCTTTCCTATCCCCTGCCTCCATCCCTGCTTAAACCTTTTCATCCCCTCTGCCTTGAGACCACTTCTCCCCTTCTCATTGGTCCTTTCTAGTTTCCCAACTTCTGTAGAAAGTCCAAAGTCAATACCCAAATCTAAATATTTGAAGCTGGAATCCATATACGAAGGAGAGAACATGTTGTGCTTGTCTTTCTGGGCCTTGTTTACCTCAATGTATCTTCCAGTTCCATCCATTTTCCTTTGAATTTCATATTTTACAGTTGAGAAACATTCCATTGTGTACCACATTTTCATTATCCATTCATTAGTTGATGGATATCTAGGCAGATTGCATTTCCTTGCCATTGTGAATAAGGCAGCAATGAACATGATATCTCTTACGTAGTATGTAGAGTTCTTTGCATATACGCCCAGGAGGCATGAAGTTGAAGAATATAGTAGTTCTAATTTTAGTCTTTTGAGAACCTTCTATACTGATGTCCATATTCAGCCCATCTTATCCCAGCCTCAGCCACCCTAGGAGAGTTATGTGTGCACCTGGAATTGCTCCTCATTTAGGGAACTTCTTGTGGATACCTTGTATACACAAAGGGATGTTATCCTCTTGCCTTTCATCCAACTGGTAATCTCTGGACTTGGCTTAGTAAACTTGGTAGGAGCGTTTTGCTTGATTGTTGCCCATTGTGTGTGTCTCTGTGGGATCAGGGGGTCTTCTTGGGTAAAGAAAAATTCTATAGGTTTTGTTCTTTTGGGCTATCAACAGGATACTGAACATTCACAGAAAGGTTGAAAACAGTAATTAGAGACGACATTGCTTCACGTTTTCCAGCACATGCCTGAATATAAAGAAGACTCCTTGGATTGCTTGTCTTTGTCACTGCTCCAACTTGAGGCTCCAATTTTAAGTCAGGGTCATTTTCAGGGACTTACATATTTGGGAGTTTATAAAAGCTCTTCCTGAGAGATGACAAGGGAAGGACTTCTCACAGAAGATGCCATTGGGAAGAACACAAGAAAATAGACAAAGGAATATACCGGGTGCTTAGTAAAGATATAATCCTTTCTATGTTTCATTTATTCTGTGTGAAAGATGAGTGCCTGCAGTGAAACTGATGGACCAAGAGGTATGCTGCATGGCACACACACTGAAGCCTCCAATGCCACCAGGACAAATGAAGAGGTGTTGGAGAGGCAGGAGAGAAAGGGATTTTCTGTTGTGGTGTTTGTTTTGAGTTTTTTGTTTTTGTTTTTGTTTGCTTGCTTACTTTGATTTATTTCCTTTCGTGGGTGGCGCAGCAGGGATGAGGGGAGGATCTGGAGGGGGCAGGAAGTGAGAAGAATTGGGGTGAATGATGGGAAATTCCCAGAGTCAATAAAGAAGTTAAATATAAAAAAGGAGTGCCTTTTGTGGGCCAGGCCCTGTTCTGATTGTGGAGTATTGTTACATGTAACAGATACTGTCTGTGCCTGTCAACTTCAAGTCTGAGGGGAAATAATGAGAACATGTAAATATGCACACAACATGTTATAAAACTGTACATATATCACACACATACAAAGGCAACACACACATTATAAAACTACACACACACAACACACATATGAAGGTGAACACACATGTGTACAATAATATGTACCCATAATGTGATTGTACATATGTGTATTTATACAACATATATACAAGGGCAACCTGGGTATACAATATATATATATATATACATATATATATATATATATATATATATATCACAATAACAACATACATATACAACCAACTGACAAGGCAAAAGATAGATTCAAGGTGCCAAGAAGGAGCCAGTATGTGGGCAATGTACATGTCTATAAGAAGGTGGCATTTGCAGTGAGAACTAAAGGTAAGGTGAGAAGAGGGTAAGGTGAGAAGCTCCAGGTGACACTTCTGGGACCCATGTGTGTACACAGTGATGAGAAGTCTCTGAAAAAGCATAGATTCTGTTTTTTCCAGTGTGGTACAGGGAAATAGGGTGCAGGTAGAGAGTGGGGTCTAGAGTACCTCACTCAGTGTCTCTGCTGAGTCAGCGGATGGGAAACAGATGAAGGCTCCGGGTGCAGGATGCTGAACCAGCTGATCCACTGCTCTCTAAATTCAGGTTCCCCGGTGACTCTTACAGCCACTGAAGGACTCAGCTCCATAGCCCAACATGAAGATGCCCTCCTCAGACATTTGTTCCAAGGGTATCAGAAATGGGTCCGCCCTGTGTTGAATTCCAGCGACACCATCAAAGTGTATTTTGGATTGAAAATATCTCAGCTCGTGGATGTGGTGAGTCATCTTCCACCCTGAGTTGAAAACAACACACAGTCCTTAACTGTTGTGACTCCAGGCATCTACCTGTCCCTGTTCCTGACACTGGCATTTTACAAATATGATCCAGTGAAATGTCCTGAGGAAGGAAAGGCAGGTCATCCCCTGCCAGCATTGTAGGACTGTTGGGCAGAATGTGGAGAGGGCAACAAGAAGAAAACTGGCCCCTTGTTGCAAGTAGTGGAGAAGAGAAGATGAAGGCCCAGGTGATAGGTGAGATCCCAGCTCACTGCTGTCTATGAGCTGGGCTGTTAGGGCTCCTACATCTAGAGGAAGACAAAGTGGTGATGACGAGGCCCTCTTACAGTCCCCAAGTGACTCACATTTTCTGAACTCACCCTCATGCCAGCATCTCTGCTCACTTTCCTCTTGGGCTTGTACTTCTGTTATGTTTATATTTGTGGGGAAAGCTGTAGACTCAAATTGCCCAATTGCAGGAGCTCACTCTATGATGGTCCTGAAAACCCTAGAAAACTTCTCCCATGTGGGTAAGCCTCCCTGACCTTCTTGCCTCTCTAGGCTGGGGTATGCCTTCTGGAAAATTATCCAAGTTTGTCTTAAGTCCAGGTCTGATTTCCTTCTTTGGCACCATCAAAAGCCTACTGAGTTGTTCAGTTGATAAAGGTATCTCCACAATGAATTCTTGCTTGTTCTAATAGGTAGTTTCACTTGAGCAAAATATACAGAATGCCTTAGGGCCACATATTACTGACCTGTTCTTAAGTTTGGAATATTTGATCTTTTGGGGTTGGAGCACTTCCAAAATAAGACTCAGGATTTTCCCTAAGAAAAATCCAAAATATTGAAACCCTCCGCTTTCATCCTTTTTAACTGCCAACCATTCAAATCCTTGCTTAGTTCTTTGAGAGTTTCATACAACTTGCTTTGATAATGGTCCCATCTCTTCTCAGGTTCAGCTCCCCCCTGCTCACCCAACACTATACCTTTAAGTGCAAACCCTTCAACACCAATTTATGCTACCTAAATATTCTTGGATGTGTGCATTGTGGTTGGTTTAACAAGGGCTACCCTCTTACAGAAAACTGTCTTTTCATCTCCAGAAACTAACAATGGCCAGAAACTCCACAGCTGGAGTGGGATTTCCTGCCCAACCTCCATCTCCACACTGTGGTTTGGTTTATTATCTTGGGCTTGCACAGGTTTTTTTTTTTTTTTGAGAATACTTTATTAGCTTTTGTAATCAAACCCACATAGATAAGACCTTACATATTTAAGTACAGTGTGTTACCCCTGTACAAATGGAAAAAAATTAAGTTCAACATTTCTAGACCAATATGGCTGTTAATTTCTGTACAATGCCAACTCAACACGGTAAACTGGGATACTTTTTTCCAAAGTTGACAGCACAGCTAAAGTTTCCAAAAATTCAAATTATATATATATATATATATATATATATATATATATATATATCAATAATAGCAGTATGTTATGCATCAATAGCAGCAACAGCTTTTCCAGGTTCTGCAGTCATTTGAACAAAATTGTAGAGACATCCAGCACACTCCATTTAAAAACAACAACAACAACAACAACAAAAGTAAAAAACAAAATCCCAGAAAACAGCACAGTTCTGTTACTCTTGTGGTACCTGGCACCATTTTTTTTTTAAATTAGCTTCTCAATCATCATCTGGAAGGAAACCATTCTGAGAAA
Organism: Cricetulus griseus; assembly: GCF_003668045.3. Taxonomy (NCBI): domain Eukaryota; kingdom Metazoa; phylum Chordata; class Mammalia; order Rodentia; family Cricetidae; genus Cricetulus; species Cricetulus griseus. The sequence continues at coordinate 56,531,704 of NW_023276807.1, read as the reverse complement.
CATCATTAAAAACAGCTCTGATAAAGCACGGTCACTACTATGTATCATACAGCAGGTCCACATCTGAGTGAGTACATAGCATGTGGGCTTGCACAGGTTTATGCACATCATTGCAACTGCTTTCCGTTAATATTTGCAGCTACCATGCTGTGTCCAGAAGACACTGTGTAACATTCAACCTTTTAAATTGTCCTTTTCTTAGGATGAAAAGAATCAGCTGATGACGACAAACGTGTGGCTCAAGCAGGTGAGATCACAAAAGCTCTATCTGCCAGCTAGCCCAGGGTCTGACATTGCTTTCTACTTAGACAAGTTGCCCTCTGAAAAACACCCTAGAAAGCATGCTGTGTTCCCCAGGGGAAGATTTAGAGATGCCCGGGAAGGATATATGTGTTCTCTTCAGCTGTGAACACAGGAGAGTAGCCCTGTTGGTGTGTGGGGATGCATTTTCCTATGGCACTGCTCCTCAGGGGTGGGACAGTGGGGAGCAGGGTGACACCGGGCAGGTGGTGACTGACAATTATTCAACACTATTTACTGAGAGTCTGCTAACTGACAGACATTGTGCAAGACCCTGGGAGGAAAGCGGAAAATAGCCGTGTCTTCAAGGAGAGGATGGGGGTTCTCTATGTAAGGAATAGTTACTTTTAGGGGATGGACATCGTAAATAAGTTGATGTGAGACCCCTGTGATTATACAAAGGTGCCATCGAGATAGGGGAAAGTCAGGGACTGTTCCTAAAAAGAGCAGATCTCTAACATGGGTGTCAAGGTCAAACAGAAGGCCTGAAAACCAGATAGCAGAGGATTTTGTGGACCACATGAACTGTCTTTCCAATAGCCCCCATGACTTCACAATGTTCTCATGCCTAAACAAATCAACTTGTCCCAGCCATCCCAGCACACCTTAATCAAAATGAAGACTAAAGCTCTCAGTTCCCCTTTCCTCCTTTCCCTTCCACACTGGCCAATGATGTCTCAACCATGACCTTTACAAAGCCCAGCTCTCACAGGCAGAGGAATCCCTCCAGCTGGACCTATTTTTATTCTATTGATTTTATTTTGCAGACCTGCTTGTCTTTCTTCTTTGAGCTTTCAGAGAGTAATCAAATCCCTGGGGACCATAAATATCTTATTAACTGACTTGCTGAAGCCACATGAGGAAGGACAATGTCATGACCCCTCAGATTCTGCACCATCATGTTCAAGGTCTAAATGCATTGCCACCCATCCACCCACCCACCCACCCACCCACCCACCCATCCATCCATCCATCCATGCATCCATCCATCCATCCATATCCATCTACTCTTTCTTTCTTCTCAGGACCTTCCCATACACAGTTCCACCACCATCTTCCTAACCTGCCCCATCAGCCACACTCTGATCCTTCACCCTTCCAATTCCAGCTTAAGTGTTGTCTCCTCAGAATGCCTATATCATCCTTTCACAGCATCACTGGCAGCTTGTGTGAGTCAGTCTCAGGCTGGGAGTGCATAGTGTTAGGGACCAGTACCAGTTAATATGGCCTATTCAGTGACACAACGAATTCCTCAAGCAACATAATTCCCATCAGCATCTCCTTTTTACATATCTGTCCCCTGCTACCAATCTTGCTGCGGGAGGGCAGAAAGCAAGTGCAATTGTTCTGACTTAGAAACCGTCCCCTGGTTCTTGCCTCAGTTCTCTTAGAACAGCGTTTCTGAAATTGTTTTACTCTCTACCCCTTTTTGTGCCAAGTTTTGTGGTGTCCTTAAACATATAGGTATGTAGATATGCAAAATAAATATTTACTGATGATAAAATAGGAAGCAACCCCTGACCAAAGTGGGAGCCCGGGGGCAGGGAGAGGGAGAGCCTTCATCCTGTTGCTGTTCCAAGCAGAAACAGACACCCACAGCTAAGCACTGAACCACACTACTGGAATTCAGTTGTGGAGAGGGAGGAGGGATGAGCAAAGGAGCCAAGACAGGGCTGGAGAGACCTGTAGAAACACCTGACCTACTGATAGCATGGAGACCCGTGTCATAAAGCTGGGGAAACAGCATTGGACCAAACCAAGCCCTCTGAATGTGGGTGCCAGCTAGGAGGCCAAGACAGTCTATGGGATCTTTAATGGTGGAGCCAGTCTTTATCCCTAGAGCACAATGGACTTTGGGAGTCCATTCCCTATGGAGGGATACTATTGTAGCCCAGATACAGCAAGGAGGGCCTAGGCCCTCCCCCAAACAATTTGACAGACTTTGAAGGTCCCTGGTGGGGGGCCTCACTATCCCTGGGGAGGAGTTGGGGGGGGGGGGTTTGGGAGGGGGGGTGGTGTATGTAAGTAAGGGTTATTGGGTGTGTGTGTGTGTGTGTGTGTGTGTGTGTGTGTGTGTGTGAGAGAGAGAGAGAGAGAGAGAGAGAGAGAGACAGAGACAGAGACAGAGACAGAGACAGAGACAGAGAGAGGCAGAGAGAGACACACACACAGAGAGACAGACAGAGAGAGGGGCAACAAATGCCAATAAAATCCTTTTCTGAAGTACAAGTGAATTATATATATATAATAATTACCATAATATATATGGTAAAAACATTGAGTCAGGGAAAATAGAGGTAGACAACATTTAAATTAATAGACTGCTGAAATGGCTGGTTTTCCATCTGAATCATATTGCTTAGAAATAGTAGAATTATCAAATTTTATCAGCCAGTTTACATGTTAAAGATTGACATACAACTCATGGTATATAAAAGAGAGAGCTCCTTGGCCATGTTGCATGCGTGAAAAGTTGAAGTTGCATGTCTTTAGTTTTGTAACTTTTCCATAATGTTTTATTTACATTTTTCCATGTAATATATATTTTCCTGTTTTTTGTTTTTTCCCTGTTATTTGAGTGTAATTCAAGAACCCTCAACTTATTCTTACTTTCCTGTTTTTCAACTCAAGTCAGACACATAACTCTTTTTCATTATAGACACACCCACCCCTCTTCGATTTTAATTCAATAAAGTATTCTAAGCTATTGTTGCTTTGAAAGACTTTACAAAGTAGCCAAAAGCGTTACAAATTCAGCATAAGATGCACAAGTTTAGCAAATGTTACTAAGAGCTGAGCAACATTTTCTTTAAAATAATTTATTTACTTTTATTTCATTTGCATTGGTATTTTTCCTGCATGCATGTCTGTGTGAGGGTGCCAGATATTGGAGTTAGAGATAGCTGTATAGCTGCTATGTGGGTGCTGGGGATTGAACCTAAGTCTTCTGGAAGAGCAGTCAGTGCTCTTAGCCACTAAGCCATCTATCTCTCCAGCCGGAACAGAGGAATATTTTTTAAGAAAGCCTTATTTGCTGGGCTGGAGAGATGGCTCTGATTAAATGTGTTCACTACTCTCACAAGCCACGCAGGTCTCTTCTGGCCTCCATGGGCACCATTATAGGTGTGACATACACTACACACACACACACACACACACACACACACACACACACACACACTTAAGTAAACACTAATTCTTTTAAAAAAGAAAGCCGTATTGTTTTAGGCACTGTACTGGTGGCTTTGTGTCAACTTGACACAAGCTAGAGTCATCAGAGGAAGGAGCCTCAGCTGAGGAAATACCTCCTTGAGATCCAGCTGTAAGATATTTTCTTAATTAGCGATCACTGCAGGAGGGCCCAACCCCTGGTGGGTGTTGCCATCCAGGGCTGGTGGTCCAGGGTTCTATTAAGAAAGTAGACTGAACAAGCCGGACTGGGGGAGGGGGGAGCAAGTCAGTAAGCAGTTCCCCTGCATGGCCTCTGCTTCAGCTCCTGCCTCACAGATCCTGCCCTGTTTGAGTTCCTGTCCTGATCTCCTTCAGCGATGAGCAGTAATACTGAAATGTAAGCCAAATAAACCCTTCTGGTCATGGTGTTTCGTGGCAGCAATAGAAACCCTAATGAAGACAGGCACAGAGAACTAGTTTCTCCCCCCCTTTTTTTTATTAGAAAGAAAATTATTTTACATGTCAATCCCAGGTCTCTCTCCCTCCCCTCTTCCCCTACCCCCCCCCCAACTAACACCCTACCCATCCCATACCCTTTCTGCTCCCCAGGGAGGGTGAGGCCTTCCATAGGGGGGTCTTCAAAGTCTGTCATAGTCTTTGGGATAGGGCCTAGGCCAACCCCTTTGTGTCTAGGCTCAGGGAGTATCCCTCCATGTGGGATGGGCTCCTAGAGAACTAGTGTCAGTGTATTAAAATTTGACCACAGAAAATCTTTTACATTTTCAAATTGTTTTTAACATTATTTAAGCCAGGCAAACATCATTTTACTTTTAGATAAAATACTTGATAGCTTTACGAAACAAAACACAGCTTAAATCCTTTTGCTGCCCAATTCATTTTCTGCCATTAGGATTGCACACATCCAACAGAATTTTAAGTTGTGACAAAGTGACTCCTTGTGAAGATCCATGGACAAAGCAATCTTCAACCTGGTTCTTCACATTAGCAACTTCCGAACACATTTGCTAGCTGCCCCAAATATCTTGTAAAAGAGTTAAACCTAAATTATATTTTGATGAAATCTAACAGATTAAGGTCACCTGTCCACATGGCTAAACATTAAGAGCATAATCAAGCCTTAATCGCACAGCAACTTGGGCTTTCAGAAAACAGAGCACCCCACCCCCATCCCTACCCATCCCTAGTTCTAGAGTTAACTCTGACATGCCTGCATTTCAGTGAAGCCTGGCTTACAAAGAGACCTTGAATAACTGCCCCACCAACCCCCAAGAGGCAGTAGCACAAGAGGAACAAGATGTTAACAGGTGACGTTTTATTGACTGTATGGGGTTTGCACTTGGAGCCATTCGCAGCATGGGGTTTTATTGTGAACAGACTCCTCAGTGGCAACTGAGGGGCAAGTAAAGTGAAACAGAAAATGCCACTATGTGTCAACATTTCTGAGACCCTCGGACCCTCGGACCCTCGGACCCTCTGATGATTCCAAGAGGCTCTTAGCAGGAGACAAGGTAGTCACAAGGAGGGAGCTGCCTGTGCTCTTCCAAATGGGGTGGGAAACAAAGCAGCCTGAGAATGCTGATAAAATATCCTACATGCTTTAATTAGCCCAACTTTTATGTTGCTAGTCTTCTATGCATGTTTTCCTGCAGTTACACAGTGTTTTAAATGTTTTAGAGTCTGGCTTCCCAAAAGCCACGCCTTCTTTTTAAGGTAGAGAGATTTCACATTTAGAGAGCAACTGCTATTATCGAGGAGCATCAAGTTTATTTTCTTAAAAAAAAAACAAAAACCATTTTAGTCTTTGAAGACTTTATATAGATGCATTAGGTCTTGATTGAATCCACTGGCCACTTGCCAGTTCAGCTCTGCCCAGCATCCCCAGCATGCCTCCCTTCTAACTTCTTGTCCTGTTTTTAAAATATGTATGACTCATTAACTCCCATTAGTGCTGCCCAGATGTGCATGGGTATAGGGCCATCCACTGGGGTATAAACCATGTACCATGGCCATACTGCGAAGAAAAGCTCCTCTGCTTCCTTCAGCAGCAGTCAGGAGTGGGGCCTCAGTAGCCCCTCCTCCAACCATTCTAGAACTGCTTTGGTAGAAATCAGTATTTATTAAAGCAACACATAGATGGAAATGTCAGCTATAAGTAGACATGTGTCCTTTGTGCCCCAAACAAATCCACATAAGCAGATTTGCCAGAAGGAACAGGAAATAATACAAAAAGACAGTTTGAGTGAACAGTTTTTTTTTTAATATCAAATCAAGTATTCATCTCTCCTATTACAGCAAATCTAAAGGAAAGATAGTTAAATTATATAATATTTTCAGTTTATTCTTTTAGAATTTTATACTTGTGTACAGTGCATTTTATCTGTATTCACTCTCTGCATCTCCCACCCCTTCCAGGAGCTCCCACAATCAGTTTTATGTCTCCCCCCTTTTTTTTACAACCCTCTCATTTTCTATAACACTTGGAGTTTGATTAGAGCTATCTATATAGGCATGGGTGTGGGGGCCATCCACTCCTCAAGGAAACACGCTCTCTTTCTCTCCCTTAGTGTACACCAACTGTCAATAATTACTAAGGTGGGGTGGTAGCTTGGGGTCCCTTCCCAGTCTGTACAGTAATATTGACTGGCTTGATCCTGTGCACATTTTGTGTAGGCAACCATAGCTACAGTGAGTTTAGGAGTGCCGCACTCTGTCATGTCCAGAAGACACTGTCTGACCCTGACTTCTGGCTCTTAAAATTTTTCTGTCCCCTCTTCTGTGATATTCCCTGAGCCATGGGTGGGGTGGTAGGGTTTTGGGAGGTTGATACAGATGCTCTATCTATAACCAAGCACAATCACTTATTCTTAACAGCCTGAACAGTTATGGGTCCCTGCATTGACCACTATCTCCTAGAAACAAAGTTTCTTTGACCAAGGTTGAGAGCCTTACAAACCTATGGGTACATAAATATTCAGAAAGCAATTTGCACTTCTTAGGCATCATTCATATTTCAATATTTTGCTATCCAATTAAGTCACCCATTTGCCAATTCCTGATTTTTTAATGACATAGATGGGCTCCAGGAAGTTTCACACTGGGTATACTCTTCTAATGCTTGAAGAAAAAAAATAAACATGTGGAGGCCCAGGATATTAGGGACATAATTTAAAATGTTAATTAGGAGCTTATTACAAAAACACTGTAGATAAACCATAAAAGGAAAGTCTTCCATCCATTCTCACTTTTCAAAAGTGACAATGCCATCAGCAATGGCCAGAGATGTTGGGCATTTCATAGTAATAGGCCCAAATCATATATTCCCATTGTCAAGGGACTGAAATGTCATTGGACAAATTCTTCTAGGATAAAGTGGATGAGATCAGATATTATTTTATAGAAAGGGTCTTACTGTATAAATCAGGCTGGCTTTGAGCTCATGGTCCTCTTGCCTTAACTTCCCAAGTACTGGGACTAGAGGCCTGCGTCTTCCCACACAGCTGTGACTTTTCTGTGTAGAAGAATAGTATTTTAAGGTGTGTTGCTTTTGTTATGCTGCAATTGTTTAACTCAGTGAAGCTATGATTCTTTGCCTGTCTTAAACAGATGATGGTCTAATGAGCTGAACAGCCAATATTGAGACAGGAGCAAGAATAGGCAGGGCTGACAGGCAGAGAGAATAAATAGGGGAAGAAATCTGGAGAAGAAGCAAGGAAGGAGAAGGAATGAGAGAACAAGGAGGATGTCAGGGGCCAGCCACCCAGGTACATAGCCAGCCATGTAGTAAGAGTGAGAGTAAGATATACAGAAGTCAGAGAAGGAAAAAGCCCAGAGGCAAAGGGTAGATGGGATAATTTAAGTTAAGGAAAGCTGGATAGAAACAAGCCAACCTAAGGCTGGGCATTCGTAAGTAATAGTAAGTTTCCGTGTGAGTGATTTATTTGAGAGCTGGGTGTCAGGCCCCCAAAAGAGTAAAGAGTAAGGAGTAAAAGTAAAAACAACATTTCTGTTTGTTTCTTAAGAGAAAATAGGGTGGAAACGCAAGTCATTTGTATTTCCTTTGTGATGAACCTCTTCACTGGTTCACACATGAGCAGGTGGAGGGTCAGAGGTCAGGCTGGCTTATGTTGCATCCTGAAGCCATACTGAATCCTAGATGGGATGCCAAGGTCTAATCTGGGTGAAAACCCCTTTTGTAACAAAAACTGGTGGGTTGGTAAATCTTAGAAAATTGAAGACCTCCAAGACCTAAAGTACTGAATTTCTAGAATAAAATTGTCTCATTACTCATTTCATTCAGGAATGGACAGACCAAAAATTACGCTGGAATCCTGAAGAGTATGGTGGAATTAATTCAATAAAGGTTCCATCAGAATCTCTCTGGCTTCCTGACATAGTTCTCTTTGAAAAGTAAGTATCTTAGAGTATGGCATTGGTCAGATCAGCACAGGATACAGAAAAGTCTGATTTGGGTGGGATAATTAACTTTATATATCAAATTGATTTGTTTGTGAAGTATTGATTGACATCTTGGTAGGTGACGAATGCAGCATAGATAGTGGACTTGTGGGGAAACCCTCCCAACAGTGAGTGTTTGGCCACCCACTAAAGAGTAACTACTTTCATGGCAGTGCTGATGGACGTTTCGAAGGCTCCCTCATGACCAAGGCCATTGTGAGATCCAGTGGAACCATCAGTTGGACTCCTCCTGCCAGCTACAAAAGTTCCTGCACCATGGATGTCACCTTTTTCCCATTTGACAGGCAGAACTGCTCAATGAAGTTTGGATCCTGGACTTATGATGGTAGCATGGTTGACCTCATTCTGATCAATGAAAATGTTGACCGGAAAGACTTTTTTGATAATGGAGAGTGGGAGATATTAAATGCAAAGGGGATGAAGGGCAACAGAAGAGAAGGTTTTTATTCCTACCCGTTTGTGACCTATTCTTTTGTTCTGAGACGCCTGCCATTATTTTACACCCTCTTTTTGATAATCCCTTGTCTGGGGCTGTCTTTTCTCACAGTCTTGGTGTTCTACTTACCTTCTGATGAAGGGGAAAAGCTTTCACTATCCACCTCGGTTTTGGTTTCTTTGACAGTGTTTCTTTTAGTAATCGAAGAAATAATCCCATCTTCTTCAAAAGTCATTCCTCTCATTGGCGAGTACCTCCTCTTCATTATGATTTTCGTTACCCTGTCAATTATTGTCACAGTGTTCGTCATTAACGTTCACCACAGATCTTCTTCAACGTACCATCCCATGGCCCCCTGGGTGAAGAGGCTGTTTCTGCAAAAACTCCCTAGGTGGCTTTGCATGAAGGACCCCATGGATCGCTTCTCTTTCCCTGATGGAGAGGAGAAGAGAGGAGCAGTGAGGGGCAAAGTCTCAGGAAAAAAGAAACAGACTCCTACCAGTGATGGAGAAAAGGTTCTGATCACTTTCCTGGAAAGGGCAGCTGAGTCTATCAGGTACATCTCGAGGCATGTGAAGAAGGAACATTTCATTAGCCAGGTGAGACCACTGTGATGTGGTAGTGCTGTCACTGAGGAATGCACAAGAATGTCCTGCTGGTGTCCCTTACAACAGAATATGGTCCTTGTTTACAATGGCACTATCAGCTAGCCTCTATATACTATATAAAGACAAGCCCAACAAACCATAGGAATTTTAGCATTAAATGTTTAGGACAAAAAAATGATCACAAAAGTGTAGAGATTAAAAACAAGCAGCTGCAGATTTAGCGTCGCTCTCCATAAATCCTCAATTCTTTCTTAAAGAATTCAGTTACACCTTTACATGGGTTACCGTGGTCAGTGGTACTTTTCACTTTTTCATGCTATGATGTTTCTAAACCCAGTGTTTAGAAATGCCTTTAGTGACTAGAAAGAATCAAAATTTGAACAGTAATACAAGTTTAGTTACAGCAGATACTTCATCAAGGGAAAAGGAAATCGTTAGTTAGTGTACACTTTACAGAAAAACAAGTGGAATTCCAGCTACCCAAGAAGCAGAAGATGCCAGGAGTTTGAGGTCAACATTGCTCACATATTTAGAGCCTGTCTCAGACACAGAAATGCTCAGGTTTCAGAGGTACTGTCATCCTGGCCACAGACTCGTGTGACATGTTACTTTGCCAGAACTTCATTTTTCTGGAACCCTGAAATGAAGAACAGACAAGGAAGAAATTACAACAATCTGTCAGTACACAGGCTGAAATAGCCTTTATTTATACCCCATCTACAGGCAGGGTTCAGGTATTTCACTCTAAAATTCTTGAAAAACTAGATCAAGGCTCACAAACAGGTTTAGGAAAGTGTTTTTGAAAGCATGCCTTATATTTTATCTTTGTAGGTTCAGCCTGATTTATCTTCCTTCTTAACTCTCTATCTCATACAATTAAAAATTTTGAGTAAAAAAAAAAGACTAGAAAATTGCCAGTTTTTTAAGATATGCTTTAGCTATTAGGAAAGTAGTTTTTGTTTACTTCTTTACATCTTTTGTAGATACAAATATAAATATTTAAGTGGGTTTAAAAATATGATCAGCACAGATAATTTGGACAACTCAGACAAGAGGATCTCAATCACTAATAATCCTACTACCTAAGGTTAACATTTTAACACTTTACTGTATCTTGCTTATGTGTCTTATGCTACAGTTTTGTTTCTATACTTGGAAAACTCAGAACAGCCTGCGGTCCCCCTCCTGTCAGTGGGTGGGCCTCCTGCTTATTCCATCTTTACCAAATCCTTGTCTACAGGTACCGCAACTGAAAATACTGATCACAGTACTCAACTGGTTATCGATTCCCTGTACAGCATCCTGGTTTTCCTTGGCAATCTACCATGAGGTTCAATATTGTTGGGAGATTCTTGGGGAGATGGTACTGTGTGTCCCTAGAATACAGAAAGTCCTCTCTTTCCTCCATCCATTTCCCTCTCCTCCCTCCTCTTTTAAGATCTGAAGCAGTTTCCACTGAGTGTATTTTCTTTCTTGTGATCACACTCTGAAGCTTCCTGTGTGACTGCTTTAAGCTTGAGACTATGTGTAGAAACTGGACTCTGTCCCTTGAAAGGTGAGCTCCCATGCATCTCACAGATTTCCTTAGCTTATGGTTTGTTCCCTACTGTACCTGCTGCTCCAAGCCTGGTACCCATTCTCCTACAACATCCCAGCCTAACTAAAGGCTCCAATACTGCCTGTCCTTTCTTCTCTTCCTCAGTGCTGTCTTTTGTAGCTATAGGAGCCACACCCACATATGGAGTAGGATGAAAATCTTGTGACACTTGACTACAAATGCCCTAAAGATACCAATTTGTGATTTGGTTTCATAGGTATACCAGAAGGCATTGTATAAAAATCAGTTTTTTTTTGTGTGGTTTATTAGCAATATTTCCAAGTATACAAATAATTCTGTAGTTTCTGCATCTTCCTGAACACTTAACTTGCAAGTTATTTTCTTGGGGTTCAATGAGTAACATTACCGGATAAACTCTAAGCCCATTAGTGATGTGTCTATACATTTTGAAAACTTAAAAAAGTGACCTAAATCCAATATTGCTCTTTTTATATACCCTAATGAGTTCAGAAGAGTTGCTCAGCCTCTTGATGAAAGGCTCCCTTTCCTCTTTTGCAGGTAGTGCAAGACTGGAAATTTGTGGCTCAAGTTCTTGACCGAATCTTCCTGTGGCTCTTCCTGACAGTTTCAGTTTTGGGTTCCATTCTGATTTTCATCCCAGCCTTGAAAATGTGGCTGCATCATTCCCTCTAGGAACAACTCTCCAGATCCATTTAGAAGAGACAGAGAGATGAGTCCGACCCTAGGACTAACAGCTGCTGGCATGTTCACAGAATGCAGATGCATGCACTAGCTGTAGCACCCTTGTCCTGTCATCTGAGCTTTCTGTGATTAGAGGATTAGAAAATGTGGGTTTGATCTAACATGATGGGATGCTGCCGGTAGAGATGGATTTGGACAATTCAAGGAGGACTCCAACTTACATTCTTGTGCAGGAGGCCCTTAATTCCTGCATCTGTTCATCACTGCACTCCTGTACCTTTCTACTCCCTGAACTCCTGCGTCTGCTGATCCCTCAGGCTCTTCCATCTGCTCATCCCTAAATGCCTGCATTTTGCCCATCCTGGTACTCCTGGTATCTGCATATCCCCTTAGGGGTTGACCTGAGTGGCATACTGGTGCCATGTGGTACTTCTCTACCAGTATGGGTGAACACATTTTGACAACAGTTTCAAGAATTCCACAGGTGCAACTCTTGGCCAACAACACTGTCAGCTACTGTCTCACAAATACGGTGTTCATTGAAAATGATCTTGGTTGACTGTGACAGCTCTCTAAGATGGGTGTGACTGGAAGTTGGTTCACTGCATTGCAAAGCTTTTCTAATGGTGCAAGTAGGAACTCTGGTGATTTTGACTTGCTGTGAGATCACATCAAAATAACTTAGAACAGAAAAGTCATTAGTTGCTAGAACTACATTTATTAATACAGGTCCTCCTTTTCTTAGGAAACTAAAAGTGCTGAATATTCTTTGATCACGACTTTGGATAGTGTCTCAGCCAGTGTTCTATTGCTATGAGGAGACACCATGACCATCACAACTCTTACAAAAGAAAGCATTTAGTTGTTTTTTTTTTATAGTTTCAGAGGTCTAGTTCATTATCATTACAGTCAAAAGCACAGGGACACACAGGCAGACATGGTGTTGGAGAGGTAGTCTATAGTTCTATGCCCATCTGGATCTGTAGGCAACAGGAAAAAAGAGACAATGAGACTGGCTTGGACTTTTGAAGCCCTAAAACCCACTCCCCAGTGACATACTTCTTCCAACAAGGCCACACCTACTTTAACAAGGTCACACCTCCCAATGCCTCTCAAGTAGTGCCACTCACTGATGGCTAAATATTAGAATATATGAGCCAATGGGGGCCATTCCTTTTCAAACCACTACAGATAGAATTGGTTTCCGCTGAGAATTCTGCCTTCATGTTCCTTTTCCAGTGTCTCTCTCCTTTACTCATACCCAATGGCTTCTCTAGGATCAAGAGGGGAGCGTTTATTAGACTGACTTTGCCGCTCCCAGGTTTTGTTAAATGAGTTTTTCTTCACAGTGATGAAATCCTGCTTGCTCTGTTTTACTTAAGACATGGTTCTTCTAAGTAGTTCACATCTGAGATTTTAAAACCCCAGTCAAAGATTTTATTTTTAGATTATTGTTGTGGCAAAACACAGTAAAAGTTGAGTCCTTTTATTCTTGTTAGTCCATATTTTCCCCTTCCTAATCCTCTTAAGCTTTTCTTTTTATCTTTAGACCTAGATAAATCACATTGTGTCTAAGCAGAGAGTGATATCCATCTCTGTTGATCTCTCCACCCTTCTCTTTTCCCCTCTTTCCTTTCTCCTTTCCTCCCAGCTCTTTCTCTCTGCATTCATTGACTGATGTACTCAAACTATGTAGATTTTTCACCTTCTTCTTTTACTGTCTTTCTCCAATTTGTCTCTTTTCCTCTTGAAATTTCTGGTAGAGATCTTGTTATTGCTGGACCTGTTCTCCGTGTTTATTAACTGATTGACTCTTCTCTTATATTTTTAAATTCGTTTAAAAATATAGTATTTTCTTAATTCTTTGAAAATTTCACACGTTTGATTCCTATTTACCTCTAATTCCTATCCCCTAACTTCTCCCAGATCTATTCTCCAACTTCATGTTCTAATTTATTTATTTTTTAATATCCCTCTGAGTCCAATTTGTTCTGCTTGTATACTCTGGTGTGGGCCCAACCCTTGGTCTCATCTCAGCAGTTGGTCCTTTTCTGGCTGTCAGTGTTGGTATGTGTGGGTAAGGTTGGTGGAAATCTTTGTTCATAGTTTCTTGTTGACACAACACAGCACAGGTCACATCTCCGCTCTCAGGCTGCCAGGATCATACTTCTACCCCTAGCTCCACAGCCTGCACAAGCCCCTCACTGTTTATGGTAGATTTAGTCCTTGGTCACAGTTGTCTAGCTGGTCATTCCTGGACTCTTTTGGTGGTGTTTAAATGTGTGTATGGAAGGGATGGTGTAAACCCTGGTCTGGACTTCCCACTAAGCTCAGCCATAGCCAGTCAAGGAGAATCTCTGCCTCAGCCTCTTCAGAGGCTGTTGCACAGCCTATATTGCCCCAAACCCCACTGCCAACAGTGTGCTTGCATCTGGGCCAATCCAGCATACAAGATGGGTTTTTAAAGAAATGAGTAAACACAGTGAAATAAAAACCATGGAACAAGGATGTTGTTTATAGCTCTGTGGCTAACCAGCTATAGTGTGAGCAGTGACCTTAAACTAGCTGTGTGTCCTAGAGGACTGTGGCTTGTGGGTCAGCAGCAGGAGGGAAGGAGTCATGACCTTTGAAGTTCTCTACAATCTTGGGTGCTCCTCAAAGCAGCTTTTTTCCTTGGAGAGATTGTAGTTTGCTTTGTGGACAGAAAATCAAGTCTTAGTCATGACTTCCTGAATGATAATGTAGATAAAAGGACAAGTAGTTATTGTCCCCCTCATCACATTTAACCTGTTAATATGCTAGGAAAAAGGCAGTATTAACATCAGAAAAAGTGTTTAGATCGAACTTAGTTTTACATTTTAAAAAACACCAGCATGAGCCATTTTCCACAAGAAACTTTTCCTGATGTAATCAAATATAGAAAAGGTTAAACCAGTGTTTGCATGTGGCTTATTTTTACCAGCAGCTAAAGTAGAAGACATTAATAGTTTCAAATATAGAAAAGGATAAATATTTACATAGTGTAATGATCCTGGGAGAATACTCCAAAAGATAATGCTAAAGCAAGGGAATTTTAGGCCTGGAGGGAAGGCTCAGCACATAAAGGCAGTGTCTTTCAAGCCTGTGGATCTGATTTAATACCCATAGCCCACTTGGTGGAAGGAGAGCACTGACTCTCATTAAGGTATCCTTCAATGACACTTTCACAAATGCCTTAGCATATGTAAATGCACACACAAGTCTCTCTCTGTCTCTGTCTCTCTCCCTTTTCTTCCCTCCCTCTCTTCCTCTCCCCCCCTCTCCCTCTCTCTCTCCCTGACACAAATAATATAAAGGAAAGTAAAGAAATTTTAACTTCACCTGTATAGGAAGAAAAAATCTGTGGGTAAAATTTGACAGCTGATCCTGATCAGTGAGTGTTGCAAGACCTGGACAGACAGCTTCTGTTGATCTCATTCTTTGGATCTCTACTCACACCCCACACCTTCTGAATGGGTGTTCACAGAATACAGCCCCCGAGATCTCCCTGTCTCTGCTGTTTCACTTTGTACTATGATTGTTGTGCATAGTACAACAATCATAGTACAATCACGTTAAGTACGTGATTGTTTTTGTTTGTTCTGTTTGGTGAGGGTGAGTTCTTTGCCTGTTCCAGTGTTATCTCCATCATGTCCCCAAAGTGTCTAATAGGGCTGAGCATGTAGACAAAGCTTATTAAATGTATTTTCACTAATTAAATAAGATCCCAGAAAGTTTTTTTAAATTTACTTATTTATCCATATTTTACATATGAGTGCTCTGCGTGTATACCTGCAGGCCAGAAGAGGGTTTTAGATCCTATTACACATGGTTGTGATCCACCATGTGGTTGCTGGGAATTGAGCTCAAAACCTCTGGAAGAGTAGCCAGTGCTCTAGACCTCAGAAGGTTAATTTTTAAGGTTATGATTTAATTACAACATTTCCCCTCCCCTTTCTTCCCTCTGACCCTCCTGTATACCCCTCTCCACTCTCTTTCACATTTATGGCCTCTTATTTCACTAATTGTTATTGCACGCATATATGTATTAATATGCATATATGTTTCTAAGTGTAATCTGTTCAGTCTGTATAATGTTACTTGCATGTATATTTTCAGGGTTGACTGTTTGGCCCTAGACAATCAGTTGGTATGCTCTTCCTTGGGGAAGAGCACCTCTCCCATTCCCAGCTTTTCTTTTCTTTTCTTTTCTTTTCTTTTCTTTTCTTTTCTTTTCTTTTCTCTTTTCTTTCTTTCTTTCTTTCTTTCTTTCTTTCTTTCTCTCTTTCTTTCTTTCTTTCTTTTTGCACTTTGTCATTTTATTGCTACAGCACAAGGCTATTCAACTGTAACACTTCTCAATTCTGATTTTAAGGATTGTCTCATTCTGTTCATACATTTCAAGTTTAAATGCAAGCAGGCATAAAACATTCATTGAAAAATCTACAGATCACTTGAATCGTTTCTCTTGTCTATGATTACAGTAAGAAGTGTTTTGTTTTGTTTAAAAAAAGTCCTCTGTTAAAACCAGCCATTCTCTTTCGTCATCTTCAGACTTTTCAGTGAAGTCCTGCACAGTTTCATAGAGGTAACAGCTTTATAATAAGAAATCAGCTTAGTGGTCACAAACACACCAAAATAACATTGAAATTCCATTAGAAACTCAGAAGTATTGTGTTTCAAGAACAGCAAAACTGAACTATACATTCACTAGTAATTTGGCAATGACAGATTCAATACTGTCTTTTATACTCATATGTGGGTAGGATTTACTCAAAATAGAAGTTATTATTATTACTATCATTTTGTGACATTAACTTTAGGAATAGTAAAAGTTCCCATACAAGGGAAAATACTGTCAAATTACTATTTTAAAAGAATCATTTTTCCCTTTAAATAAGTTCAAGCCTGCTTGTTTTTTTTTTTCTGAATTCTTTCGTTAAAAGGCAGAAAAACAAAGGGGATAAAAAAGCCAGTATGACTTCTCCATTCTGACTGAGAAGGCAAAAGCATGTATGTACTGCAGCGCCTACTGCCATTCTGACAGTATGTCAACTAGTGCAAAATACCCACCACCACCACCACCACCACCACCACCACAACAACAACAACCCTTTCTTGTGGTCCTTATGCAGCATAGGCTGGCCTCAAACTCATGATTTTCCTTCTTCAGTCTCCAAGTTACAGGCATGTTGTCACCATACTTGACTCCCAAAAACCTTTTCAACAGCTTGTAAGTATTAAAATATATGTGTTGCCAGGGCTAAGATCACCAAGCAGATGAATGATACATAATAGTTCAGAAAGGAACCAAATTTTGCATGAGAATTTGGTATACAATAAGGGGTGTGCTTCTATTTTCCTTACTCATGTTTATATCACATATATTCAGTTTTCTCTTATTTGTTTTTCTATTAGAATTATATCCCATTTTTATGTTTTAATTAGCATCTATAAGGTATATAGTTGTCCAGAAAGAGTACATTAGTCACTCACCTACTGTTGAATATTTATGTTTCTTTTCTATTAATCTTCAATGGGAAAATAACACAGCATGAGCTGTTGGAGCCATTCCCACCAAGCAGTGTGGGAGGAGACAAATCTTCACAGGGGATGATCTCTAGGGTAAGATGGTTTATTTTCATCTGAGGATTGTCATTAAGAGCTAATTTATAACAAGAAACAAAGTAATTCATTTAAAGATAAAATGGAACAATTTTGTTCATCAATAACTCCTCATTAGATGAACTTAAGCCTGAAATGGTTAAAATGGCTAAGCATAGTCATTCCCAGCTTTTCTTCAGTTATCTATGGTTCTTTGGGGCTGAGGTTTTCCTACATCCAGTTTGGAATGCTCATTGGTGTGGTCTTTGTTCAGCTCATGTTTGGGCAGTCATATTGGTGAGACTATATGGATGTAGCTTCTGATGTTACAAAGAGACACAGAAAACTCTCTGATCCTCTAGCTCTTACAATCCTTCTGCCCCCTCTTTGACCATGTTCCCTAAGTCTTGGGTGTGGGAGTATTTTGTAGGTGTATCAGTTGGAACTGGGCTCCACAACTCTGCATTTTGATTGGTTATGGTTTTCTGTAATGTTTTCCATCTGTTGCAAAGAGAAGTTTCCTTGATGAGGGCAGAAGACTACACTTATCTGTGGGTATAAAGACAAGTGATTTTAGATTGTTGTTAGGGACTATGCTGGCTTAGTGAATTGGTGGTTGTAGATTCTCCTCTAGTAACCATGACTTCACTAGCACTGAGTTGTTAGCTAGGTTTTCAGCACCAGGCATGATTTCCCTCTTATTGAGTGAGTTATAAGTCCTATTAGAGAGTTGTTGGTTACCATTAAGGCATGCATGCCATTATTGCACCTGGAGTATTATCATGACTTGTTGGTCATTGATGAGGTTCATAGGCGTCATAGTTGGGTAGGATTGTTGGTTGCTTCCTTGCTTTGGAAGCTTCCATGACACCTTCTGGATACTAGAAGTGTTTGACAGGATTATGCACATGGTGTACTCTTGTGTAGCCTCTCCCAACATTTCTAGCTCAGTGTATAGCTTTCAATGTGTACATTGCAAAAATTATAATTTTTTTCAAGACAGGGTTTCTCTGTGTAGCTTTGGAACCTATCCTGGCACTCGCTCTGGAGACCAGGCTGGCCTCAAACTCACAGAGATCCACCTGCCTCTGCCTCCCGAGTGCTGGGATTAAAGGCGTGTACCACCAACGCCCGACAAATTATATTTTTTTTAACTTTTTATTTCTTCCTTGTGGATTTCACCTCATGCATCTCAATCCCATTCATCCCTGTCCCTTTGTAACCGCCCTCTGTTGTTACAATAAATCTTTCTGCCAAAAGCCGCCGAGCCCCACCGCCATGTGTGTGCTTTACGCCAGCCGCCCACTTGAGTTAGGGCCCAAATTAATACACAGAAACTTGTATTAAGTACAAAGCTGCTTGGCCAATGACTAGGACTTCTCATCTGCTAGGTCAGTCTTAATTATCATAAATCTATATACGTTATAAGACTTATCTTTAAAGAGGATGTCTTTTGCTGGCGCCCTCTCTTGCTGGTGGCTCACATCCTGCCGCTGGATGAAGAGCAGAGGGGCAAAAGGGAATACTTCCTGTTTCTCCTTGCTAAATATGAGTCTCCTTGCTATGTCACTTCTGGCCTGGATCACCACTTCTCTACTACATTTCCCAGAATCCTCTTTGACTCCTAGTCCTGTCTAACTTGCTGTCTCATTGGCCAAACAGTATTTTATTCAATAATCAATAAGATAAACATACAAAGAAGTACATTCCCCATCACTCTGTCCCTGCAACAACCCCACCCCAATAAAATAAGAGAAAAGAAAAAGAGAGAGAAATAAATGGAGAGAAATCTCATGTGGAAGATATAGTGTAACACAATGAGTCACCTAGTATATCCTTTTGTCCATATATCTTTACTTGCAAGTGTTCATTGCAAAGAGTCATTGGTCTTGTTCAAGGCCTCTGATTTCTGCTACACTATCAATACTGGGCCTTCTCTTGGATATCATGTTGTTGCTCTGTGTCATGGAGATTCTCCAGCTTTGGATCTGCAGGACCAATCCCTTTATGGGCTCCAGCAGATCACAGATGGGGTGGATGTTGGGGTGGGAGCCAACTCATAGCCCTTGTTCTAGGCCCGAGTGGTTGCAGGGTTGGTCAGCTTGTCAGTTGGCCCCCATTCTCACCACCAGGGTGAACTTGCCAGCATTGCCCTGGCTAGTTCACCCTAAACAGCAATGAACAAGGGGGTGGGGCTGGTTCTCTTGCTTTCATGCCATTCTGGGTTGGCTCACCCGCACCCACACCACCAGATCCAGCTCCACGGTGTTGCCCAAGTGAGGTGCAAGGCCCACTCTCCTGAGTGCTGCAGCTGATGAGGGACAGGGGCAGCTCCCCTGCTCTCATGACTTCAGGACCTGCTCTCCAATCCACCACAGGTAGTGGTGGTTAGGGGAAGAAATCTCTCCCTTGCTCACACTACTGTATGGTAGATGAAGGGTCAGGTCCCCCCTCACATTCCTGTGGTTGACTCATCCTTACTCCAGTTAACAGGGTCAGCTCTACTGTGCTGCCCTGGCAGGTGAGGGGCAGGGCCTGTACTCTAAGTGCTGCAGCTGGTGAGGTGCAGGGCCCACTCTTTTTTTTTTTTTAAAGATTTTATTTATTTATTATGCATACAACATTCTGCTTCCATGTATATCTGCACATCAGATTAGGGCACCAGATCTCATAGAGAATGGTTGTGAGCCACCATGTGGTTGCTGGGACTTGAACTCAGGACCTTTGGAAGAGCAGTCAATGCTCTTAACCTCTGAGCCATCTCTCCAGCCCCACAGGGCCCACTCTTATGACTGGAAAGAATTATTTCTTACATGAGAAGATTTCCTAAACAATATTGTCATATTTAACGAAATAGTTCATTTTAATTGTGGTTTTTCTGCCTCAGAAGTACCTTAGCTTTGTAGTTAGTGTATCTAAAATAGGACTTGGTGCAGGGATGTGTTGTTATGCCTCCTAAGTCCATTTTAGTCTCCTCCTTGACAATGGTTTCTTGGGAGGAATAACTCTGCTATCACCGAAAATGTCCCACCTTTTCATTTCTCCATCTTTTTGCTTCAGATGTCATTTGGCTTATTCATTTGTCATTTGAATTTCCTGCAGTCTAACATGACAACAGCAATCCTAACTGTACTTCTGATTTCATATCATTGGCAGCAATACATTATATATGGTAAGGCAAAGACCACTGTGCACCTTATGAGCACTCATACTCTCTGGCTGCTGTATCATTACTGTTATGATTAATTCCTGAGTACAGATGGTGACAGTTTGATATCATCTCTATGTCCAGTAGTAAACTGAGTAGCACAGCCTGTGGCTACAGTACATAGTCAACTTATAATAACCATTGCCTTGACCCTGGAAAGATGGTATCTAACTAGACACATGGACCACTGTAATTTCCAGAGAATGATGTTTCCATGCAATGCTGAGATGGACCTTTTGATTGCCCCAAAGTTCTATCTCTAAAGCAAGTAGTGTTTTGTATTAAAATGGGTTCACTTAATTATGTTGATGGCTATTTCTCTTTAAGCCAGCATGCATTTCTTCAGTATATTTTCTGTTCAGTATGCCAAAAAGTAACAGTGAAAATAAAAGTGTTATGATATCTCTGGCTCATGGTTATGGTCATATCTTTGAACAACCATCTGAAAGCAGCTGATGTGAATCATCAAGGCTCTGGACAGGGCTGTCCACTGCAGGATATCAGTTCAGGCCACTGCAGAGTCAGACATGCCCACCGGAGTACTTGAAGATGGCCTCTGCCCTGAGCAACAATGCGGACTCAGACAGACACAAAGATTATAGTATCTGAAGGTACCCAGAAGAATGTGAAACTGCCATGATCAACTCAAGTAACCTAGAAATACCCATGAAGAAATCCTGTATTGTTGTTTGAATTAGGAATGGCTCCCTAGGTGTTTGAACACATGATTCCCGGCTAATGTGGGCCTTGAGGTGTGGCCTAGTTGGAAGAAGTGAGTCTATAAGCGTGGGGCTTGAGTTTCCTATCCAGGCCTACTTCCTTGTCTTTCTGCTTTCTGATCATGGAGGTTATGTGGTGAGCGGCTACCCACTCCCATTGCCCTGTCTTTTCTGCCATGATGGACTGTAGCCTCTCAACTCAACGCAAGCAAACCTTTCATTAATAAAGTGATTTTTGTCAAATGCCATCACAGTAGTAAAAAAAGTAACTAATATAGGTTATAGTCAGTCTGATCTACAGATGAAAATAATCTTCAGCTTTTAAATCACCCTCTGGGAGGTCACAAAGGAGTAGACAAAGATCTCTCTGCTTCACCTCAACAGGCCAGATGCTCCTGCTGCAAGGCAGTGTGTGAGGGAGTGTTTGTTCATTCTAACACTACACCCCTAATAAAGAACCTCAAGAGAGTCTTGGTTTTTCTGGGGGTGTTTGTCATATGGTTATTCTGACAGGGAAAGCTCTGCACCAACCCGTTTTTATGGGATCTTAGTGTCCTTAGTCCCCAGGTCTCAAGGGATAATGGCATCCCTCTACTCATTTGGACAGGCACAATGGCCTTTTAGACATTTCTAAAGATTTACTTCTGTTATTTTTATTTAAGTATATATATATATATATATATATATATATATATATATATATATGTGTGTGTGTGTGTGTGTGTGTGTGTGTGTGAGAGAGAGAGAGAGAGAGAGAGAGAGATGTGTATGAATGTTTGTCACATGTGTGCATGTCTGTGTAGGGCAGAAAAGGACACCAGATCTCCTGGAGCTGTAGTGACATGGCATGAGTGCTGGGAACTCAACTCTGCTCTTTTGCCAGAACAGTAACTATTATTCCCGAACCCTCGTCTCTCCAGCCCCCACTTCTTTAGACATTTCTGAACACCAACGGGAAAATGTGTGTGTGTGTGTGTGTGTGTGTGTGTGTGTGTGTGTGTGTGTGTGTGTGTCTGCGATCTCTGGGGAAGAACGACTGGATTCTTGTTCAGACTGGTGTAACAAAAATCAGTGAGCTATGGAGGTTACTCAGCAGTTAAAGTGCTTACTCTACAAGCTGGAGTAATGTCTACAGGTAAATATCAGGTGGGAGTGGCAGCTGGCCTGTCAACTCCAGCCTGAGGAAGCAGATAGGGGCCATCCCTGGACCAGGTTGATAGTAGACTAGCCATATCAGTGAACTTTGGATCTGACTGAGAGGTCCTGCCTCAATGAATTAAGATGGATAGCGATCAAGGAATATTCTAGAAATTAAAAACCTTAAATATTGATTTGACAATTTATTTCATGCTCCTCTACAGATTCAGTTCATTCTTTCTTTTGTTCTTTTGAAAAAAAAATGTGGCTCCCCCTCTCTCCCCAAATACTTTTTTAAAGGTGTGTTGCTAGCTCGTTAAGTATAGAATCTTTTGGTAATTGCTAGGTAATTCCTAGGAAGCTGGACCAGAAAGTCTGGAGTGTTCTGAAACATTAAGGATCACTCAAGCATGAAGACCTTCAGATGCAGTCCCTTTCCTCCAGTCCCTGCCTGAGATCATTCTTACCCTTCATTCTCACACTGCAATTCACAAAATGTGTACGGTAACATTGGATGGAGAGTTTGTTTGTACAGCGTGTAAGGAAGTTCTACAGCACAACAAAACAAATGTTTAAAAAAGTCACCCCCCCAAACAACCTCACAAGCCACATGGTTGGCCACCCAGATCTTCAGGAGGATGGAGGTACCACCCAAGGCATCTACTTGGTATAGCTAGATCACTATTTTAGCACAGGCTAAGGTGGCCCTCTACCTGTAAAGGATTTTTGGGAAGGCCCATGGTTTACTCACCATCCCTGTGGATCTCAGATCTCTCTCTCTCTCTCTCTCTCTCTCTCTCTCTCTCTCTCTCTCTCTCTCTCTCTCTCTCGCTCTCTTTATCCAATATGAGCCAGAGCACATCAAACCACCCATCATGGTGAGAGGTATTGCTGTGTCCGAAGCCTCATCCTGAAAGGGAACCAGGTGTCACCTCTCAAGGATGACAGACAGTCCTTCATCCAGGCCCTGCCAAAGGTTATTGATATTGTTCTGAGACAACAGAATATAAGGTAAAATTGAATCCTGAAATTACCTATGCACACGAACAAGGACTTGCTAGGAGAGAAAAGGGTGGAATTGAAAACAGCTCCTTTTGCTGGACTCCATGGGCTGCTAAGATACACCTGCAAGTAATCACAGTCATGCAAACAAGAAACTGGAGTGGAACACTATGCAGCTCCCAATGTTCTCCCACTTGGAAAAGAAATTGCTCCAAAAAGCACAAGATTAACATTTCTTACAAATTTTATTTGTGTCCATGCAGTGAGCATGTGAAGGGTTCCTGGGAAAAGGAGTAGACAGATAGCGATTTGAAACACAAGAGTGATTTTTAGGTTTTTCCCAATTAGGTCCTTTTGTTTGGGTTGCCCCAGCTATATTCTCCACTACCCAATCCTGTGGATCTTTGCATGTATGACTTTTCTAAAAGGCTGAAACTTTACAGGGGAAAGAATCTATTTACATTAGCCTTGTAGCACCTAGCACAGTACTGGACACCAGCCAACTGTCCTGTCAGAACCATACTGCTGTGGTTTGAATCACCCCAAGGACACTGTTAAAGACTTAGTCCTCTGCACTATAGGGAGGTAGTGGGGCTTCTGAGACATGAGGCTCTGTAGGAAGAAGTTAAGTCATTAGGGTGTGCCTTTGAAAGGAGTATTGGCACCCCAGATTCTTCTCATTTTACTTTCTTGGTAGCTATCATTAAGTGGACAGCTGCCCTCTACTAGGCACACCAGTCATGATGACTTGCCTCCACAAAGGTCCAGAGGCAACGGGGCCAAGTTATGGACTAAATCCTCTGAAACCATGATTTCATAGCAACTTCCACCTTCCACATTGATGGTCTCAGGTGATTTTTCACGCAGCAGAAAGACAATAGTACAACTAATTGAATAGTCTTTTAAGAGAGACACCATCTGATTTCTTCTTTAATCATGCATGTGTTGGAGACTAGTGTGAGCTCCATCACAGAGAAGTACACAACAAAGTAGGGTACAGTAGTAGACAGGTGTTGCAAATGTTGGCAGTGTCCCAGAGTTTCTCTCTGGTCTTACACATCATTGCAACAACCAACAGGAGCTTCAGATATGAGAGCATCACTTTTCAGTGTGAACTGATGCTAGCTGTGGGGTCTAGCTAGCACTGTGAGAGGTCATTCACATTCCTGGAAACCAAGTATGCATGGCATAGAGAAACTGAGTCAGTGCTTCTGGTCCAGGTGCACTGCCAGCTCTGGGCTCCAAGGTGGTAAAACACTCTAATGGATACCTGGCACAGTGAAGACATATATTCAGGCTCCTATGGTTGTAATACTGTCCCTCTTTCCCTTCTTATTGTGGTTTAGGAGATTGGTATTTGGCCTTTTCCTGCAGTAAGTAGTTCAGAACAAACACAACATCTAAAAGATTCAGAAGTCAAAAGGACAATACAGATTAAGACTTTCTTGTGTTCCCAAGCAGTGGCTGTAGAAAGAGCCCCACAGTTCCAAACACACAGACGATTATAAACACCCAGAGGAAGACCCTGTCCACCACCATGGCCATGTATTTCCAGTCATCTTCTACCTGAAATGTGAACAAAAGATCAAGGCTAGCTTTAAAATCCAAGACCATAGGAAAACATGCTTTGTCTTATGCATAGTGATTTTTTTCCCCCAAAGCAACTTTCTCTAATACTTTCAAAATCAATGATTGGCATTATGTTTGCCTGACTGTGTCTCCTATGTGGTGCTCATTGTCTAAGGGTAGACATGCATTATGGGTGGCTCCTAGAGCTGGCTATGGACTATGCTGAAGACTTTTATGAACCCTTACTTGTGACAAAGGACCTCTTTCCTGGTTCAAGGGATGCTTTTCCAAAGTATCTGCTTGAGAATCCAACTCTTGTCACTTGTGTACAGGGAGATGCTGGCCCTTTGGGGGATCTGAGTGTGAGGCAGTGAGAGAACAGGCTGGAGGATGTGGGGTATGATTCAGGACCCCTTACACAGAAATAAGCAGCCTCTGGGCCTCAAAGTGATGCTAACAGGGAAAGTGTGTACATATCTGAAATCTTTCCAGTCCCAAACTTCTAACCTTCTGCTATGGTCTCTGTGGGTTGTGTAATAGAGACCTGCATAGCATGATAGGTCAACAGTAACTGTATCTCCTACATACAAAAAGATTCCAGGCTGGAGATGAGCTCATTGGCCATTCCTGTCCTGCGACATGTCATATGACAGGCATTCTCATTGTCTCCCAGTGCATCAACAGGGTGGTATTGGGGGTCCTGATATCCTTTCACTAGGTGTTACAGATGTAGGAGCTATAGTATCAAGCAACTCCAGGCCCTTGGCAAAAGCTTTTGGAAGCCTCAGCTAGTCAAGGGGTGGCATGGAGAATTGGCACAGTAGCTTTGAGTTCTTTCTTTGGGGAAGGAGGAGCCAAGTTACTGACATGAGAGTGTGGGAGACAGGAGCAGACTGTGTACATACTGAACACATCTCCACAATGCCTTAGATTTGTGTCTGTGTCCACCTCTAGTAGAGGAAGTGTAACCAGAGCTGCTGAGTGCTAAGGAGCTCACATCCTTCATCCTTGCAGTTCATATCCTTCAGGAAGCACCACAGTGGGTTCTCCTTTCCCTTGGGCAGTCTCCCTCCCCACCCTCTCTTTGCTACTATTTGCTGGGTTGATATTGATATTTGCTGGGTTGGGGCTTGTCCTGCATATGTATTATAGCGGGATTTTACTGTAAATAAATACAGATGGGAGAGTTGTTGTAGGGCTACATATCATCTCACTATAGCTACCTAAGCTCTAACCCAGGTTCCCCAGTGCTGCATGATAACAGAGCTAGTCTTAGATGATTCTGTCTGACTTCCTACAAACGTGACTCCCACCGATGCTCGGACTAGACTCTAAAGGGCCTATAGGCCTGTAGGGGTGCATCTGGCTGGAGGAAAAGGGTATATATTTACCGCCTTTGTTTCATTGTGGTTCTTCATGTTTTCTGCTATGAATTGAACACTGTCAATCACGTCTTCCACATCTGGTGAGTGCTCTGAATTCTCTTCCATCCACCCTGCAGGCTGATGACTCCATCTTCTCTTGCCAGGGGCTGTCTCACTTGATTTTTGACAGCGGCAGCTTTCCTTCAGAAGTTTGGGCTCTCTTCGGTGAGCAAACTTGATCTTGGCAGGTCTCTTGGGAAGGCTTTTTGGGTCCTTAGCATCACCTATTTCCTTGGTCTTGTCCAAAGGCCTCCTCATCATCAGAATTGAGGGAAAAACATGAAGGAAAATAGTCTTCACCCATTTGGGCATGGTATGTGTTGCTGGGGTGCGGTAGTGTATGTTCAACACAAACACTGTCACCACAATGGACAGTGTGACAAAGATCATGGTGAACAGTAGATACTCACCCACAAGTGGGATCACAAGAGATGTGGATGGGATTGTCTCAGTAATCACCAGCAAAAAGACAGTCAGAGATAGAAGAACTGAGATACAAAGAGTTACTTTCTCGCCACAGTCAGAAGGGAGGTAAAAGACCAATACAGTGAGAAAGGAAATGAAGAGACAGGGGATGATGAGGTTAATGGTGTAAAACATGGGCAGCCTCCTGATATAGAAGGAGTAGGTGATGTCTGTGTAAATCTCTTCACAACAGTTGTACTTGATGTCATGCTTGTATCCAGAAGCATCAACTATTTCCCATTCACTGTTTTCCCAAAAGTCATTCATGTCCACTTTGGAACCAATGATCAAAAGGTCAATTTCCGCCTTGTCATAAGTCCAGGAACCAAATTTCAGGGAACAGTTTTGATGATCAAAGGGGAAGAAGGTGATGTCCATAGGGCAAGAACTCTTGAAGATGGCTGGTGGGGTCCAGGTTATCATGCCATCATACTTAAGAAGAGCTTTGGTCTTGCCTTCCACTTGGAAGTCACCAACAGCACTGCAAGAAAGACCACACATCGTTAGCAGCACTGTCCCTTTGCTGTGAGTCACAGGGGCTAAAGATTTTGAAAACTGACTGTGATTCTGTCTAGATACACATACTTATTATATAGAACAATGTCTGGCTTCCAGATTTTGTCTGCTGGAACACGAAGTGTTTC
Source organism: Cricetulus griseus (assembly GCF_003668045.3). Taxonomy (NCBI): domain Eukaryota; kingdom Metazoa; phylum Chordata; class Mammalia; order Rodentia; family Cricetidae; genus Cricetulus; species Cricetulus griseus. Next base: position 56,504,642 of record NW_023276807.1, on the reverse strand, counting down.
AATGCCATCATACTCCATTGGATCCCAACGTAATTTGTAGTCCTTCCAGATCTAAAGGAAAAGAGATAGTCATTTCTGGTTGTGGTGATGGTCTCACTCTGTTCTAACTTTTGTTAAAATTTGTTCTTTAATAATTTAATACATGTACATTGGGGGCTCTGATTACTGTTACCCTTTATCCCCTTCCTCCCTACAAGCCCCTTTCACTTTAAAAATGGATAAGAATCCTTTTTGAAAAATATCATCATAACTTTTCCCAAATGTTTATGTTGGTTCAATAATTTTCTTGATTAAAAAATAAGATATTTTGAAGAATACACTTATTCCTATTAAAAGCAAGGAATTAAAAAAATTAAAAAAGAATTAAAAAAATTTTAAAAAGCAAGGAATTATAACCATGGGCACAGGGAGCTAAATAGCTGAGCTGATTTGGGCGTACCTATAACAAGCTAACTGGCCAATATTTAGCTTTCATACTGTGTTTCATGGACTACTCCAGTTCAAAGCTAGAGTAGTAGCTTGTTTCTAATGATAAAAATATAAGTTGTATGCATGAGGATGAGTCTATTGCATTGTGTACACTATTGAGACTTTTAAGAGCAAAGGCAGTCTAACTTGTAAAAACCAGCTGTTGGTTATGTAATATGTTCTCCAGAACTCAACCACTGACCTCCTGGAGCTATCAAAGAAGAAAATAGCCATCAGACTTGGCCTTCCAGTAATTGATAAGCAGAGAGTGTAAAGTAGAAAAGCCAGAGGGCTCTATGTTAAAGACAGTAGGCTCTGCCCATGTGCTGCCTGCATTAAGCTAGCTGCAACCATAGCAGAGCCCGAGGATAAGCTATATCTATTATAGGTTGGAGAGGGAGAGAGAGGTATTGTAGGTGGGTTCATCACTGAGTGGACATGCGTGGTCATGGTTCAAAGGGGGAGACACATGGGAGACACATACATGACGCAGCCATAGATTGGTTTCCATGATCTGGTTGACTTCATCCTGGGAGGGAGAAATAATTTTCAGCTTTCTATATACTTGCTAATACAAGTCTTTATGCAAGAATTATGGCTAAAAATTGACAAATCTACGTTAATTGTGCTGAAGGAGACAAGCATGAAGATTGAGAGAACTAAACTTTAACTTCCACAGAAATATGGTATTTTTACTCTTGTCCCTGCTCTGTTGACTTAGAAATGATAAATGGCTTCAAAATGTTGTTCCAATCTCACTTGAATTTCACCTCCTTTGGGAATCTTTTCTCATCACCTGAGCCCATAAAACCTGAGTGGAAGGAGGCAGGGTGTAGGGAAGAGGTTTAGGGACAATGAGGTGCAGCCCTGTAGGTGGTGACAGGTGCTCACTGTCTCTACAGATGCCCATGTTCTTTCCTCAAAGAAGCCTGGAACTCCCTGTGTGCATTTGCCATGGGATCCAAACTGGAATAACAGCTTCAGCCTATTAGCAAGTTTGCAGGGGGAACTGGCTGTCCACTCCCTATGCATTCTCTTCCCCAGCATGAGCGACCTTCAGCTGCAATGGTCACTCATAGTTACTGAGTGACCACTTTGTGCTCAGTTACAGAGTGGACCAAGCTCCTGCCTTCATGTGTTCCTTAGCTGCTAGTTGGGAAGACACAAAACTAATACTATATACACACACATACATAAAATATAATTTGATATAACAAAGAGAGGTAGAATGGCTCAAGTATGCACACACAACTGTTTTATATAAGAGTCAAGGGAGGCTTCTCAGAGGAGGGCTTCTGTCCAAGCAGCCCCTTACGAGACATAAGGAGAGTCAGGGCAGGTGATACGCAGGCATTCCCTGTCACCATCTTCAGTACAGTTGACTCTTAAGTGGTCACTGATCCTCAGTAGGACAGCTACCCAAGACACATCTAGATGGCAGGTAGGTCACAGCACAATAGTCTGGTAGGTTCTTAACAGTTATCAGGTGACTCTAAAATCTTACTTCCCAGGATATTGGAGGTCCCTATAGAGTGAAGGAACCCAGCTGTGTTGAGGTTTCTAGGCAGGGCTCTGACAGTAGCTCCTCCCCACTCCACTGAGCCTCTCTCTGGGCTCCACTCCTTCACTCCATGGTTACTGCTATCCACCCTGGAGAGTTCCAGAACTAGACAGTGTCCACAAAGTGATCCCAAGAAGACTGCCTGTTGAAATCAAGTTTTTCCCCATGAGTGGTTCATATGGAGCCTTCATGGGCACTGAGATTTGTAAAGGTTAACAAGAAGAGTTAGAGAAATGGAGCCTGCACAGTTTCACAGTTACCCTTCTTGATCAGGGCCTTTTGGTCTTGAGTCACCTTGAATCTGTCAGGTCTAACAGAAGCTTTGCCAATAAATGCACTAGCTGTTGGTCAAACCCAGATGAGCCCTGCTGCCTCTGTTCCATGAGGTCTTAGAGATAACTGGCCTAAGCCCAAAGCCAACACCAGTCTCCAAAATCTGGTGTTGTGCAGTAAAACTGAATAGAGGGGTGGCCCTTCAAGACTTCAGGCGACACTCGGTTTAGTTCTCTACCTTCCAGTAGCCCAGTCCCCATGCATCCTGGCCAGTGTAAAACCAAGAAGGGGTCAGAACAGATAAGAAATAAGTGGTTTTTAATGGGCTGAGTGGGTCTCATTAGGTAAGAAGAAACATTTAGCTTTTGAAACACGAGCCAGTATTTACTAAAATATGCACATGTCCAATCCAGAGTTAAAGGAATGGGTTGGGTAAGCAAAGTCCACTGGGCAGTGTAGACTGAAGAAGCCTGGCAGTGTCTGCCTAAATGTTGTAGTTAGGTCTTTCCCTAAGTACACCTAGAGAAGTCACCCCTGATGCTGTCACCCACAGGACTGGTGCTATAGGGCAGGAGGAATCCTTCCCTACACTTGGTCTGGGCTAGAAGATGACAGGCTTCTTCTATGTGTTTGACAGGCTTGGGGACCATCTCTAATGCCCTCTCTGGTGACACCCCAGGCTTCGCTTAATTTTCTAGTCTACCTACTAGTGTAATTGGGGCTGAAGTCCAGGCCTGGAGATAAGACCCCTGATGGACTTTGAGAATCGGACATTTCCACCTCCTGTCCCTGGAACCAGAGAAAGAAGATTATTTAGAACAACAACAAAAGAAAGAAAGAAAGTAAACCAAAAGAGCCTCACTTCCACTTGCCCTTACCATGATCCCAATGAACTTATAGAAGGTACAGGGTATGACACATAATTCAGTTCTCTTCAAGCCTCCATCCCACTTGCCTTCATGTCTTTACTTTATAACCTGACTCTGAAAGAATTTCTAATCATGGGAAGCCTGAGCAAGGACAGCATTATGCAGGGCCTCGAGGGACCCTTCGCATGCAATCTGGTATTCACTTTTAAGTTGTGTGATAGAATTCTGTGCCCACTGGCTGCACAAAGTGCAAGAACACTGGGAACTCAGGCCTCTGGGAACACGTCTGGAGTCTAAGGCACTCACCACATTGGCCAGTTGTGTGATTGCCAACTCAAAATACACTGTGACAGGATCGGAAACGTTTTCCACTGGCCGGATGAATCGGTTGTAGCGAGCGAACAGCTTGCGGAAGAGCTGCTCTTCAGAGGCACAGCCTGTACAGCCTGTGTGGCAGACAGAGGAGAGCATCAGGGAAGGGCTGTGGGAGGGTCTGAGCTGGTTCCTCCCCTAGTCCAAGCCTACCGTCTCAGTCAGAGTCTCATCACTGCACCAGCTAGGCTCACTCCTACAGGCACTAGGGCAGTTCAACCCCCCTTTTTAAACCTTGCTTGCTCTGTTTTAACACTGAGATAAAACAACCACACAGGCTTCTCAGAACTAGTACAATGTCCACAAAGTGATCCCAAGAACACTGCCTGTTTAAGTCAAGGGCACCATAAATGTCATGGGATAGGATGTCACGAGCAGGGAAATTGTTGTGTCACTAAACAGCTCACAGCATGACCATCAAATTAGAAGCTATGCAAGAATTCTGGAGGTCTGTAGGTTTATAACTGGCAAGACTGGCACCCTCACCCAGCAAACACAGTACCTATTCATTGCCCAGATCGTCAAAAGCCATGCCCTTTAAAAAATGTACTTTGGAGTCATGTATTTCAGATTTGACAGAATGCAAAGGTTTTAAAGTAAATTCACTTAAAGTCCTTTAAAAGCAATTGCAAATTGGTTCTCAGTACCCCTTTTAGCTGTTACATTCTGGACAGTAGTGTCACCCATATCTCTAATTCTTTAAAAAGGCATTGAATTGGTTTCTCACCTCCAATACGTACAACTCACTTTCTCAACACCCCACTGAAACACATCCCTACTGTTTGTTTTGTACAATTCAAATTTGACTCCACAAATGTTATGCCATAAATTTCCCCAGAAGATTTGTACACACACACATACACACACACACACACACACACACACACACACAGACACACACACACACACACACACACACACACACACACACACAGAGAGAGAGAGAGAGAGAGAGAGAGAGAGAGAGAGAGAGAGAAACAGACAGACAGAGAGAAGAATGGGCTTGAAAGCCTGACCAAAGGAAACGAGCAGAGAGTGGCTGCTGTTCCTCACTGAATTCCACTTCATGAGTCCATTTGGAAGTACTGATTGTCAGCATAGCAGCAGGAAAGAAACCTTTCACCTGTCACCTGTCATTCTCCCCAGTGTAACACAACGAAAACATTTCTTCAGAAGCCACTGAGAAACCTTCCTGGCTAGTGTTGCCATCTCCCTCCCATGAGAATCTTTTGAGGAGCCCTCTATCAGCCCCCCTGAAACCTAGTAGCACAGCTGTTGGGGTGAGGGGGTTATGTGGTCTACTCAGCACAGCAGGCATGTCTGAGTCAGCTTTTGAAAAGAGTCAGTTCACTCTTAGCATAGACAATGAGACAGGTGTCACCAGTGAGGACAATTACAACAGGAGGCTTCACAAGTTGGGTAGTAAGTACCAAGGGACACATAAATCACTTTGTGAAAAATATATCGCACATAGTCACAAATAAATAAATGGAGAATATTGATAGCACAAACACCTACAAAAACAGATGACTCTGTGTGCTAATTGGAAGATGTATTTTAGTTAAAAAAATGAAATACTGTTTACAGTATATTTCAATGTTTTCCCCACACTATTGTCCAAATCTCATCTGCTAGGTTAAACATAACTAATAAAAGTCATCTGGTCATTTGAATTTAGTCAAGATAAGGGAGGAGAGTGAATGCATGGAACTAAAAAAATTCTAGGACATAAGAGACTGAATGCATGGAACAAAAACATTCTAGGACACAAGCCAAGTAACTTACCTTTAAAGGAAACCAAGAATCCACATAACCACAGACACAAACCCAAGCGAAGAGATCCCTGGTCCTGGCCCGTCAGCATGATAAAAGCACCTGAATTACGGTTTCTACTAAGGACTGCAGAAAAAGCAGCTGTCAGGCAGCTGCAAGAACCAGACCAATAAAGCCACAGACGCTCCTGGCAATCCACACTGATCTTCTGTGAAATGAAAATACGGAACATCACACAGCTGCCTCAGCATCACAGGCTGGATGGAGCAGATGCGAAGGGCAAGGAAAGCTAACACTGCTGCAGAAGGAGGGCTGTCACATTTCCTGTCACCCTAAATCTCTGTGCAAGAAAGATGAAGAAAGGCAGGGCAAGCCACTGGGCAGACAGGCCCCTTGAAGACCTGCAGCCTCACCCACTATTCTTTAGGGCACTCGTTCTCAACCTCCCCAATGCTGCTACCCTTTAATACTGTTCCTAACATTGTGGTGATCCCCAATCACAAAATTATTTTTGTTGCTACTTGATAAATATAATTTTGCTACTGTTATGAACTGTAAATATCTGATATGCAGGATATCTGATATGCAATCACTGTGAAAGGGTTGATTGAAGCAGTCTGTAGGTCAGTCTGTAGGAAAATGGCCAAGCTATAGGTTACAAGCACTTTTGAAGCACTCTCTTCAACAGCTTCCTGTCTGGACTATTTGTTTTTCTTTTTTCTTTTTGTATGTAGGGGGCACAAGGATGGGAGGGTGGACCTGGGAGGAATGGGAGGGGAGTGGGACTAGGGTGCCTTATTACGTTGTGGGGGAAAAGTAAAAACAAACAAAACAAACCAAAAACAAAACATACAGAATAGTAAATCGGGTTAGAAGATTTAGTTTGAAGAACAAATTCAATATATATATTATTAGTTCAAGTTAGGGAACAAGCTTGTTTCACATGTAAGTCCCTTCTCCCTCTCCCTCCCCTCACCCCCATCCCTCCTCCCCCACCCCCAACCTACCCCCACCCATCCATCCACCCACCACTCCCCAGGCAGGGTAGGGCCCTCAATGCAGGCTCTGCAAAATCCACCAAATTTTCCTGTGCTGGGCCTGGGCCCTTCCCCATGTGTCCAGGGCCAGAGTATAACCCTTCACGTGGGATGGGCTCTCAAAGTCCCTTCTTACACCAGGGAAAAATGCTAATCCACTTCCAGAGGCTCCTGGAGTGCAGAGGCCTCTTTATTGACAGATAGATTTATATTTTGTCCTGATGTTTGCAGTACTTTTTCATGTTTATATTTAAGGAACCAGCTCTTGCCCAGCCATGTTGCTGAACCAGCCAAAGTTTATAGTATTGTCATGACTTAGCAGGGTCTATAGCATGAAGGGGGGTTGATGCTACAGCAGGAAGGGTGGTTGACAGTGTAACACCTTTGCTTCTCCCCTTCTTTACTCCCCCCATTCTTTCTTAGCCCTTTCAACATAGACATTCTGGGACAGGCATGGCAGAGTCTGAGGCTGATGAATCCTGAGTTACACAGCAAATCCTGAAAGGAAATAGGAGGAAACAGCAGATCTCAGCTAAGCTTCAGATAGCCGATGAGAACTCTGGGAACTCGGCCTGCTACTCAGGAAGTCTCCAAAAACCTCGGGCTCTGTGTGCCATTAGTTGATGCTAACAGCTTTAATTGTGAACTCACCTGGCTGAGCACTGAGTTGTGTGTGTGAGCATGTTGCTGTGGAAGACTCTGAGGGAAGCAATCTAATGGTGACTGTGTCTCATGAAAACTTGCATTGGAAGATCTTGTCTGGTGACAGTTGTCTTTCAGTGATTTCCCCTTGTCCTCTGGGGGGAGTTCTTCACTTCCAGCTCCTCCTAGACCTCCAAGGAAAAGACAACCTTTTCCTGACAACTAACTACAGAATTATCTGTTCCCGAGAAAGGGGGGGGGGCTTGAATCATAATATCTTCCAATTACTAATGTCACTCCTTAAGATTCAGGGCCAAGAATTACTACTAGCCCGTGCAGCAGAAAAGCAGCCACTAAGGGTTTGTGATCCCTATCTGAGAAGCTTCCCTGCAACGCACTGCACAGCATTGCTTCTCTAACCTCCGCAAGACTACAATGGTTGGTAACAGCCTCTGTCTTATAGCATCACCCTCATCTTTATCAGTATCATTAATAACATCTTAATTCAAACAACAAGGGAGGTGAGCTGGACAGATGGCTCTCGGTTAATGGTGTCTGCTGCTCTTCAGAGAGTTCAACATATGTAGCTCTAACTCCAAGGATCTGATACCCTATTCTGGCCTCAGTGGTTACCTGTACACACACACACACACACACACACACACACACACACACACACACAGAGTGGGGGGGGGGACGGGAGAACAGAAGAGAGGGAGAGAGGGAGGAAGGGAGGGAGAGGAATGGAGGACTAATAAAACAATTCTTAAAAGGAATTATAGATTTCTCCTGCTGTTGCTGGATATTACTTCATATTTATATTCTAGGAATCAGCTCTTGTTCCATCATGCTGTTGATGCAGCCAGAATGAGCATGGCACAGCTCCGGGCAGGAAAGGCTGGCTAACAATAAAACAACTAGGCTTCCCTTCCCTGCTTTACCTCCTTCACCTCTTCACCTTCCTTGTTCCTTCTTAAGGCTTTCAAAACAGTGCATGGTTTCCTGGCTTCCCAAATGCTTTCCTTCACCCCAGCAGCTTATCCTTGGGTCACAGACCTTTCAAGTGCAGATCAAAGAAGTTGGGTTTATAATTAAACCTCATCTTCACACACAGGTGAGAAGAAAACAGAATTGGGAGCATAATTCCCTGGGAGTCACAGAACCATGCATTGCAAGTCTTGAAGCAGGGTAGTCACAAAAATGGCTTCATGCATTTCTGTAGTTACTGTCCTCAGGCTTATTACATCATCTCTATGGAAAATAAGGGATTCTGAAGACCAAGGATGTTGTTGGTAGCACACTTGCCCAGCATGCACCAGGCCCTGAACACAATCTGCAGCACTAGACAGTGAGGTAGAATTTATTTCTAATCCCAGAACTCTAGTGGTAGAAGCAGGAGTGCCAAAAAATTCAAGGTCATCCTTAGCTACACGATGAACACTCATCAAGCCTCAGTTGAGTGTAAATGAAACCCTGTCTCACTAAGGAAAAAGCAAATAAAATGACTAAATGAAATATCCTTTGCTGGCAATTGTGATGCATACTTGCAACCTCTGCATCCCAGAGACTTGTATTTGAAGCTACCTAGGGCTCCCAGAGAGTCTGGGACAGGGACTGGTGGGGTAGTTCAGAGTCAAAAGGTATGCTAGTGAGTGGAAGACTCTTGAGTTCTACCCCAAGTGAGGCAAAGACAGAGAAAAACGTAGAGAATAGAATACATTCTTAGAGCATATATAGCAGAATTGGAAAGTAAGTGCTTCAGAGGATAATTGTTTTGTGAGTTTCTTGTTTTTATCATAAGAGCTAAGTTTAATTGGAAGATTATCCTGGGAAGGAAAGTGACATTTTTTAACAGGACACTTTTGTTATAAAAAATGTTTCAAGAATTTTCCCTGCTTCCAAAATGCACTGCATCATTCCTCCCCCCAAATAAGGGAGATATTTTGGCATGGTTATGTAAATTAGGTGTGTGCTTTTTTTCAAGTTTGTTTTCCTTTCCTTTTGTTTTTTAAAACAGGTTTAAACTGCATGAATGAACATTTGGTGGACTTGTGTCTAACTGTCAGTTCTCTTTAAACTCAAAATAAGAAAAAAAGCCTGTCTGTAAAGAATTGTACACTAGAGCCTGATACGTGTGTATTATTTATGATCCACCACAACATAACACTATCAATAATGTAGTGATCTCATGTGCTGTTTAAAATGCCCACACGTGTTAAAACTTCATGTGTTCACTGTTCTTTAATAGTAGTCCACCTCTACCACATTCAGCATTTCCACCACAAGCAGGAAGAACAACCTTTAGTAGTTTGAGTATTCAAACATATGCTAATTTGGGTGAATAGAAGAAACTTTAAATTGCTAATCATAGACGGAGCTCAAATATCCCAATCATTGCATCCTTTATCCAAAGGGAGAGCCTGAGGAACAGGAGTGGGATGAACACAGCAATGGCACTAATGAGAAAGGAAATATTGACAATAACCATCAACCGGACTTCCCCTGTGGCAGCCATTACTCACTGTGTAGTCCTTTACATTCTGTTAAACCCCACCATTATTCATTGTGAGGTAAGACTTCAGTATGAAAGTGAGCATAGTGACAATCCAGAAGATTAAGTAACTTTCCTAAAACCCTGTCAGAGTTGGTAAGTGGTAGAGCTAGAATTCCAATCTGGATCCATCTGGTTCTGAGCAAATACTTTCAAACTGTAAAGGCTTTTAGACCATGAATACTTAATAAATTGAATGTGTTTAGAGTCTTTTCCGAACAGGGTCATGGTCAGCACCATTTCCGTGTTCCTTCTCCTTGAATCCTCCCCTGTGCACAGAGCTGGGAAAGGCAGGCCTGATGGGAAAATGGAGCTGGACCCTGCACCCAATGCCAGGAAAGAAACCCCACTTGGGTGTGTCTGGTCCTAGACAGGCAGACTCCTAACTCTAGAACAGCTGGTCCAAGCACAGCAGAATCGGTGATTTTCTCCTTGCACTTCTGGGGATAGAAGCCTAGGGAGCTTTCTCTCTCTGAGTCACACCCTGTTTTGGGCATGATTGTTAACCCTGCCATGGGCTCCACTCAGCAACTTCCAGTGAAGGACATATCCTAGTAAAAATGATTGCTAAGAGAGGATTCTGGGAATCCTGGACCTCTTTTCAGCTTTTTGATTTCTCCCTTTATAAAGCAATTATCTGGGGTCTTCCACATACAAATAAATGTGCTCCACCTGTAAGTCTCCTGATGCATAACCAAATTCAGTTTCTTACCATTGTCCTAGATTCCAGAATTTGGTGAAATAAAATGTATTCCACTACAGGACACCAGCTGTGTGATTAGAAATGAGACAGCAACACCAAGTCCTATTGGCTTCTCAGTGATCAATAATATATCACCACAAAGTGGGTGGGCTAATACCACAGAATGTAATCCTTTCACAGGTCTAAGTATAAAATCACAAACAAAACACAAGTGTTGGCAAGGCCAGGCTCTTCTGTAGGTTCCTACAGAGAACCTTCCCTTGTTTCCTCCATCTCTTGATGACCCCATGTGTGCCTTGACTTAACAGCTTCCTAATTCAGATCTCTGCATCTGTAGCTACAGGGCTTGATCTATGCCCCTGTTTCTTCTAAGGAAGGTGGTGATTAGATTTAGAACCCTGTCCTCAGACATGCTGCTCTTGCAGATATAGGGTCTGACCCAGGCTGGAACATTTGTAAAGCTCTGTGTCTGTTCTTGATGCCCGTGGCCAGCTCTGTTCACCTGAGGAGAATCTGTTTCCAGAGGGCTGGAGGAGGTTTGCATGTGACTCATTCCCAGCATAACCCTGTGATATTATACACTTGGACATTTCTGGGACATACATGTCTCTGAAAATTTGTGTACCCAAAATCAAAACAGTGAGAGAGATGAAGTTGCTATGCAGGTACTCTGTTTCATATGAAACAACCCAGTAAGCAGTGGGGTGAAGCCTGCAGTGTTCCTGGTGTAGTGACAAGTGATGAAATGCAGTCACAGGACATGCATATCTACTTTCAAGCACCCATTGAACATTCACAAAAAATGAGTTTTCATTAAGACAAAAAAGTTTTATCAAACCACAAAAAGCATCCATCCACTGTCCATGCACAGTCAAATCAAAACTCAAATTCAGAACTCTCCCACCTTGCCTCCCTTGAAGGTATTAAAGAGCTGGCTTGGTGCTTTATTTTTCCAGGGCAAAGAGAATAATCCTAATAATGCACAGGAAGTCAATGTTCATGTCTCACCAGAGCGTGCATACAACTGAAGACAATTTTAGTCATAGGGTCTTCGCTATACCAGGTCTAATACCAAAGCAGTGCTCAATGTGGCCATGCCCCAAAGAGTCCTGTTCAACAGGCTTCTCTGTTGCATTCATGAGCGTGGCTACCTTCCCAATGCCAAAGCCACTCTCCAACCTGTGACAAATGAAGAGGACTAGGCATGAGGTGCAGATGGCTATGCAGGTAGGGGACAGAAGGAAGAAGTGGTGCAGTGCCTTGGAAGGACAAAAGCAGAAAGAGAGTCCACCCAGCTGGAGTTCTATTTCCAGCAAAGCTGTCCTTCATGAGCAGAGGCAGAGTAATCATTTCCAGACAGGGGAAAGCAGGAAATCCATCATCTATAGCAAACCTGTGCTACAACCAGTGGTGAACAGAGTCAGCCTGCCTCACCAATAGACAAGGTACAGGCCAGTGAGACCCTCATTCAAAAACAAGGTGGCTAGAACCTGAAGAATGACAGATAGCATAGGTTGTCCTCTGGCTTTCCATGTACAAATGTGCACATACATACATTCATTCTCTCTGTCTCTCTTTGTCTCTGTCCTGTCTCTGTCTTTCTGTCTCTCTTTCTCTGCCTCCATGCCTGCCTGCTTATCTGTTTGTCTGTCTGTCTCCCCTCCTTTACCTAGTTTTAAATCTGGGCTTGGGGGACAAATCTTGTTTTCTCATAGAAGTTAATAGTTTGGAAATGCTTAACAAATATCCAGTGCATGATGGTGTATCCTTGTTGCTGTGGTTGGTTCTTCATCAGCTTGACAGAAGGAAGAGTTATGTGGAAAGAGGAATCCTAATTGAGAAAATGCCTGAGTAAGTGTGTATACAACTGATGATGATTTTAGACCCCTTTCTTAATTCATGATTGATATGTTAAGGAGAGCTTAGCCTACTCTGTGGCTGATCCTGGGGTGTACAAGAAAGCAACATGAGCAAGCCATGTCGAGCCAGTAAGCAGCACTCCTCCATGGTCTCAGGTCTAGTTCCTGCCTTGGTCTCTGCCTTGACTTCCTTGAATGATAGACTACAAAATGTAAGATGAAATAAACCCTTTTCTCCTAAGCTGCATTTTGGACACTGTGTTTTATCTCAGCAATAGACACCCTAACTAACACAGCACTACTGCTTGTACCCAGGAGGCTGAGGCAGCACACTCTCAAATTTGGGATAATCCTGAGCTACAAACTGAGATTCTGTGAAAACACAAACAGGAAACTTTTATTACTTTTATTGCAACTCTTTTAATGAGGGCTTTCATCTGAAAGTGATTTTGGTCTTCAGGTTTCTTTCCTGTGATGTATTTTTCTGATCATGGTATTACAGGAATACTAATATCAGAGTAAGGCTGGGAAAAGATTTTTCTCTTTTGGAAGACTTTGTTAATTAAATATTGGTCCTTAGTTTTTAAATGATTGCCAAGCTATCTGATCCTTCTCTTTGTTTATTGGGAGTTTTAAATTCTAATCTCTGTTCCACCTTCTCTTCATCCTCTCCCTTCCTCACTGTTATTTTATCCTATACTAAAGATGGGTTTTCACATTGCTCAGCCTAACCTCAGGCACTTGGGCTCAAGCATCCTCCTGCCTCAGCCTCCTGAAAAGCTAGAGCTAAATGCCACACCTGACTAACTACTGGCTCCATCTCAGGGGTTGATTTAATTATTTTAGGAAATTTTAACTTCATATAATTCATCTAATTTGACAAACATGTGTTCAACTATCTCTTCACAATCACTTTCACTCCTGGAACAGCAGCACAGACTCCCGTCATTGTCGTCGTCTTTTGTTCCTGGTCTATATAGTTTCATTCTTTTCTATTTTTTAATTTTTACTTTTATTCACTGTCAATCTAGTTAAATGTTGGCCAATTTTATTTGATGTTTTCAAAACACCAGCTCTTGGCTTCACAGTTTCCCTTTGGATTTTAACTCTGTTTTGCTGCCATCTCTGCTCTAATCCTGTTTTATTTCATTCTCTGCTTGTTTGGGGTTTCCCATGTTCCAAAGTAGAGGATTAAGTTCTTAGTTTGAGAACCATTTGCAATCTTTTGTGCTTACAGCTGCACATTCTCCTCTGAATGGTTTTCACTGCATCCATAAGACTTCATAAATCACGATTTTTTTTTACCACAAAGTATTTCTTATTTCCCCTGTCATCTTCTTCTTTGCCTCATCAGTTGTGCAAAAATGTGTATTTAATTTTCATATTTTCACAAACTGTCCAGCTTCTGTTAGTCATTATGAATTTCATTCCATTGTGATCAGAAAGTTTGTATAGAACCATTTCCACCTCATCAAATTTATCCCATCCTTTCATAACCTCTGATGTGGTCTAACCTGGAGAATGTTCCATCCACTCTTGGAAGAAGTGTTTACTGCTTAGGGATAAAAAGTCCTGTGGGCACCTGCAGAATCTGACTGATTTATTGTGCTGTTCCTTGGGAATCTTTGCCTTCTACCTCCTTGTTCCAGATGTTGCCAAAAGTGAGGCATTGGCCTCACCAGCTATTTCTGCTGTTTCTGCTATGTTTTCTGTGTTCATTTCTATCAGTTTGTCTCAGCAGTTGAGGCTCTGGCATTTGATACAGGCACACTTACAACTGCTATATGTCTCTGGTAATCTGGCTGCTTCATGTCTCTTAAATGATTACTTATGTTTAGCACCATTTTAATTTTAATGTTGATATTACTATAGATAGTCCAAAATGCTTTGTATTTTCAAAAGCTTTCACTAAAGTAAACTTATCTGCTTCTTTGTAACCGGTGTGTTTCCTGTAGAGGGCATGTGGGTGAATCCGGGTTTTAATCATTCCACCTCATCTTCCTTCATCTGGATCTTTTGTATCATCCACACTCATTGCTGCCATTGATACACTTGGATTCATGTTTGTGTTTTCTCCCTGGGTCTTCTCTGTGTTCTGTTTGTTCCTCTGTGTCTCCATCACTCTGCTGCTCTGTGTTCTGTGGATTTTTCCACTGTAAAACTTCAATGCCTTTAACATGTGGCCTCATGAGCACTTTCCAGATCCTGACCAATGCCTCCATCTTCAAGGCACACATCTCTATTCAGGGCATAGCAAACACCTTGTTACATACCAGACTGACAGTCGTGTCTCAGGCATACCTTCCTCTGCAGGAAGTCAGCTTGTCACTGCAGTTGACAATGGAACTGCTCATCCTGCTACAAGTGTAGGACAGGGGCTAGACTTTCAGGGAGTTAGATGTCCTTAGCAGGTGGTTGATGAAGGTACTGAAGAATGAGACAAATTGTTGTTCTTAATGAAGGTCACTCTGGAGATGACACTGTAGCTCTTCACAGTAGAACCTTAAGTTTACACAATCTCTATCAAGAAAGCCACAGTGTGTTGTTTCCCATCTGAAACAGTAGAAATCATGGAAAGTTTTGAAGACAGAAACCTGAAAACATGAATAAAATGCAATATTCCCTCCTATATCTTTTGTGTGAAGAGGCATTTTAAATGCCAGGGCAGTAAAAGACAGGATTATGGTAGCTTTCTATCTAAACATTAAATCAAATCATTTCAAGGCCTTGCGGCTTAAACTTATGTTTATACAATAATGGCCAAATTGCAAAGATGGAAAGGTCAGGCTTTTTGTTTATTATAGCCTTATAGCCACATCCCAAAAACTCACTTGGAAGCCCCATTTGTATTCTGCAAGGTATTAAGAGAGCTTGTGGGAGATTTAACCAAAGGATTTGATCTCAAATTAAAATTGGCTGCAAGATTCAACTTAGTCTGAGGTATGTAGCAGAAAGGAAATTTAATAGCACATACTTAAGGTCATATTAGATGCCTAAAAGCTAATGAAGAAAAATACATGGAAGGGCATATTTTCATACAGTTTTACCTGCCACAAAAATGTCATGTTTTAGAATTGTGGGGATTAGACCCAGAAAGACAAACATTGAATGAGCTTTCTCGTTGGTGGCTCCTAGCTCCAAGTCTTCAGATGTCAGTCCATAATCTGGAGTAACTGAAGACACCAGGAAAGCAAAAATGACCAGGGCAGAGGTGACAGGAGGAGCAACTGTATCACCTGGAAATGACAGGGGAGCTACACTCATGATACCTCAACAATATGGCTGCCTTAACAAGACCTGAACAGTAGTTATACCAGTAGATAGGCTAATGTGGAAGGGGAAATCTCAGGGTTCCCACTCTTAGACAAAGAACTATAGGCAACTAGTGACTGCTAAGTGAGGGAAACTTGGCCTCTCCCAGAGATGAGCCCTCTAATTAGTTATCTAATACAACATGGTCAGCCCTGAAATCATGTATACAGAAGCCACACTGAATGGCCTCAGAGATTAGATTTATGTATTTAGGCATATATATATATATACATATATAATGTATATATTTAGGCATATATATTATATTTATGTATTTAGGCATATATATATATATATATATATATATATATGAGGATATATATGAGTGGATATGAAGGGAGGAAGTGATATAAAATAATATTTTAATTAAAATGTAAAATATGCTACAGATACACAATGGAATATTACTCAACTATAGAGAAAAAGAAATAATGAAATTTGCAGGTAAATGGGTACAACTAGAAAGACTTGTATTGGATGATATAACTGGCACAGAAAGACAGTTTTCTCTTTGTGAATCACAGTTTCAAATCTTTTATGTAGTATAACTGGAATTCAGAAAGGAGCATTTGGTTAAGTAAGAGAAGGGGCAAGTAGATTGTGGCTAAAAGCAAACTGGAGAGGAGGTGGAATTGTGAGGGTGGAAAGTCTTAAGCTATGAAAGGCACTGGAGTATGGGCAAACTAGTCAGTTGGGGGAGGGCTAACTCAAAGAAAGGGTGGAGAAAGCCCAGGTTAAGTCAACTATCTCACAAATCGATTGAACAACATAACTGGAGGGATAGTAGAATACATGGGATATGAAAGAAGAGATGGGTATACCATGGTTAAAGGATTAAGCTGAGATAGGTGTGGGGCATGGGGGATAAAAAGGAATAGAGGTCAAGTTCTTCAAGACAAAGAATATATGAAAATCCTTATAGATGCCATTAGTTAATAAGCTAATTTTAAAATACAACTTAAAAAGAATTCCAACTGAATTATCCACATGAGTGGACAATGCCACTCATAGAAGACATGGGTTATTAACTAAAACTTGTACTCTTAGGCATGGGATATCTACCTTTCAATGAGTGTGGTCAAGGAGGCCAGAGAGGTCTCCAAAGCAACACCAACTGTTGTTGAAGATCCCACACACTTTGATTATAGGACACAGAGACATCAATCTCAACCCCCTTTTTTTTTCTGGCTAGTTTTTACAGTTTCAGAAGGTCCTGTGGGGACTGTAGGGGGAAGAAAAATGTTATCAACAGTTTGGGTACAGCGATGGATCCTGCATGTGACAATACTGACCTGATAGGCAAAATGTGCTCACTGGTACAATAGTGGCATAACTGTTATGACAACTTCTTGATTGGAATTAAGATCTGTTCCACAGGAGGGAATTTTGTTACTGGTCAAAAGCCCATGGCTGAAAATGTCATAGGACCTCTGTTAGAACTTGCTTTTCCTAATTTCCTAAATGGTCATGCTGTCATATTACCTTTAAATATTTATGTTTATACCCATAAACCCAGGATATATTTTTTTAAAAGCAACTGCATTTGAAGCCCACCTTGTATAAGGTAAGGGTTGCAGATGCAAACACTTGCAGAGCAGTCAGAGACAGACTTAACTAGACACTGTGTAAGTGACAAGAATAGATTTCAGTAGGGCTGAAAGGATGCCAGGAATATATAGGGAAGAGAGTCCAGCATGGACTGCTGGATTATACAGAGGTGACCAATGCATTTACAATAAGAATCAGAAAGAATTAAAGCCGGTGGGTGTGGGCTGAGATGAGTCAGAAAAATAAAAGAATTGCAAGATGCATCGTTGGGACTTGGCCTTATGTAAATCACCTGGGATTACTGCCTGATCCCATGACATGCACCCAGTATGGGGCTCCTTGTCCCAAAGGAAGCTGACTGGCAGCAAGTCTGGGACAAGCAGTTATTCTTTGGGCAACCCTGAGCTTTCTCAAGCAGGTACTTTAAAGGGGATTTGGATTTGTGTCACCTTAGGGATCTGGCTATGTGACTTTAGGAGCTATAAAGGACTTTGCACAAGTCATTGCATGCTGAGGATGAGGTCTAGGTGAGATGAGACAGGGCTTTGAGAAGCTGAACTCTGACTGCTTAGAGACTCTTATCAGAGGCTAAGAATATCTCAGGATGAAACCTTTGCATGGGCAGGGGCACACGCATTTGTGGATAGCCTTTGCACTGTGAGGAAAGGTGTTGCTAGGACACCTCTGTCAACATAAACCTGAATTTTTGACTTTATGTGAATCCTCTGATTTTTAATTTTGTGCAATTAAAATAAACATTTCAAATATTTGCATCCCCACAAAAAAAAAAAAAAATCCCTGCTGGTCACATTTAGGCTGTGAACTTCAATCTATCCGATACAGTTATTGCTTGGGGAAAGGATGCTATTTAACTTGTAAACTCTTTAGATGTATCTTTTTTTTTAAAACTCTGTATGGCTTAGAATTGTGTAACAAATATACAGAGACAGGTGCAAGGTCTTGTTGGCAAGTGTGAATGCTGTGTCCGCCAAAGGACAGAGTGTAAGGAGCTACAGGGACTGAAAGCTGCTGTGCACCAGGGACTGACAGGCAACTATGCATGCTGCCCTGACCTCTGGGAAGATAAGGCCTAAGTGAGAACTCAGGCTGGGTTTGGGATTGCCTGCTGGCTCTTTAATTCAGGGTCTCACACAAACTGTGAGCATGGTCTACCACGGAGCCACACGCCAGTGCAGTGAGAAGTGTTTCTC
The DNA here is from genome assembly GCF_003668045.3 of Cricetulus griseus. NCBI lineage: Eukaryota > Metazoa > Chordata > Mammalia > Rodentia > Cricetidae > Cricetulus > Cricetulus griseus. The sequence goes on along the minus strand of NW_023276807.1, from coordinate 56,486,463 downwards.
AGAGCATTACATCAGTGGCACCAGGAGATGCACAGTCAGTTTTCCTACTGGAGAAATAAAAGCACAGAAAGAAAGATGTCAGTGTTGTTGTGGGTGCTGGGGACTGGAGCATACATATGAAGGGACAAGGAAAATGGCGTGGCAGTGTGGTTAGGAAATAAAGTGCGATTAAGGACTTCAGAGGAGGGAGGCACCAACGGGTGGTTGGTGATTAGGAACTTCAAAGGGGGCATCCTGTATGATTGGGGAACAAAAATGATTTCTCTTTTTAGCCTCAGAGTCAGCCTTTTCCTGCCACCTAGTGGCTGTTGTTTACATTTAAAATAAATTTAATCAGGTGTCCTATAAAGACTAATACTACATTGATTTTCATATGTTGCAATCTTGGAAATAGTTTTATTTATTCTTTGATGATTTCATATATGCATTTGACAAATTCACACTCTCTACTCCCTCTAACTACTCAATTCTCCCCCCAACAACCCTCATCTTAGTTACTGTTCTATTGCTGTGAAGAGATAGCACCCAAAGCAACTCTTATAAATGTAAGCACTTAACTGTGGGTTTGCTTTCCGTTTTAGAGGTCATCATGGCAGGAATTGGACAGGAATGGTTCTGGAGCAGTTCCTGAGAGCTTTACATCCTGATCCACAGGCAGCAAGCAGGCAGAGAGAGTGAGACTGGGCCTGGCACAGGCTTTTGAAATCTCAAAGTCCACTTCCAGTGACACACTTCCTCCAACAAGGCCACACCTCCTATCTTTTCAAAACAGTTCCACAAAGTGGGCACTGGCTATTCATACATATGAGCCCATGGGGTCATTGTCATTCAAGCCACCACACTCCCCTCCCAACTTCATGTTCTTTCCTTCTGTCTTAGTTAGGGTTTCTATTGCTGTGATGAAATAACATGATCAGAACGCAAGTTTGGGAGAAAGGGGTATGTTTGGCTTACACTTCAGCATTGCTGTTTATCACTGAAAAAAGTCAGGATAGGAACTTAAACAGGGCAGGATCCTGGAGGCAGGAGATGATGCAGAGACCATGGAAGGGTGCTGCTTACTGACTTGCTCAACATGACTTACTCAGCCTGTTTCTTAAGGAACCCAGGACCACCAGCCCAGGGATGGCCCCACTCACAAAGGGCTGGGCCATCCCCCATCAATCACTAATCAAGAAAACGTGCAACAGGTTTGCCTACAGCCTGATCTTATGTAGGTATTTCTTTAGTTGAGGTTCCTTCCTCTCAGATGACTTTAGTTTGTATCAAGTTGACATAAAACTGTCCAGCACAACTTACCCCCACAAACTGACAAAGACATAGCTGCTAAGCCATAACCTTTTCTTTTTCATTGCAAGATCTTACATTTAAAAACATAGATAGTTTTCAATGTCCCACAGCCTTTACAACTTCAAGCACGTTAAAATTTCAGTCTCCTTAAAATATACAATCTTTTAAAATTCCAGACCCTCTCAAAAGTTAAAAAAACTCTTTTAGCTGTTGGATCAAATTGATATTAAGTTACAATACATTATTCAAGAGGGAAGAACCAGGGTGCTATCATAATCTGAACAAAGCAAAACCAAACTCTAATAGTGTAAAAACTCAATAATCTGGGATTCACTCATTGTCTTCTGGGATCCTCCAAGGGGCTTAGGTCACTTCTCCAGCTCCACACTCTGCAGCACACACAGTTTATCTTTTAGACTCTGGTTAGAGGTGCTCCACCTCTGCTGCTGCTGTTCATGGTGGTCATCTGACGATACTGGTATCTCCAAAATACTGGGGTCTTCTGCTGCAACTGGGCTGTATTTTGATCAATGGTCTTCTTCTTCTTCTTCTTCTTCTTCTTCTTCTTCTTCTTCTTCTTCTTCTTCTTCTTCTTCTTCTTCTGCTTCTGCTTCTGCTTCTGCTTCTGCTTCTGCTTCTGCTTCTGCTTCTGCTTCTCCTCCTCCTCCTCCTCCTCCTCCTCCTCCTCCTCCTCCTCCTCCTCCTCCTCTCTTCTTCTTTTTGAGACAGGATTTCTCTTGGAGGCTGTCCTGGAACTAGCTCTTGTAGACCAGGCTGGTCTGAAACTCACAGAGATACACCTGCCTCTGCCTCCCGAGTGCTGGGATTAAAGGCATGCACCATCAATGCCTGGCCACCTGGGTGACTCTTAATACTACCAAGTTTAGCTTCCAGCACAAAGGTACAACTTTGGCCACCTCTGGAACACAGCTTCTGTGTGCTGACTCTGAGGAAACACTTCCAAAAAGATTTCACCTCAATGATGGTGGTCTCTTCTTAATCACTGCTAATTTCTCATCTCTAGCCAATCAGAACCAAATATCCCAGAAAAGCAAAGGTTTCTCTTTAGTAGTTGTGGTAACTTGTTAACCACAGCTAATTCTGCAGCTCCACCTAACTAGAACCACAGAATCTTAATTCAAAGTAATAAATGGCTCTGATAAGGTGTTTAAACTTCACAAGTTGGGCCCTCATCTTCTGCATTGCCCTCAACATTCTTATTTTCCAAGCTCCTAAAGAACAGCTCACTGAGCATTGAACTCTCAGTGACTTTTCTTGCACAAACTTGCAGAGTTCTTCCATAGTGCTCCCCAAAACAACACGGTCAGGTCTGTCACATTAATACCACACTCTTGGTACCAAGTTCACATAAGATTGTTCAGCAATATCCCCCTATAAAATAATCCACTGAATCCAATTAATATGGCCCATATGGGTGTAGAGCTATTGGGACCATGCCCTTAAGGAAAGCTGACTTGCCCTTTTCAGTAGTGGGTTAGTAACTGTTTTTAGAACCTCAGCTTTAGGCTTGTAGGCAAGCCTGCAGGGCATGCTACTGAGTAATGATAGATATTAGAGGACCTAGCCAACTGTGGGTAGAGGCACTACTAGAAGGTGGTCCTGAGTGGTATAAGAAACTAGCTAACAAACCATGGGGAGCAAGCCATTAAGCAGCATTCCTCTATGACCTGGACTCAGTTCCTGCCTCCAGGTTCCTGCCCTTCTTGATGCACTGAGAGTGTGACACATAAGTCAAACACGGGTCACGCATTTCTTTCCCAAGTTGCTTTTGGTCTACCAGCTGATTCTAGACCTTGTCAAGTTGACAATATTTACCATCACAGCTACTTACTATGGTCTGGTTGAGACACACTGTACATAAGGTTAAAAAAATCTTACCATATTTAAATATCACACATATGTATGTACAGTTATTGCATGTCAAGTTTTAAAATTTTCACAAAAAGGAAATAATAGGATGAAACTGTAAAGAAACCACACAGACGTTGTTCCGGTATGGAGCTTCCTGGCGCCACCGCTGTTTATGGCAGCCAGAGCCTGGGACCCAAAATATTCCATAACAGAGATATTCGGTCCCCCACAATTCCTCTCTCTTAAATTAATAAAAAGAAACCTGTGCTTCTGCATCAGGACAGATGACTGTGCCTGTTTTAGGAGGCTCCCTTCAACCTACCAGGGGTACCTGTCATGGAATCACGCATTCCATCATGCGTGTTCTGTTTTAGGATTCCTGAAGGCAAGGAAAACCGTACCTGTCTTTGGCTGGAACCAGTCTCTATAAAACAAATAAGGTTAGTGGGGGATGGGCCATAGTTCCGCTCCAAGCGTTCTGAATCAGCAAGAAACCTCCAGGAAAATATCATCTTAGCTTGGCTGCAAACCTTCTCCTGCGGATGAAGACAAGTAAAGGTTTAAAATGGCCTTTAAAATCTCTGTGGCAATGCCTCTACTGCCTCTGATACAGACCTTATTAAAGTTTGCTCCCTAAAACATAGTTCTATCCTAAGGCTTGTAAACTGCATGTTACATTCCTGTAAGAAAGAACTCTGACTTCTAGTTTCTAATAACATTTGCATAACACATATAGCAAGATTACAAACATTAACAATTCCATCATGAACATACATTAGGGTGAGTTACAAAGCAATCAAAAGACAATTAGATATTCTCACAACCTGTGGGGTATGAACAATTTCACAATTCTAAATTTTTTCTTTATTCCCTGTCTGGGACTCAATGCCCCTTCAAACTTTTCTATCACTTGCTCAAAGTCCAAAGTTCTAACATAAGGTTTGTAATATCAGTCTTTGAAAGTTAAGTAAAAAGTCTTTTGTCCATGTCTTGTTTAAACATTGTGAAGGAGCTTCTGCTGCTTTGGGTTATGCCAGTATCTGACTGTCCTAAATGGGTCCTTTCTCCCAATGGGAAAACTGGCAAAACAGTTTTGTGTGTCTGTTTGTGGCAAGAAAGCAAGCTGTTTTTTTTTTTTTTTTTTTTTTTTTTATCAAGTTCTTAGTCTGTTCCTGGATTAGCACTCATGGATTCAGAGAGGTGAATGTAGCCCGTCTGTAGGGAAGCTGGAACTCTGGAAAGCATCTGGAGACTGGAACTGGGTGTTCTCTCCCTTCTTCCTCTGGCTGTAGGTCAGATGTCCTCAAGGATCAGGAACACAGGTCCATTGTTTCACTCCAGCTGGTTCAGATGGTTTCCTGTGGGCCCAGGTCCTGTTTTTCTCTGTTCCATGCGTCTCACCAATCTTTCCGGTAGCCAGTGAGCCTCATTCTCCTCCTGCAAGAGAACATAGACATGCCCGCGACCCCCAAATAATTACGGGGTCTGGTCCCCTCTATTCATCTCTCCATATGACCTGAGCGGAATTCGCTCGAGTTCCTTCATGCCAGAATCTGTCTGCATCAGATTGCTCACTGGCATCCATATTTAAAAAGTTTAAGATAAACAGTGCATTCTTTAATGTACCATGTGGAGACTGGGGGCACAGCTCCCCTCTTTTTATCTTAGAAGCTGTGCTTTTAGGGCACTATGGGCCTAATCTCTTATTCCTTGTTCTTGGGGATATATAAGGAATACTTGTTTTTTGATCAATTTTCCATTAAGCACAAAATAAGCTGGAAAGCTTTGCTAGTATATCCAGACCCATTATCTGTTTTTATAACTTTTGGCATTCCCATGTAAGCAAAACATCTTAAACAGTGACTTATAACATGTCTTGTGGCTTCTCCTGTTTGTGGAGTGGCACATTTTTAACTTGCCAAACTCTGTAATGTGATTCATATCCATTTGCCATAAATGGTTGGGAAGCAGGCATTGAGGATTCACCCTTAAATTAGCCATAGCCATATTGTGGACATATTCCACATTGTTTGATGATTTGACCAGCAGTCTCTCTGGTTAAGCCAAATTTCTTTCTTAGACTTTTGCTATTATGATAAAGAAAGTTACAAGCCTGTCGAGCTTTTTCTATTTGAGGCAAATCAACCAATTTTGTTAATCAGTTAATTCCTTCCCTTTGGCTAGTAATCAGGGAAAGGCCTATTTAATAGGTTCCCAGTGTGACCCATAAACATGGTAATTCTCTTAGGTGAATAACATTTTGAATTTGCTCAAATAACATTTTAATCTAATATTGGATCCTATGTATGGGATTGTCTCTATTACCTCAAGAGCTTTAAAGACATAGTGACTGTCAGTATACAAATTAAATGAATTATTTACCAGGATCTGAAAGGCCATTGCAACAGCTCACAATTTGATTATTTGAGCTGAAGCCAGAGCTGTCTGCTCTATCTATTCTTTTTTATTAATAACCTATGCAAGTGACTCTCCCAATAGCACCATTGGTTAAAAACTAACATAGCATATTTTTACAGGAATTTTGGAAATACAAAAGGATGTATTAGTGCAAATTGTAATAGTCCATGAGCTAGAAACTGATTATCAATTCTTCCTGAAAACTGAGCAAAGGCAATCGCCCATAAATCATTGTTCTGAAACAACCAATTAAACTGTTGCTTAGTGTAGGAGACATGTATCATACTTGGTTTTCTCCTAAAATACTTCCTAGAATCTATATGACATTTCTGTACCGTGTGGGCTAATGCTTTAAAATAAGGGTTTAATATTTAGGCTGGTGAGACAGGTAGTCGCAACCATAGTAACGGTTCCTTCTGCCATAGAACAGAAGTCGGACTATGCTTTGTGGGGAGTACATAAGCTTCCCATGGTTTTGCACAGTCAATATATCTGATGATGCTGAATCACTTCCTCTAATTATAGAACTTGTCTACCTTCTTAGTTAGCTGTCTGGGTACATCTGGATCATTATCTCCTTATAGAATCTTAGTTAAAGGATTTAAATCATCATTAGATGTCCCAAAAAAGGTACTTAACCAATGAATATTTTATAACAATTTTCAAAAAACTCATTTAAAGATTTTAAACTATCTTCCCCAATTGCTATTTATTAAGCCTTAATTTCTTTAGAATACAACATGTCCTTAACAATTTTTCAGATTTATTTAAAGTTTCTGAGTAGCCTTTTCTAATCTAACCTTCGAAGCTGACAAGATGATAAGACCTCATTTGCATGTTAGCTGATCTGCCTTAATTTGCATTTGCAAAGACACAATCAAGCTGTGAATCTAACAAGTTGGCTCTCTCCTGAGGCTTTTCATAAACCCCTTTTAAAATCATGTATCAACTTTTATTTTCTAGATTTCCTTTTTTATCCATAAAAATTTGGGAAGATCTGTATCCTCTCATCTGCCAAATTTTACAGAATCATAGATTCCTCATGTCTCTAAGCTAATGCTATAGGTTTTTGCTAACTTTTTAATTGACTATCTCCTAGGGCTGAAATCATAATTTTTCCTGCTAAGACATTGACTGACTGACTGGATGCTCTTTTTGACCATATTAAAGTGGTTTTGATATTTTTAAAACTATATTCTAGGCAATGTATCTCTAATCATATCCAATTAGATATCTCTCTAATCATATCCAAGGCAATTTAGGCATTTCCATTAATCCGCATTCAAAAATTCATAATCACATCACGCATCCAGGTGTGGCCACACTGTTCATTCATAACTTGCATATGCCTCACATTTCTCCTTTTGCCTAGGTTATGATCAGTTTGTAGAAAAGAAAAATCCCTAATTGAAATTTCTAACATAGTAGCTATAGTCAAACCTTTAAATATAAAAGCATCCAAAATTTGAACAAATCTAAGCTTAAATATGTTGCCCTTTCTTCTTTATAAGTCTCAAAAAACAGTTTCTGTCTGGCTGTATCAATAGCATTTATATACATTAATTAGCCACCAGCCATGGCGGCACCTCCCAAGGCTGTAAGTTACCACGAGGAGGCAGGCTGTCCGCCGCCCCATCAGTCATTTTGTCTAGTCTGCCATAGACGCCTGCATGAGGTGGCACCAAGCCGCTGGCTGAGGGCCGGCAGACCACGGCTGCTGCCATGGCTGATCTTGGCCTTAGCTCAACTATGCCCTCTGGGCCGCTGAAAAATCTGAGGCTGTATTTTGGGCATAAGCCTGATCCCTTATTTTCTCTTTTGTTGGGACTCTGTCTGACCTGGTGCTTTTCCTGAATATGTCCAAAGCAACCTCTAGAAGGCTCTGTGCATTTCTTCCTCCCTATGCCTCGCTTTTTGTGTTGGAATAACTTATTTTTAACTGAATTTCCTGTAAGGCAGCCATCATCTCTAATCCCTGAGTGTAAGCTAGGTCCATATCTGAACAATTCTTAATGAACTCGCCTCATCAGTCCTCTTCCTGTGCGGCCTTAGCGTGATCTGGCATGCGGTACCAACATTATCATAATCTAGCTATTTTACAATCAAAGTTCCATCATCTGTGTCTCTAACCTTTTTGTATAATGTCCATACAGGCCTAGAAACCAATTCTGAACTAACGCCCTAGGTCCCTGCCTGCTCTCTATAACAAATATCCTCCTCCTGACTGGCAGGCCTTGGTTACCCACTTTCAATTTTCTAACGGGTGAGGTTTCTACAGCAATATTCCCTATCAGCCTCTGTTGGTCCATACTGGGCATAAGCCATTATTAGATCCTGGAGCTGGTTGAATGGTATTGGCACATGCGTCCTGCTATGTTCCTCTAGCCACTCTCTCTGATCCAAGGAAACCTGTAAATTTCTTATCTCCTGTAAGCAATTTCGATAAAATTTCCAATTCTCTTAGCTCTTGCTGAATTTTACCATTGAATATTTGCCTTTCTGTATTTCCAGTTTAAAATGAAAGAAGGAGGTGAAGGCTCTCCATTTTGGTACTTATTAACTCTCTCTCCCTGCTCATCCCAATCATTTGTCCCAATGCTCATCCCAATAAAGTATATTCTTTACTATCCAGCTGCCCCTAAGTAGGCGCAGAGGTTTCTGTTCTCCATTACATTCCTAGATATCTCCCGAGGGCCTGCGTGTATGTGAGGCCGAATTTATGTCTTCCCAAGCCTCTGCACAACTCATGCTGCATCGTGGCAGTGGCTTTTGCAAGCGGGAAGGATCCTTTTAAAACTTTTAAACTCTAAAATCTCCTGTACTTGCTTTCACTTTGTTTTAGCTCTCCTAGCTATTAAACTATACCCAAGTAAATAAATATACAATCATCTGACTAACAATTACCTGCCTGATTTCTCTAACTATATACATTTTTACTTTCAAGGCTAACTTACTTCTCTTTACCTCTGGCTAATATTCCTGTTTCATATTTACAATTACCTGCATTTTTCATTCTGGGGGTTTAACACATTACATTTTACTACTTTATCCCCTGACTGACATTTCAGTCTCACACCCACTGTGTGCATTTTCTCTCACTTTAAGGGTTAAATAACCCGCTTTACCTATTTTCATCAGCTGCTGGCTGACATTCTCTCATTTGCCCATCTTCATTACTTTAAGGGTTAAATAACCCGCTTTACCTTTTTTGTCAGCTGCTGGCTGACATTTTCGTCTTATATATATTTTGTGCACATTTCTGCTTTAAGGGTTAAATAACCTAATTTATCTTTTTTCGTCAGCTGCTGGCTGACGTCTTCCTATTTTATATTACATATATCTGTTCCCTATTTCTACAATTATATACAGTTTTATTCCTGAATTAATGCTGTTCACTCACCACATTCGGCAACTTCTTTCTTCTTTTTCCAGCGCGTGCTTCTTCCCCAACTGGTTTGCCCACGACGACTATCTCTCCGAAGTGTCCAAGCCTCTGCCTTGCCCGTTTCTTCGTGGTGTCCATGGCTTCTTTCCCTGTTTTCAGGCCCCACGTTGGGCGCCATTTTGTCGTGACCCAGCTTGTCTCAGCTTTAACCCACGACAGCCACGAGGTTCGACCTGAGTGAGGGTGTGTGGACCTGGAAGCTCCCAGCAACCTGACGGTGATAAAGATCAAACACAGGCATCCTGTCATCTTCAGAGAGCTCTCAGTTCCATGCTGTAGAACTAGAGTCATTTCTTTATTAGCCATCTTTTCTGGTGTTTCTTAACCATCTTGCTAAAATACTACAAGGCAACCATTTCTCTTTGTTTTCTCGATGCTCTGGCCTCTTGCCCCTTCACTCCCCACCCTCTGTCCTCCCAAGTTACTCATGCCTCTCGCTCCTCTGCCCAGGTGAGGGCCTACTCAGATGCTTAGGCACATACAGATGCAAATTAGGAGGCATATCACCTTAGGCCATGGTAAACAGTAACAGCCTAGTGTTAATTAACAATATAATGGTGACCCAGAGCTTCCTGGTGCCACCACTGTTTATGGCAGCCAGAGCCTGGGAACCAAAATATTCCATAACAGAGATATTCGGTCCCCCACATAATCCCAAGACTTCTTAAACACAACATCCAGAAAAGTGAGAAGACAAGCCCTTCACTGTGTTTTCTTTGATTAGCTTTTAGTCATCTAATGCAATCTTAGCTTTAGTAAATTTACTTCCTCCAAATATTCATATTAAGCCCAAACTTATGATTATGTACAGTTTTAATTTCAACCCAATTATCATTTGATTAAATTTGCTACAAGCTCTCTTGATGCCTTGTGGACTATAAGTTGGGTTTCTGTAAGATTTCCTGGCTCAAGGCGCCAGGAACAAAAGACTCTGAACTTCCCATCCTTGCAATTTGTCTAATGTTTATATAAATAGAAACTTAAGCTTCAGGGCCTTGATATAATTTTATTTCATGTTAGCTTGAAAGCTATCACAACCCTGTCTTCTAGTTTCCTGACATTCAAAATGCCTCTTCACACAAAGATGTAATCATGATAGGCTAGCCCAGCAAATTCAGGCAGTGTGAACACTGGCTTGGCTTGCTGGATTTCTTCAACTAGGATGCCAGGTTTTGTATAAATTATTCAAACTTTGGTTTCTCTTTGCCTTTTCAGACTCACTCCCTTAAAACCCATTGTTGTCTCCTTGATCTTAGGTGATAGACTATTCTTTCAAACACCTGCACCATTGCTAGAGTGGTGCTAAACTTCAGAATGAGACCACTGCTTTTAAGATGTTTTCTGTTTGTTCATTTGAATCATGTTGGGGCATGGAATTTCCAAACCCTAATTTCAAATTCTTTTTTTTTTTTTTTGGTTTTTTGAGACAGGGTTTCTCTCTGTAGCTTTGGAGCCTATCCTGGCACTCACTCTGGAGACCAGGCTGGCCTCAAACTCACAGAGATCTGCCTACCTCTGCCTCCCGAGTGCTGGGATTTAAGGTGTGTGCCACCAATGCCTGGCCCTAATTTCAAATTCTGAAGGTGAACTCAGTAGTCTGAGGCACTCTAAATATATAAAAAGCAGATTTATTTAGTTTATTGTGGAGAGGATTCAAAGGTAATGAATAACATTGACTAAGTTCTAAAGACCCTCTGGAGCATAGGATAACATGTCTGTACTCATGTGCATGAGTAAGAAATCACATTGCCAGAAAGAAGGCTGGGGAGACTGAAGGCCACAGTCCCTTCTAAATACAGGTCCCCAGAACCTCAAGCTCTGTCTTACCTATATGTGAGAGAGCAGATTAGCACTGTTTGTCTCATCTCACTGGGGTCAAATATCTGCAGGAGTCCTTCAGGGCAATGCCATCGCCCTTACCTGCTTTCAGAATATAAGTTTGCAATGTTGCAATTTGCACTTTTTGCACGTGAGAGTTTTCATCCTTGTGAAGTCCAGCAAAGTAAAAAGGTTTTTGTTTTTTATTTTGTGGAGCAAATATTGCATTTTAATCATGTTTTCAGGTTTCTGTCTTCAAAGCTTTCCATGACTTCTACTGTTTCAGATGGGACACAACACACTGTGGCTTTCTTGATAGAGATTTTGTAAGCTTACAGTTCTACTGTGGAGAGCTAGAGTGTCATCTCCAGAGTGACCTTCATTAAGAACAACAATCCAAGTACCTTCATTGTCCACCTCCTAAGGACATCTAACTCCCTGAAAGTCTAGCCCCTGACCTACACTTGCAGCAGGATGAGCAATTCCGTTGTCAACTGCAGGAGTGACAAGCTGACTTCCTGCAGAGGAAGTTGTGCCTGAGACATGGCTGTCAGTCTGGTATGTAACAAGGTGTTTGCTATGCCCTGGATAGAGATATGTGCCTTGAAGATGGAGGCATCTTCAAGGTCAGGATCTGGAAAGTGCTCACGAGGCCACATGTTAAAGGCATTGACGTTTTACAGTGGAAAAATCCATAGAACACAAAGCAGAAGAGTGATGGAGACACAGAGGAACAAACAGAACACAGAGAAGACCTAGGGAGAAAACGCAAACATGAATCCAAGTGTATCAATAGCAGCAATGAGTGTGGATGATACAAAAGATCCAGATGAAGGAAGATGAGATGGAATGAGATTAAAACCTGGATTCACCCACATGCCCTCTACAGGAAACACACTGGTTACAAAGAAGCAGATAAGTTTGCTTTAGTAAAAGCTTTTTAAAATACAAAGCATCTTGGAATGTCTATAGTAATATCAACATTAAAATTAAAAATGGTGTTAAACGTCAGTAATTATTTAAGAGACATGAAGCAGCCAGATTACCAGAGACATATAGCAGTTGTAAGTGTGCCTGTATCAAATGCCAGAGCCTCAACTGCTGAGACAAACTGATAGAAATGAACACAGCAAACATAGCAGAAACAGCTGGAGAGGGCAATGCCTCACTTTCATCACCGTCTGAAACAAGGAAGTAGAAGGCAAAGATTCGAAAGGAACAGCACAATAATTCAGTCAGATTCTGCAGGTGCCCACAGGACTTTTTATCCCTAGACAGTAAACACTTCGTCCAAGAGTAGATGGAACATTCTCTATGTTAGACCATGTCAAAGGCTATAAAAGCATGGGATAAATTTGATGAGGTGGAAATGTTTCAATACAAACTTTCTGATCACAATGGAATGAAATTCATAATGACTAACAGAAGCTGGACAGTTTGTGAAAATATGAAAATTAAACACACATTTTTGCACAACTGATGAGGCAAAGAAGAAGATGACAGGGGAAATAAGAAATACTTTGTGGTAAAAAAAAATAATCGTGATTTATGAAGTCTTATGGATGCAGTGAAAGCCACTCAGAGGAGAATGTGTAGCTGTAAACACACAAAATTGCAAATGGTTCTCAAACTAAGAACTTAATCCTCTACTTTGGAACATGGGAAACCCCAAACAAGCAGAGAATGAAATAAAACAGGATTAGAGCAGAGATGGCAGCAAAACAGAGTTAAAATCCATAGGGAAACTGTGAAGTCAAAAGCTGGTGTTTTGAAAACATCAAATCAAAATGGCCAACATTTAACTAGATTGACAGTGAATAAAAGTAAAAAATAGAAAATAGAGAAAAGAATGAAACTATATAAACCAGGATCAGAAGAGGATGGGAGTCTGTGCTGCTGTTCCAGGAGTGAGAATGATTATGAAGGGATAGTTGAACACATGTTTGTCAAAGTTAGATGAATTATATGAAATAAAAATTTTCTAGAATGATTGAATCAACCCCTAGGAAGTACAAAGATGAGTGGTATGGCTTTTATTTAGCTCTAGCTTCTCAGGAGGCTGAAGCAGGGGGATTCTTGAGCCCAAGTGCCTGGGGTCATGCTGAGCAGCTTGAAGGACACCATTCTAGAAAACAGTAAGCAACAGGAAGGAAGGGAGAGGATGAAGAGAAGGTGGAACAGAGATTAGAATTTACAACTCCCAATAAACGAAGAGCAGGATCAGATAGCTTGGCAATCATTTAAAACTAAGGACCAATATTTAACAAAGTCTTCCAAAAGAGAAAATCTTTCCCGACCTTACTCTGATATTAGTATTCCTGTAACACAATGATCACAGAATACATCACAGGAAAGAAACCTGAAGACCAAATCACTTTCAGATGAAAGCCCTCATTAAAAGAGTTGCAGTAAAAGTAATAAAAGTTTCCTGTTTGTGTTTTCACAGGATCCCAGTCTGTAGCTCAGATTTATCCCAAATTTATCCTGCCTCAGTCTCTTGGGTACAAGCAGTAGTGTAGTGTTGTGTTAGTTAGGGTTTCTATTGCTGAGATAAAACACAGTGACCAAAATGCAGCTTAGGAGAAAAGGGTTTATTTCATCTTACATTTTGTAGTCTATCATTCAAGGAAGTCAAGGCAGAGACCAAGGCAGGAACTAGACCTGAGACCATGGAGGAGTGCTGCTTATTGGCTCACTAGCCATGGCTTGCTCATGTTGCTTTCTTATACACCCCAGGATCAGTCACAGAGTGTGCTGATCCTTACCACATCAACCATGAATTAAGAAAGTGCTCTAAGCCTGGCGTTGTTGGCACATGCCTTTAATCCCAGCACTCTGGAGGCAGAGGCAGGCCGATCTCTGTGAGTTCGAGGCCAGTCTGGTCTCCGGAGCGAGTGCCAGGATGGGCTCCAAAGCTACACAGATAAACCCTGTCCCGAAAAACCAAAACCAAAAAAAAAAAAAAAAAGTGGTCTAAAATTATCATCAGTTGTATACACACTTACTCAGGCATTTTCTCAATTAGGATTCCTCTTTCCACATAACTCTTCCTTCTGTCAAGCTGATGAAGAACCAACCACAGCAACAAGGACACACCATCATGCATTGGATATTCTGTGAGCGTTTCCAAACTACTAACTTCTATGAGAAAACAAGTTTTGTTCCCCAAGCTCAGATTTAAAGCTAGGCAATGGAGGAGAGCCAGCCAGCCAGATAGACAGACAATCAGGGAGGCAGACACAGACACACAGACACACAGACACACAGACACAGACACACACAGACACAGACACAGACACAGACACACACAGACACACACACACACACACACACACACACACACAGACAGAGACAGAGATACAGAAGCAGGACAGAGACAGAGAGACAAAGACTGAGATAGAGAGACAGAGACTGAGACACAGAGAGAGAATGCATGCATGTGTGTATGTGCACATTTGTACATGGAAAGCCAGAGGACAACCTATGCTATCTGTCATTCTTCAGGTTCTAGCCACCTTGTTTTTGAGTGAGGGTCTCACTGGCCTGTACCTTGTCTATTGGTGAGGCAGGCTGACTCTGTTCACCACTGGTTGTAGCACAGGTTTGCTGTAGATGATGGATTTCCTGCTTTCCCCTGTCTGGAAATGATTACTCTGCCTCTGCTCATGAAGGACAGCTTTGCTGGAAATACAACTCCAGCTGGGTGGACTCTCTTTCTGCTTTTGTCCTTCCAAGGCACTGCACCACTTCTTCCTTCTGTCCCCTACCTGCATAGCCATCTGCACCTCATGCCTAGTCCTCTTCATTTGTCACAGGTTGGAGAGTGGCTTTGGCATTGGGAAGGTAGCCACGCTCATGAATGCAACAGAGAAGCCTGTTGAACAGGACTCTTTGGGGCATGGCCACATTGAGCACTGCTTTGGTATTAGACCTGGTGTAGCGAAGACCCTATGACTAAAATTGTCTTCAGTTGTATGCACGCTCTGGTGAGACATGAACATTGACTTCCTGTGCAATATTAGGATTATCCTCTTTGCCCTGGAAAAATAAAGCACCAAGCCAGCTCTTTGATACCTTCAAGGGAGGCAAGGTGGGAGAGTTCTGAATTTGAGTTTTGATTTGACTGTGCATGGACAGTGGATGGATGCTTTTTGTGGTTTGCTAAAACTTTTTTGTCTTAATGAAAACTCATTTTTTGTGAATGTTCAATGGGTGCTTGAAAGTAGATATGCATGTCCTGTGACTGCATTTCATCACTTGTCACTACACCAGGAACACTGCAGGCTTCACCCCACTGCTTACTGGGTTATTTCATATGAAACAGAGCACCTGCATAGCAACTTCATCTCTCTCACTGTTTTGATTTTGGGTACACAAATTTTCAGAGACATGTATGTCCCAGAAATGTCCAAGTGTATAATATCACAGGGTTATGCTGGGAATGAGTCACATGCAAACCTCCTCCAGCCCTCTGGAAACAGATTCTCCTCAGGTGGACAGAGCTGGCCACGGGCATCAAGAACAGACACAGAGCTTTACAACTGCAGCATCCTGGGTCAGATCCCAGATCTGCAGGTGCAGCATGTCTGAGGATAGGGTTCTAAATCCAATCACCACCTTCCTTGAAAGAAACAGGGGAAAAGGGGCAAGGGCACAGACCAAGCCCTGTAGCTACAGATGCAGAGATCTGAATTAGGAAGCTGTAAGCCAAGGTACACGTGGGGTTATCAAGAGCTGGAGGAGACAAGGAAAGGCCCTTTGTAGGAGCCTACAGGAGTGTCTGGCTTATCCAATACCTGCATTTTGTTTGTGCTTGTATCCTCAGCTATGAAATAAAATATCATTCTGCATTATTAGCCCACCCAGTTTGTGGTGATTTATTATAGATCCCTAGGAAGTCAATAGGACTTAGTATTGCTTTCTCATTTCCAACCACACAGCTGGTGTCTTGCAGTGGAATACATTTTATTTCACTGAATTCTGGATTCCAGGACAATGATAACGAAACTGAAATTTGTTGTGCATTAGGAGACTTACAATTGGAGCACATTTATTTCTATGTGGAACACCCCAGATAATTGCTTTGTAAAGGGAGAAGTCTAGAGCTTGGAAGAGAGGTCCAGAATTCCCAGAATCCTCTCTTAGCAACAATCATTTTCACTAGGATGTGTCCTTTCCTTGAAGTTGCTGAGTGGAGCCCATGGCAGGGCTCAACAATCATGCCCCAAAATGGGTGTGACTCAGGGGGAGAAAGCTCCTTAGGCTTCCATCCTCAGAAGTGCAAGAATTCCATAAATTTTGCGGTGCTTATACCAAGTGTTCTCCTGGAGTTAGGAGTTTTCCTGATTAGGACCAGACATACCCAAGTGGGGTTTCTTCCCTGGCATCAGGTGCAAGGTCCAGCTCCATTTTCTCATCAGGTCTGCCTTCCCCAGTTCTGTGCACAGGGGAGGATCCAAGGGGAAGGAACAGGGAAGTGGTGCTGACCATGACCCCATTCAGGAAGGACTCTAAACACATTCAATTTATAAAGTATTCATGGGTCTAAAAGCCTTTACAGTTTCAAAGTCTTTGGTGAGATCCAGATTGGAATTCTAGCTCTGCTGCTTACCAGCTCTGATGGGGTTTTAGGAAAGTTACTTAACCTCCTGGATTGTCAGTGTGCTCATTTGCAAACCGAAGTCTTGCCTCACAATGTGGCTGGGGGCATTAACAGAAAGAATTTAAAGGAGTCCGCTAGTGGCTGGCACACAGGAAGTGCTTGGTGGTGATGGGATTATCATCATTGTTTACTGTTCTCACCATTCTGGTTGCTCTTGGCTTTTTCTCCACCCTTTTCTCAGGTTTATAGGATAGTAGATGGGCATGACAGGGACAGTTTGAGGCCCTTCTATGATTAGCAATTAGCAATTGGTTGTTTCCTCTGGGTCTACAAATCATCACTATTTTCATCACTTGATGTATTGCTTTCTTTTCTTGCATGCAGTGCAAGTGCTAAGAATGGTGGAGGTGAACTATTACAGAGGAGCACTGAAGTTCAAAGTAAACACATAGTAAAAAAGCACATGATCTATTATTGAGTGTGCTATCCTGTAGTAGATTCACAAATTATACATATTTAAAGGCCTTTTTCATGTACTTTTTTTTTTATAGACAGATTGTTTTCTTGTTCTGAATTTAAATCGCATTGACAGCTGGAGAGAGGTCTGCAGAATGTTCATTCATGCATTTTCTGTGTCAAAAATCCCCTCAAACTTCAAAAAGACTTACACCCTATCTTATATAACCTGTCAAAAGTGTTCCTGTATTTCTGGAGCGGATTGAGATAATGCATTTTGCAAGCAAGAAAAGAAAAATCTTACAATTTTTATAATGAAAGTTTTATGATAACAAATGTTACTTTCTAATCCAGGGTAACATCCTAATTGATGTTAGTGTTTCTAAATTTTTAAAGAAGCAAGGAAATTCACAAATTTTATTGTATTCCAATTTCCTAATGTATTAGCTCTAAGAATGTGTGCTATTTTATGCCCTTTCCTCCTCTTTTGCCTCACTGGATATGGAACCAAGGGCCTTGCACTCACTAGTAAGCATTTTAACATTGACTACTTCCCCATTCCTGTCCCAGGCTCTCTGGGCAGTCCTGGATAACTTCAAATAAAAGATGCTCCTTCTTCAGCATCCTGAGTGCTGAGGTTACAAGTGCGCATCACAATTCCCAACCAAGAATGTTTTATCTTTTTGTTTTAATTGCTTTTTATTTAGGGAGGCAGGGCTTCATATAAACTCATCCAAGATTTGCAGGGAAGTTCTCTGTATAGCTAAGGATGACTTTGAACTTCTGGCACTCCTGCTTCCACCACTAGAGTTCTGGGATTAGAAATAAATTCTACCCCACCCAGTTTAGACAGTGCTGCAGATTGTGTACAGGGCCTGGTGCATGCAGGTAAGTGTGCTACCACCTCAACAACATCCTTGGTCTTCAGAATCCCTTATTTTCCATAGAGATGATTAATGAGCCTGGGGACAATAACTGCAGAAACGCATGAAGCCATTTCTGTGGCTACCCTGCTCCCAGACTTGCAATGCATGGTTCTGTGACTCCCAGGGAATTATGCTCCCAATTCTGTTTTCTTCTCACCTGTGTGTGAAGATGAGGTTTAATTATAAACCCAACTTCCTTGATCTGCACTTGAAAGGTCTGTGACCCAAGGACAAGCTGCTGGAGTGAAGGAAAGCATTTGGTAAGCCAGGAAACCGTGCACTGTTTTAAAAGCCTTAAGAAGGAACAAGGAAGGTGAAGAGGTGAAGGAGGTAAAGCAGGGAAGGGAAGCCTAGTTGTTTTATTGTTAGCCAGCCTTTCCTGCCCGGAGCTGTGCCATGCTCATTCTGACTGCATCAACAACATGACTGAACAAGAGCTGATTCCTAGAATATAAATATGAAGTAATATCCAGCAACAGCAGGGGAAATCTATAATTCCTTTTATTAGTTTTGCTTCCCCCTTCTCTTGTGTGTGTGTATGTGTGTGTGTGTGTGTGTGTGTGTGTGTGTGTGTGTGTGTGTGTGTGTGTATGTGTGTGATTGTGTCTGTGAGATGTTGTACAGATATCTGAGAGGGGAAGTGGTCACAAGCCCCCAATCTCTTACCCACAAGCTATCTGCAATTGATAACTGCTTGCAAAGGGAGAAAAAATTAGTTTTCTCTAATGGAGTCTCACTTGGTATACAAACCACACTTAAGAGCTGACAGGTTAGATGCCCACCAGTACATGGCCAACACAAAGTGAACTCAATGGCAGTTTTGGACGTTCTTTGTCTCATAATGCTCTGTTGGGGCTTCCTTTTCCTTGTAGGTCCTTGTGTTATATATTATTTTTCAGTTTTGAATTTTTTTGGTTTTCTCTGTGTGTGAATTTGTGTGTCTCTGCATCTATATGTGTTTCCTGTGCTTTTTCTTTGGCTCCTTTTCTTCTGTTTGTTTTTCTCTCATTCTTGTTTGTTTGTATTTTATTATTATTTTTTGTTAGATGCCTGTTTGTATGTTAGTGAAAGAGAGAATAAAAGGCTGTGGATTTGGGTAGGTGAGGAAGTGTCAGGATCTGAAAGAATTGGGGAAGGGGAACTGCAATCAGAATATAGTATCTGATTTAAAAAATTTCAATAAAACTAAAAAATATACTTTTTGTTTCTCACCCTCCCTAAATTATGGACCTTGTACCTACATCAGAGTGGAACACACAGTCGTCTTAGAGGGACAGGAGGACTACATTGAAGGATAAAAGAAGAAATGTAACTAGAACACAGACTGCCTATAAAATAGTTGAAGTCCCAGAAGAGAGAAAAATGATGACACCATCAGTACTGGAAGACATATTTGAGTATCTTTAAAAAATGGGGAGAACAAACAAAGAAACAATCAAATCAGTCTATGGTCTCAGGGAGATTTCTGAATCCCAAGAACAATGAGTGAATACAAATTCAACCCCACATATGACACAGTAAAATGTTAAATAAATAAATAAATAAATAAATAATGAACAAAGCATGCATACCTCATAAAGGTTCCTCTTTTAGGACAAAATAACTTAACAGAAGTTTTAACAGCAAGAAGAGAACTAAGAACCAGTGGAATAATACCTTCATAATTTTGAAGGAATAGCTCCCAGATTTCAACTCTTTGCTGAAACTATCTTCCAAGCATGAAAGAGTTTGGACTTCATTAAATTTCAACTTGGTAACTGGCAGGTCAGCATGAAAGGAAAATATACAAGTGCTGCATTTTGGCAATAATCAGAATATGGGAAACTTCCCATCATGGGAGGTGAGAGCAGAGATGCAAGAGGAAACTGGTTGAAAAAGGGGTAAAACAATGGGCAAATTTAACAAAAACTGGCAAAACATTTTGACTTTGTTTTCCAACATTACATAAAGCCATTGAAGAATGCTTCCCAGTCAACAGGTTTCAGTTCTGCAGAGCAGGTAGATGTCAGTTGCTGAATTCGCCCCATAACAACTTACAGCAACTCTCACATGGAATTCCACTGAACTGATGGGACTTTCAGTCCCAAGAAGAAGCCTGGTTGGGAGACAGCCATTGCACCTGGGCTGCAGTAGGCGGTGCAGATGAGCGCAGGGAGTAACAGGTGTTACCTGTCCCAGGTAACAGAGGTCCAGTGACCATTCTTCAGGACTGAACAGTAAGTGTACTACGGTGAGCTCACGTGATTATCAGGCAATGAACGGAGGTAGCACTGAGCAGAGTTCTGAGGTTTGGAGTACTTCCTCAGTTGTTCTTGGCCATCTCTGTGTTTGCCTCAGCACAGAATGGCCACCAAATTTCAAAATGGAAGTAGAGGTTGTTGAAACATTCCATTTCTGCTCCCGAATTACACCAAAATTGACAGATCCTATGGGAGATTTAGTTAAGAGTCTTTAAAGAGGAACTTTGTAGACACTAAGATCTAAAAAGGTGGCAGTTGTCCTGAAGAGAGAGAGAGAGAGAGAGAGAGAGAGAGAGAGACAGAGACAGAGAGAGAGAGAGAGAGAGAGAGAGAGAGAGAGAGAGAGAGAGAGAGAGAGAGAGAGAGAGCTCGTCTGGAGAGTATCCTGCTTGAAAGCCAGCCTCTCTTAGAAGGTGTTCTCAGCTTTGCTACACTTCTTCATATCTTTCATCCTTCCTATCCTGACACCCTTGGTGTGGGTCTAAGTGAGGAAATATTTATCTGCTTTAGCTTTTCCTGGGCACAGGGCACAGGGCTCCCTTGATGCTACACTGTGGCCTCTGGAACTCTTGGAGACTTGGGCTCTAGTGGGAATGAACACAGCATGGGAGAAGTCAACTGGATAGGGAGTGGATGAAGTTGGGACTCTTGGGGAGACCTGGAGGGGAAGGACTGGACAAAATAGGAGATAAAATGGAAAGAGTGGAGTGAGAATATACTTTCCAGGAGTTAATCGTGAAGAGTTCAGGATGTGGAGTTGTGGCTAGTGGCTGCTGCTGGACAGCTTAGCACTGCTGAAGAGGAAGGGAGGTGAGCCATGGAGAAAAAGTGGAAGAGGGGGCAGGAGAAAGGAAGAAGACCATGACTACAAAGACTACAACAAAGATGATGATAACAAAGTATGTTTGTGGAGTGCAGGGAGGTTCAGCAAGTGCCTGGATACTGATACCAGAGAACCACTAAAGTCCTGTTTTAACCTGTGACACATAAGTTTTAAAAAATAAGGGTTCTAAATGGCACATTAGAATGCATACTAATCCTTCATTCATTGCAGATGTGTAGGGGAAATAAAAGGGAAGAGAACACGAGTGTAAGGCAGGTCAAAGGGTAGAGACAGAAGGATGCATAAATGCATTTTCAATTTATTTGAACGGTATCTACTTGCTTCTCAAAAAATATTTTTTGCTTCTCAAAAAATTTTTATTTGATGATGAATTGCCACCATCTCTGAAATCATGAAGTCACTATCTTGTTAGTGCATGTCCTAGTCAGCTTTTGTCAACTTGACACAAACCTAGACATACCTGGGAAGAGGGAATCTCAATTGAAGAATTGACTCCATCAGACTGGTCTGTGGGCATGTCTGTGGGGGCATTTCCTGGATTGCTGATTGATGTGGGAGGGTCCAGACCACTGTGAATGGGGTGGTCCCTAGGCAGATGGGCCTGGGCCATATAAGAAGGAAAGCTTAACAAGTCAGAGGAAGCAATCCAGGGAGCAGTATCCAGTTGTGGTCTCTGATTCAGTTCTTGCCTTGCTTCTCTTGATGATGAACTATAACTCATAAGACAAATAAATCTTGTCTGTCTCATATTCCTTTAGCCAGTGTTTTATCACAGCATCAGAGAGGCCAGCTACAACATGCAACTTCTGGGTTGTGGAGGTTGGCAGGGTCCAGTTCAAAGATAAGGAGAACCAGCTGAGGGATAAAGCAACGCAGATCATGATTAGAGCAAAAAATTTTTAAAAATTCTTTAATTGCAACTCATATTTATATATCCATCCCCCCATTCCCTTGACCTCCAATCCTCTCATGTCCCCCCCCAAACCATCCCCAACTCCTCCCCAGGGATAGTGAGGCTCCCCCACCAGGGACCTTCAAAGTCTGTCATATCATTTGGGGGAGGGCCTAGGCCCTCCTTGCTGTATCTGGGCTGCAATAGTATTCCTCCATAGGGAATGGACTCCCAAAGTCCGTTTGTGCTCTAGGGTTAAAGACTGGCTCCACTGTTAGAGGTCCTGTAGACTGTCTTGACCTCCTAGCTGACAACCACATTCCGAGGGCTTGGTTTGGTCTAATGCTGTTTCCCCAGCTTTATGACTAGGGTCTCCATGCTCTCACTAGGTCAGGTCAGCTGTTTCTTTGGGTTTCTGCAGCACCGCCTTGGCTCCTTGAGCAAAAAATTTTTGGCAACTATGTCTTCACCATCCTTAGGTTGCCCTTTTCTTTAAACCAATATTTGCAAAGATTGCTTTCCTATTGGTCTTAATTTATGTCTGAAATTATGGGAACATTCGTCCAAACCCCATTGACATTTAGACTGTAGGTTCGCTTCCCAGCAGGGCCCGGCACATGCCCACTCAGCATCTTTACCATTTGGCTCATAGATGCTAAGGGTGTCAAGGGTTGCGCTCTTGCTCACTTGTACGAACTAGCACGTGCACGTTGTGTTTAGAAGTGTTGCTCGGCAACCGTGCTTCTGCCAACTGTTTAAGGCCTTGGTTGGCAGACGTTTAAGCCCTGAGCTCCTCTGTGCAAATGTTGCTGTCGAGTCTTGGTTTTTACTAAGACCTAATACGGGGCTCGGGGACCAGAAAAGATGAGAAGTTGGGAAGGGACCTGAGACCAATGGCTTCTGCCATGAAGAAGATCTTTGGGGTTAAGGAAAAGACACCCTTCGGTTTCTGCGATGGCCCACAAATGTCCATCTCTGAGTTTTTCTTCGGTGAATGTCCCAGTTATCCAAAATACCATACAACATACAGACCCTTGGGGCAGATCCACCGGGTTGCAGCTGAGGGTGATGCAGGCCGGCTGGAGGTTCTCATCACGCTCGGGCAGTGCAGTGTGTTTGACAGAGACCACAAGGACAGGTAAGGGGGAGAGAGGACGGGCAACTGTCTACTTGTGGGCAGGCCAGCATGGGAGAAAGGGCTGTCTCTCTCCCTGGCTTCCCCAAGAGGTCGGGTGGGCAGTGAGGGAAGGGGGTCTGCCTGTGCTTCTGGGGCTCTGCACCCGAGATCTGCACACCTGGGAGGGGTCCTGAGCTGCCAAACAGTAACTTTTGACTGCTACTCAGTCCCCCCCCTTTTTTTTTGGTTTTTCGAGACAGGTCTCTGTGGCTTTGGAGGCTGTCCTGGAACTAGCTCTGTAGACCAGGCTGGTTTGGAACTCACAGAGATCCACCTGCCTCTGCCTCCTGAGTGCTGGGATTAAAGTCGTGCATCACCACTGCCAGGCTGCCCAGTCTCCTTTTGATTAGTCTAACAGAGCTAGCAATCAGAGATCTGCCAGTTTTGTCTGCTGTCGTCAAACACCAAAAGTCCTGATGTCCCTGTGTCCAGAGTCATGGTTTTCCCAGAGACCTAGTATTGGTTGGGGTCTGGGGGTGAAGTGACACGTGTTCTATTCACAGCGTACACACGGATCTTTGGTGCTGTGTTAAGAAAGGGGCCACGTGTTGAAGTGCTGGTGTTGAAAAAAATAGCACTTCCTCCCACTTCTTTCGCCCCCCTCCTCTTCCCTCCTGTTTTCCTTTCCTTCTTTGCCTTTTCTTCTTCCTCCTCTCCTTCCTTTTCCTCCTCCTTCCTTTATTATCCTCCTCCTCCTCTTTTTCCTCCTCCCCCCTCTTGCCCTTTCTTCCTCCTTTCTCATAACGGTGTCCTATGCTCTGCCATCTGTGTGCGACGCAGAGACGGAGTTTATTAGAAAGTTAAACAGATGCAAACAGAAGAATTAATAGAGGACACTACACACCCAAGATGGGTGGGAGGGGTCAATCAAGGACTGTGTCCAAGCTTCTCAAGAGAGTTACCTAGATAACCTTTTTTTTTTTTTTTTTTTTTTTTTTAAATTTATGGAACAGGAAGTTGAGACTAAGGAAGGCTGAGAGGTACCTGGTAAGTGATTTAGCTCAGAATAGGACTAAACCCAAGGGGAATTTAATTCAAAGGCGATACTTTTCTTTTTTTGAAAGAAAAATCTTTTTACATACAGTACAGTCAGATCAAGCTTTCCTTTCTCCAGCTCTTCTCACATCCTCCCCACCTCCACACCCACCCAACTCTGCACTTTATCTCTTTATATCTTTATCTCTTTATAAAACAAGCAAACAAAATCCCCAACCCCCATCCCCAAGAATCACACAAAAACAGCCCAATAAAAACACAAAAATGGAAACAAAAATATACAGAAACATACCAATGATCCAACTTTTTTTTGGCAAACAAAGGAAAATGAGACAAACGTCTACAGAAATAGCACTGAGTTCATTTTTTTATCCAGCCATGCTGTCTTTTATTCAAATAAACTGCTCTGGGCTGATTCAAATGAGCAGCTCAATGGCAGAGCATTTCTCAACAGGAAGGAGGTCATGTGATCTATCCATGGCTCACATAGAGAAAGGACTTCAAACAGGCTGCCCTTTCTTTAAAATTGAAAAAAAAAAGGGGGGGGGCAGGGGGAATCTTGTCCTTTTTTTCTAAGAACATCAAAGATTTATTTAGAAGGCAGAAAAATGACAGGATATCTAATGTTATAATTAAATGTTGAGACAGTGCTCTACAATGTCACAAAAACTCCTCTCATTTCCACAGGACAGCTTTGCATTTTGCCTGTGTCTATGGCCGGCTACCTGTGGTGAATGTTCTAGTGAATAATAACTGTGAGATAGATGCCTTGGACAAGAACCACATCACACCTCTGATGAAGGTAGGTTGCTGCCCTTAACTTCAGCATGGGCTCCACTTGATTGAAGGGTTTAAGATGGAAAGGATGCTACCTCCATTTACATGTAGCTGCTGATGAAACCTGTGGGATGTTTATCTTGTATTCCTTGAGCTGATAATCTGCTTTTTGTTATAAAATGCAGTCTGTCCAATGCTGGAAACAGAAATGTGCAGCTGTTCTACTGGAGCACGGTGCTGATGCGAACATTAGGGATAACAGTGGCAACTGTGCCTTGCACTATGCTGTGTACAATGGGCATGAAGATATGGCGTCACTACTGCTCAAATACCATGCTGATATCGAACAAAAGACCAAAGTACAGTTCACTGCATTTTTATTTCAAAATCTCTGAAATAAAGTCTTTTAATAGTGTCAAATGTGGGGGTCCAACATTTCATATTTAGAAACCTAAGCATTTCCTGAGTGAAAAGAGTTGGAAAGGATTCAACTGTAGAAGCTGTGAGCTCAACACCCAAACTTAGAAACATTTGATGCACAACTTTCTTTTACACATTTAATATGAATTATTTGAGAAACCACTGAATCAGTTAGAAGCAAAACTTCCTCATTTTTGTCTTTTCCTCAACCATGTCCCTTGACTTTTGTAAAACTGCCGGAGTAGACAGCAAAGTTTACTTTGGAAATGGCTTCATCTCAGAACTCAAAACAAAAACACTCATGTAAAATGGAAATTGTGATGCTGTTGGCAAGTTACTATCAAGTAACCTAAGGCTGTAGGAGAAAAGGAGCAGAAGGAAATGTACATCTGGAAATTAGGTACCTAAGGGAATAAAGCAAGAGGAATTTAAAAAAAAAATCAGTTAATGTGTGCTGATACGGTCTTTCTCCATGTGGAAGGTAGTAATTCGTAGTTTGATCATGAAGAGTATTTAACTACAAACATGTCTAGGGATCGGTTTAAGGAAACCTCTGGAGAAATGAGACTGGTAGTGACTAAGTGATAATTATGTGGAAAACTATAGGGACAATCAAACAGTTCACAAGTGTATTTTCTGGCTGAAACATCCACTTAGGTAAAAACTAAACTCTGTTCTCAAATCTACAATGGCTTGCTGGGTGAGAGGGATATTTAATTTTGCTTTTTGTTGTATATTGAAATTTTGTTGCATTCTGAGTGGCATGCTCCCCATTTTTAGCGATTGAGTCCTTGTTATTAGTCAAATAAGCAAATGAAGAAGAGAATTATCCATGTCCATATAACAGTTCTGTTTATGTGGCTCTAATTCTCAGTTGTGGTTGTGTGGAGTTTGATTCAGTACATCTACTAAGTAATGGGCATGCATCTCCCAAAATACTTCCTTGGGATTCTGAAA
Organism: Cricetulus griseus; assembly: GCF_003668045.3. NCBI lineage: Eukaryota > Metazoa > Chordata > Mammalia > Rodentia > Cricetidae > Cricetulus > Cricetulus griseus. The sequence continues at coordinate 56,460,333 of NW_023276807.1, read as the reverse complement.
CAACTTCTAGTTTATGAAAGAAACCATAAATAGATAACTGCAATATAGGCATTCCTGGGTTCTAAAATCTGGACATGTCTAGAAGGACTAGAATTTGATCAGATGTTGATTAGATACTGTTTCCTACCAAAGTGTCTTTTCTAATAATGCTACCCTAACTTTCCTTTTACCTCTGTGTTGAGAAGCTAAATGGAGTACTATCAAGTAGTTTCATTTCCATTGCTATGACAAAATACCTGACAAAAAAGCAACTTAGAGGAGAAAGGGTTTATTTTAGTTCATGATTCTAGGTCCATCATTTCTGGGAAGTCACAGTATCAGAAGCTTGAGTCATCTGGTCCCATAACCTCTATAGTCAAAAGCAGAGAGAAATGAACTCATGAATACTTGCTAGTGCAAAGCTTGAATTCTTTTCTCTTCTACAGTTCTGGAGCCTCTGTTTAGGGAATGGTGCCACCCATAGTAGGCTGGGTCTTTCCACATCTTTTAAGACAATCTACCACAGACACGTGCACAGGTCAACTCAATGTAGGCATTTCCTCATTGAGATTCTCTTCCTGGATGATTCTAAGTCGTGTCAAGTTGGCAATCAAAGCTTACCATCAAAATCAACAATGGTTACTGGCTTACAGACTAGACCACTTTTCTTCCAGCCATCAATAATAATTTACTACTCTTAGAAGGTTTTCAATAGTTTAGTAAGTACAGACTGTTTTAAAGGTTTCATACCACTATTGTATTAAGCAAGTTAACAGATCCCAAAATGTGAATTGCAAGCAGGATTTTCTCTGTCAGGAGAGTAGAAAACATGAATCTTCTTGTCACTTGAAGAACAGTTGTCCATTTTGTAGCCAATCTCAGTGAAGGTGTTCAGTTGATAGAGCCTTGGCATGATTAGTCTGGCAGTTTTAAACACACACACACACACACACACACACACACACACACACACACACACACACTGAAGTCCACAGGAATCAGCTTCTATCTGACTAGTAATTATTTTGTGAACACTGGGAGAATTGATCTTAAGTGGAGTATAAATTACCAAGGGCAGAAAGAATGAAGTATTATGAGTTTTTTTTTTTTTTAAATTACAGTTTAGGAGACTGATCTTAAAAAACACACTTGCTTTGTATACAGGCACTGGAAAACACACCCCCAGCAACAAGGAAATCACAGGGGATACAGGCTCAAAGTGGCCTTGGCTACACTGAGTTTGCTGCATGACTTGACCCCACTGTTAGGCTTCAGGAGATTTCTGCAAAAACCTGAACTTCACATTGCTCCTAAAGAATTAAGCCCGGTCTCTCCTGAATCTTTACTGTTGGGTGCCCAGGCAGAAGGCGGCCATGTTGCTGAGGCCCAAGTGACTTACTTTAAAATCTTGATGTAGAAAAGAACTCATGATACTCTAACTCAAAAATTTCATTTGCCACTGTGTGGTGGGGTTTGGTTTGTTGACATAAAGAAGATGCAGCCCCTACTTTTAAGAAGTTTTTTAGTGTATGTGAGAGCAGTCACATGACTTCAAGTAATGAGTGCTGTAAGAGAAGCAAATATTTGAGACAACAATGTAGGTTTGAAATGGGACTGGAGAGGCTTAGGTTCATATGACTACCCTAGGCAGGAAAGGATCGTTTTAAAGATAGGGAGCAGAGCAAGTGAAAGGCAACATTTATCCACTGTGATTTTATGCTTTTATCACATGTTTGTATTTGTACGGTTCTTTATAAGATTTTTAGGTAAGTTGAGAACATGTAACTTTTAAATTAAAAATTGGTTTTATTGTTTCCCAGGATGGCTTCACACCACTTTTGCTGGCACTCAGAGAAAAGAGGATAGAGATGGCAGAATTTTTAGTGAAAAAAGGAGCAGATATACATGTTGTAGATGACATGCAAAGGTAAAGTCATTTGAACTAAAAAGAGGTAGAACATTAGTGGTATTTGGACTTGTAGCAACCTTGCAACTCAGAAACATGGTTGGTTGGAAGAAGGACTAAATTACCAAGGATACAGTGAAAGCATAGATATAAGCATCAGTTTAGTCTGTTAGAGAAGAAAAGTAATTGTTTGAAGTGAGCAGTGCAAATAGTATCTCTATATATGATTATAAACATATATGTTTATAATGTCACATTGCCTTGTAGTACTGATTAAAGATTGTTATTTGTAATCTGACTTTTTTGGTCCTTTGATTTTAGGAATTTACAAGCTAAATGAGTTTTCATTTGTTCTTAAAATGTATGAACTTTTTGTATGATTGTTTTGATTCACAATAAGATTGCTAATTATCTAATGGTATTTCCCTTTTTATTTTTAGATTTACTTTTTACTTATTTGTTTTATTTAAAATATTTTAGTAACTCTTTGAGAATCTAATGTGATGCATTTTGATTATTCCTTCATCTTCCTACGCCAATTTTGTGTACTCTTTTTTTTAAAAATAAATTAATGCCTTATCCACTCCAATTCGTGCTGTCCATGTACTTATGGATGTGGTGCCATCCACTGAAGCTTGGTTTAGGAGCCACACCCTTAAAGATATCTGACTCTCCTTCCCCTAGAAGCCATAACAGTCAATAGTTCCTATGCTATGAGTAGGGGCTCTTGAGCCACTCCCCAGTGCATACAAAAGGTTGACATTGGTTGTCTTGATCTTGTATAGGCAACCACAGCTGCTGTGACTTCATGAGCACATCAGTCCTACCTTGTACAGAAGAAATGGTTTTGTCCACTCCTCCCCAATATCTGACTCTCACATCCTCCCTATGTCCTCTTCCTGGTGGTCCCCTAGCCTTGAGGAAGGGGTAGATGTCCCATTTGTGGGATTTTGACCAGCTGTGAGTTTCTGCATTAACCATATGTGGTGACATTTTGTTTGTGCTTTAACAAATAAAACTTGCCTGAAGATCAGAGTGGGGAGCTAGCCACACTAGTTAACCATAGAGGCCAGGCAGTGGTGGCACACACCTTTAATCCCAGCACTCAGGAGACAGAGGCAGACAGATCTGTTAGTTCCAGGCCATCCTGGGCTACACAAAATTGATCCAGGCTAAAAGAAAAACAGAGCTAGTCGGTGGTGGCTCACACCTTTAATCACAGTACTTGGAAGTCAAATGCCTCTAATCCCAGCATTAGGGAGGCAGAGACAGGAAGGGATATCACTGGGCTTAGAGAAGAATATAAGGCGGGAGGAGACACAAGCTCATGCATTTAGTCTGAGGATTCCTAGAGACAGGATCACCATTTGGCCTGAGTATTTGGCTGCTCTGCTTCTCCGATCTTTCAGCATTAATCCCTATATCTCACTCCGGGTTCTTATTATTAAGACCTATTAGAATTCATGCTACAACCATAATTTACCATACAAGAAAACTCTAATGAGGTCTCAGAGATCTTATAGTATTTTCACATTTCCTTCTTGTATCCTTAAGATACTATATTCAGCCAAATGGGAGTTGAAAATTATAGTATGTGGAATCACTCTTTAAATTGCATTTCTTTATAGAATATTGATGTCAGGTTATCCTTAAGTGACTATTAATTGCTATTATTAAATGTTCATTCTCCCCTAACCATCCCTGATTTATTTTAACCCATTTATATTTACTTGACATTGGAATGGAGATAAAAGCAATAATTGGATAAAATTTAATGAAGATAAATCATAAGTGAATGAGAAAAGAGGAAGCTTTAGGTTCATTCAAGACTGGATGAAATTCTCAGGTCTCTGAATTGCTAGGTATGTCATCTTCAGGATGATGCTCACACCCAAATATATCCCCTGGTGTGAAACAGATGATAACATCCTTGATAAGTAGTTATAGGATTATTTACATGGCCCTTAGTTTAGTACAGTACATAGTCATCAACATCATTAACTAAAAGCACCATGAATTTTATTATTATTATTACTTTAATATCACCACTATTCAAATCATGCACATAGCTTTGAATTATTTCATCTTCAGCTGGTTAAGAACTGATATATTACATTAGGCTAGGAAAATGTGAACTCTTCCTTAACTATTTCAGATGCAAAACTTTAGCATAGCTAGTTTTTTAAAGGTCAAGAGGTCAGGAATTCTACTCCAAAGTCGATTAGTGGGAAAAGGTATTTCCTTTTTTATTCTGGGGGATAGCCTCACAAAGAAGAACAATTGTGGGTCTATGATGCTATGTCTGTTAGAAAATGGCCAATTCTACAACAGTAATGTGAGATTCTAAGTTGGTAAGACACATCTATGTAGATTAAACTAATTTCATTCATTTTATGACAGTGAATCTATCCTTCTGCTATTTTAGAAACACCTTGATATATGCTATACGGTGTGGATCAAAACATTTGGCTACATTACTCCTTAAGAAAGGCATTGACTTCTTCTGCAAGGATGCCTTTGGATGGACGGCATTACGGTACGCTATTGAAGGCCACTGTACTTTGTAAGTATTTCCATTAACATGCTAATTAAACTTACATTGTAAAGGGTGATGTTTCTCTGATTTCTTTCTCCACCAATGTGTCATCAGTGTATAGTAGGGCTACGGATTTTTTTTTTTTTTTTGAGTTAATCTTGTATCCTGCTACTTTGCTGAAGGTGTTTATCAGCTGTAGAAGTTCCCTGGTAGAGTTTTTCGGGTCACTAATGTAGACTATCATATCGTCTGTAAATAGTGGGAGTTTGACTTCTTCCTTTCCGATTTGTATTCTCTTGATCTCCTTTTGTTGTCTTATTGCTCTAGCTAGGACTTCAAGGACAATATTGAAGAGGTATGGAGAGAGTGGACAGCCTTGTCTTGTCCTCGATTTTAGAGGAATTGGATCAAGTTTCTCTCCGTTTAGTTTGGTGTTGGCTGTTGGCTCGCTGTATATTGCTTTTATTATGTTGAGGTATGTTCCTGTTATCCCTGATTTCTCCAAGACCTTTATCATGAAGGAGTGTTGGATTTTGTCAAAGGCTTTTTTGGCATCTATTGAGATGATCATGTGTTTTTTTTCGCAGTCTGTTTATATGGTGGATTACATTGATGGATTTTTGTATGTTGAACCATCCTTGCATCCCTGGGATGAAGCCTACTTGATCATGGTGGATGATTTCTCTGATATGATCTTGTATTCGATTTGCTAGGATTTTATTGAGAATTTTTGCATCAATGTTCATGAGGGATATTGGTCTGTAGTTCTCTTTCTTAGTTGTGTCTTTGTGTGGCTTGGGTATCAAGGTTATTGTAGCCTCGTAAAAAGAGTTTGGCAATGTCCCTTCTGCTTCTATTTTGTGGAACATTTTGAGGAGTATTGGTGTTAGCACTTCTTTGAATTTCTGGTAGAATTCTGCAGTGAATCCATCTGGCCCCAAGCTTTTTTTGGTTGGAAGACTTTTGATGACTGCTTCTATTTCCTTAGAGGATATAGGTCTGCTTAAGTTGCTTATCTGTTCTTGATTCAATTTTGGTAAGAGATAACCGTCCAGAAAATTGTTCATTTCCTTTAAATTCTCAAATTTTGTGGAGTACAGGTTTTCAAAGTATGACCTGATGATTCTCTGGGTTTCTTCAGTGTCCATTGTTATGTTCCCCTTTTCATTTCTGATTTTGTTAATTTGCATGATCTCTCTCTGCCTTTTGGTTAATTTGGATAACAGTCTGTCTATTTTGTTGATTTTCTCAAAGAACCAACTCTTTGTTATATTGATTCTTTGAATTGTTTTCTTTGTTTCAACTTTATTGATTTCTGCCCTCAGTTTGATTATTTCCTGGCGTCTGCTCCTCCGGGGTGAATTTGCTTCCATTTTTTCTAGAGCTTTCAGCTGTGATGTCAGATCTCTGGTGTGGCTATTTTCTAGTTTCTTCATGTGAGCACTTAGAGCTATGAACTTTCCTCTTAGTACTGCTTTTAAAGTGTCCCATAAGTTTGGGTATGTTGTGTCAACATTTTCATTGAATTCTAGGAAGTCTTTAATTTCTTTCTTTATTTCTTCCTTGACCCAGGAATGTTGCAAATGCATGTTGTTCAGTTTCCATGAGTTGGTAGGTTTTTTGCACTTTGATTTGTTTTTGATTTCTATCTTTAAAGCATGGTGGTGTGATAAGACACAGGGGATTATTCCAATTTTTTTGAACCTGTTGAGGTTTGCTATGTGGCCGATAATGTGGTCGATTTTTGAGAAGGTTCCATGTGATGCTGAAAAGAAGGTATCTTCTTTTGTGTTTGGATAGAAAGTTCTATAAATGTCTGTTAATCCCAATTGGGTCATAACTTCTGTTAGTTCCTTTGTCTCTTTGTTAAGTTTCTGTCTGGTGGTCCTGTCCAGTGGTGAAAGTGGGGTGTTGAAGTCTCCCACTATAACTGTGTGAGGCCTTATTTGTGATTTGAGTTTTAATAATGTTTCTTTTACGAATGTTGGTGCCTTTGTATTTGGGGCATAGATATTTAGAATTGAGACTTCTTCCTGATGGATTTTTCCTGTGATGAATATGAAATGACTTTCTTCATCTCTTTTGATTGATTTTAGTTTGAAGTTTATCTTGTTAGATACAAGGATAGCTGCCCCAACTCGTTTCTTCGGCCCATTTGATTGGAGTATCTTATCCCAACCCTTTACTCTGCGGTAATGTCTGTCTTCGAATTGGAGGTGTGTTTCTTGTATGCAGCAGAAGGATGGATTCTGTCTTTGTATCCAATCTGTTAGCCTGTGTCTTTTTATAGGCGAGTTAAGACCATTAATATTGAGGGAAATTAAGTTCCATTCAGTGTTTATTCTTGTTTGTTTTTGGTTTGTTGTTGGTACTGGTATTGTATGTGGATTTACCCTGCCTTTTATTTTGTGTTTTTGTAGAGTGAGATTATCTATTGCCTATGTTTATGTGAGAGTAATTAATTTCCTTAGGTTGGAGTTTTCCTTCCAGTACTTTCTGTAGGGCTGGATTAGTGGTTACATATTGTTTAAATCTGGTTTTGTCGTGGAATATCTTGTTTTCTCCATTTATAGTGATTGAAAGCTTTTCTGGGTATAGTAGTCTGGGCTGGCATTCATGTTCTCTCAGAGTTGGTAGAATGTCTATCCAGGTCCTTCTAGCTTTCAGAGTTTCCATGGAGAAGTCTGGTGTAATTCTAATAGGTTTGCCTTTATATGCTACTTGGTCTTTTTCCCTTGCTGCTCTTAATATTTTTTCTTTATTCTGTACGTTTGGTGTTTTAATTATTATGTGACAAGGGGACTTTCTTTTGTGGTCCACTCTATTTGGTGTTCTGTAGACTTCTTGTACTTTCATTGGCATGTCTTTCTTTAGGTTGGGAAAGTTTTCTTCTATGATTTTGTTGAATATGTTTTCTGCACCTTTGAGTTGGGTTTCTTCACCTTCTTCTATACCTATTATCCTTAGGTTTGTCTTTTCACGGTGTCCCAAATTTCCTGAATATTTTGTGTTATGGATTTGTTAGACTTCAGATTTTCTTTGCTTGACGAGTTTATTTCCTCTAGTTTGTCTTCAGTGTCTGAGACTCTGTCTTCTATCTCTTGTATTATATTGCTTATGCTTGCATCTGTGGTTCCTGATTGTTTACTAAGCTTTTCCACTTCTAGCATTCCCTCAGTTTGTGTTTTCTTTATTGTCTCTAATTCAGTTTTCAGGTCCTGAACTGTTTCCTTCAGCTGTTTAATTGTATTTGCTTGGCTTTTTTGGCTTTCCTTGATTTCTTGCATCTTTTGGTTTGTCTTTTCTTCCATTTCTCTGAAGGATTTTCTGATTTCCTCTCTTAGATTCTCTATCATTTCCATGAAGTTGTTTTGAAGGTTGCTCTTTTCTGCTTCTTCTGTGTTGGGATGTTCATGTCTTGCTGGTGTAGAGTCCCTAGGCTCTGGTGGTGTCATATTAGTTTTCCTGTTGTTGGATGTGTTCTTATATTGTCATCTTCCCATCTCTTGTTCCAGTGGGTACAATTGGTGTTGCTTCCTTTCCTGGTGTGTATGGGTCCGTTGTTCTCTTCAGGTGTGTGCAATTGACTTTGATACTCTGATGGGTTTCAAGTTGGGTGCAGGCAGGTCGGAGGTACTCGCTCTCCAGGTGGGTGAGAGCAGCACTTGAGCAGAGATGTCAGCAGACTCTGGGTTACCTGGTCCTCAGGGGTCGAGTCGTCCTGTCGAAGATTCCTGGGCAGGGTTGTCCAGGGTGGGCAGATGGAAGTTGGGCCCAAGTAAGGGGCTGAATCAGCTCACCTCTGGACTATCTGCACTCTGTGGGGGCCTGGAATGGCTCAGCGATCTCAGCAGAGACAGGATCCCAGGGTCCTCAGGGACCGATTCTGTCTGCCTGCAGATCCCAGGGCCAGCTTCTTGGATCTTTAAATGCCTAGTTTAGTAGACATCTTTCCTGTGGGAGATTGTCTTCTGTTCCCTCCTCCTTGACTTTCCTGTCGCTGAAGAGGTTCTTAGATCCAAGCAAGCCAATTCTCTTAGAAAATACAGATGGAGAAGAAGGAAGAGGATAGCCTATCAGTCCTTAATTCTGTTGGTTCCATCATTATAAAATATGCCCTGAAATTCCATAGCAATTGATCTTAACTACCATGATGAGCCAGACTTGAAAGGCTTTATAATAATATACACTCAGAACCGAAAGTTACAGTATCTCAAGTTCACATGGACTTACATGTTTAGACTCAGCTATAATTCTCAAACCACACTATCCTCTGGCAATGGGACTCTTTAGCTTCTGCCACATACATCGTTAGCAATCTGACCCTTCCCACCTGCCCATAATCTCATATAGAATCCACATGCTAGCTCAGACCTTTGTGGTCAATTCACATTGAGAAATTTGTGTGTCTTTTTTGCTTACAAATATGAACTGTATAAAAGTTCAAATCAAGCTGCAAAAAAAAATCACAGTTTATTGTTTAATACCAGATCCCATCATACGCTGAGCCAAAGGCCCCATCATATCCTCTGTGTACCTTTTTCTAGGTGCTAGAATGCCCCACATCAACCTGTCTAGGGTTGCTGTCCACCTTTTCTTGGGCAAGTACTCAACTAATTTTCTCTCTTTTTGTCTACAGTAGTAACAATTTCCCAATTGTTTCAGTCCTAGTCTCATGTTTACAGAGATTTTTGAGTTCTACCCTACAAAGAAGCAACTAAGCATGTCTCTGGATCCAAAGAACAGTTGGACTTAGGAGCACAAGATCACGTCAGATTTTATTAGTATCTACATGTAATAGAGGGTTTTGTTTATGAGTCATTTGGAGGTACATATAATGATTTAAAATAGGCAGGGGAGGATGAAGAGGAGAGTAAAGCCATGTCTTGGAATGGATTCCCTCTGCCCTCAGAGTGACTGATTATTTTTTAGTAACAGCAAGCAGTCATTTAATTAAGGAGGGAATATATCATGAAGTACTTAGCTTCAAATTGTTAAGCAACTCATTTTCTGTGAATCACAAGCCACAGAATAGAATAGCTAATAACCAAAATGAGGGCCTAACACTTTCCAAACAGTTGCAACATTTGAATTTTAGACACATTTGGAGTTTAAAAAGAGCTCAGTATCAGGAAATACCTTGTTGATTTGTTACTTCCCTGAATGTGTTTTTTTTAATACTATGAAATAAAATCTTAAAAGAAACCTACTGAACACAAGCAGTACAAATCCTTATTTTATTTATTTATTTATTATTTATTTTGAATGAGACTTAATGCCTGTGGAAAATGACTTGTGCAGTAGCTGACAGCTGTAGTTTCGGAGCAAGGATGTCTTCTGATATCAGGGTACTTCACTGCTTGTCTAGCTAATCCAGTCTACTCCTTAAGCTTTATTTCTCTCATTTCATTCCCCCTTTTACTTCAATTTTTCTTTTCTTATAGGCTTAGCTACAAGATTTAGAGCCCATAAATTTCAAACGTGTAGTAAAAACTTTTAGTAGTGCCTAGTGATAATCTCTATTTAGAGGCAGGGTCTAATGTTCCCCATATGGCCTTGAGTTAGCTATGTGTCTGAGGATGACTTTGAACCAATTGCTCTTTCTGCCTCTACCTCCCAAATGCTGTGATTACAGGTGTGTGCCACTATGTCTGGTTTAGATGTGAGACTAGAGATGACAAGGCTTAGTGCATGCTAGGCAAACACTCTGCCAGTGGAGATATACCTCTAACCTCTGGAGTATTCTTAAGAATTAAGTATGCTAAAATGCTTTAAAGTAAATATTAAAATAATAATTGTGTTTATTATTTTTCAAATGATAGTAGACAGATTCTTCTGGATTTTGAAGAAAACGTACATAATAACAAAAACGATAGTGAACAAGGTAAGACTTACAATGCTCTTTGCAGTCCTACCACACACAAAAAATGTTGAACTAAGAAAGTTTTCATTTAAAAAGAGTGGAAAATTGCATTTATATTTACTTAAGTTTTTTCTGAATAGTATACAGATCAGAATGATCTCAGATATTAATTACATGAAACTTAGAATCAGAATTGTGACCTTGTCTCAAAAATTCACATGCTGAGTCATTGAGGGAGACTATTAATATTGACCTCTGGACTCCACTTGCATGTGCACATATGTACACAGACAACCCCCAAATCCAATAATATGTGTGGTTCATATGAGAGAGAGAGAGAGAGAGAGAGAGAGAGAGAGAGAGAGAGAGAGAGAGAGAGACACACAGAGAGGCAGACAGAGAGAAAGAGAGGCAGGCAGAAAAAAAAGACAAGACAGACAGACAGACAGACAGACAGACAGACACACACACACACACAGAGAGAGAGAAGAGAGAGAGAGAGAGAGAGAGAGAGAGAGAGGAGAAAACAAAAGTAATCAATATCTACATCTCTGTGGAACTAGGAATTGAAACCAAGACTTCCTGCATTTTAGGTAAGTGCTATATAATTAGGTTACCTCCAGCTTCTTTTCCTTATCATCAGGTTATGATGACAAAGACTTTTCATGTGAAACAAATCATATATATTTATTAATCATGTTTGTTTGAATAAGACTCTTGTCAAAGATGTCACACTGAAACATAAATTATATTTTTTTCAGCTCCGGGACCAGGTAAGGACAGAGCAGTCTGGAATTCATAAACGTAAAGGACTTCAGGGTTAGGACCATTCTTCAGGGTTAGGACCATTTCTTCCAGATGTTGATATGGCCTTGTTGGTCTGCAACGTATTTATGCTTGGAGAACTTGGAAGTGGTTGTTGCCTTGATGGCCTCAAAAACCTGAACCCTGCCCTCTGGGCCTGTATCACTTTTGTGCTGTCAGCCACTAGTGGTTCTCAGCCTCCACTTCCAAGTGAAGGATCCAGGCTGCCTTTACTTCCTGATCCACTGCCTGCTAGGAATGTGGCCACAGAGGAGGACAGCAGTGAGGAACTTGGTGCCTCTCAGGGTGCTCTCACCTCAGAGTCCTTCATACAATATATATATATATATAATATATATATATATTATTTTTATGTTTGTGGAAACATGCCATGGGCATGCACCATGTACATGAATCATATAGAGATGTGTGATGTGGAAGACAAAAAAGATAAATAAAGAAGAGAGTGGGAAAAAAAGGATTAGCTAGAACAAGCAGCACACAGGCAATTTTTGAACTCTTCATTAGGACGTGAGAAGTCTTTGTTGGGCTCTGGTACCTAGTCTGCCTTTGTGTTTTCAACCTGTCCCCTGCAGGATGCAGTGTCCATAGATAAGTGTCACTGCGATAGTATATTCATCCTAAACTGAAAAATTCAACTGATTACTTGGAAAATCTCTATTCTCTTACAACAAAATAAACACATTCTCTTAATAGATAAGATTAGGAGTATTCAGGGTGGTATGGCCATAGACTACATTCCCTTATTCGTCTTCCTAATGCTGTTAGTCCAGGTATATCAGGCAGCTTGCTTGACACTATCAGTTTATAAAATGATGGCAACATCTTAAGTTAGTCTCCTAGTAGTTCATTGGGATTATGGTCATTGTACACAGCATTGTACTTTTCATAAATTTCATACATATTTTTCCTTCCTCCTCGTGTCCCATAAATACAAACAACAGAGATGGTCTTAATGCATCAACTGCTCCAGCAGCACTATAATTCATATCTACTGTAGAAGATTCCCATGATGTGTTTCCAAATGAATGTTTTCTAGCAATGCTTTTGAGTCACAGATCTGTAATATTTGATACTTTTCTTCCATCTTTTAAAAATGCGTTTTATATTTTTCTTTAGAAGAACAAATGGATTCTGGGAATGACTCATTAGCTGGGTAAGTTTTACTTGTAGATAAAATCTGTATGTTATCTAAATATTGGAATGGGCAGATGAGAAACCAATATTTGTTTGGCATTCTACTCTGGGGGCACCATGCTTTATATTTAAAATGATGGTGTTTATTATAATTCTCACAATAGACATTCAAAGTATATGCAGTTATATCAGCTGTAGCTGAGAGCCCCACATCCATGATTTGACTGTCATCTTGCTTGACTCCCCCATTCATTCTCTTGCTCGTCCACAGGATGGCAAGGACCTGTGTAGCCCTGAAATCTAGATAAGGTCTATGTCAGATCAATATCAAAAGTCAAATTTATATACGAACTCCTTTAGTGTTTTCTTGAGAAGTGCAGATATACCTCACCAGTTTATCTAGAATTTTGATAATCGCAGTGCCAGCTAGTACTCTGTCTTGAGTAATGAGAGTTGTCTGGCCCACCTTATTTACATGTACTTTTGACAACAGGAAAAAGCCAGGAGAGGATTTTCTTTTATGGGAATCAAGAATATATATCTATATGCAGAGCATGTGATACAAATTATATTTAATATATTTTAGAGGATAATTGGAAATTAATATCCCTACCTATTGATTTTTCATTTTTGTTTTCTCCTTTAAGCTTCTTTTTCATTTTAAAATTTTATTTAAATTGGAAACAATCTGGTTTTACATATCAATTTCAGTTTTCTCTCCCTCCCATTCTCCCCTGTACCCCACTGACCCCCTTTCTCATCCCCTTTCTGCTCCCTAGGGAGGGTGAGGCCTTCCTTGGGGGATTTTTTTTCAAAGTCTGTCATATCATTTGGAGCACGGCCTAGGCCCTCCCCTATGTGTCTAGGCTGAGAGAGCATCCCTGTATGTGGAATGGGTTCCCAAAGTCCATTCGTACACTAGGGGATAAATACTGTTCCATTACCAGAGGCCCCCATAGACTGCCCAGGCGTCCTAACTGATACCCACTTTCAGGGGGCCTGTGTTGGACCTATGCTGGTTTCCCAGCTATTAGTCTGGGGTCCATGAGCTCCCCCTTGTTCAGGTCAGTGTTTCTGTGGGTTTCTCCAGCCTGGTCTTGACCCCTTTGCTCATCACTCCTCCCTCTCTGCATCTGGATTCCAGGAGTTTGGCTCAGTGCTTAGCTGTGGGTATCTGCTTCTGCTTCCATCAGCTACTGGATGAAGGCTCTAGGATACTCATCCTTCATCTAGGATGAAGGCATATAGGGTAGTCATCAGTCTCATAGGGGAAGGGCATTTCAGGTAGCCTCTCCACTATCGCTTAGATTCATAGTTAGGGTCATCCTTTGGGTCATCCTTGTAGATCTCTGGATATTTTCCCTCATGCCAGATTTCTCTTTAAACCTATAATGGTTCCCTCTATTATGGTATCTCTTCTCTTGCTCTCCTCTATTCTTCCCCCAACTCAATATTTCTGCTCTCTTATGTCCTCCTATCCCCCCCCTTCTCCCCATCTCTTTCTTCTAACTCCCTCTCCTCTCTCTCATGCTCCCATTTGCTCAGGAGATCTTGTCCTTTTCACCTTTTCTGGGGACCATGCAAGTCTTTCTTAGGGTCCTCCTTGTTTCCTAGATTCTCTGATAGTGTGGATTGTAGGCTGGTAATCCTTTGCTCGATGTCTAATATCCATATATGATGAGTGAGTACATACCATGTTGGGCTTTTAGTGACTGGGTTACCTCACTCAGGATGGTTTCTTCTAGTTCCATTCTTTTGCCTGTGAATTTCAAGATTACATTGTTTTTGTTTTTCCTGCTGAGTAGTACTCCATTGTGTAGATGTACTACATTTTCTTTATCCATTCTTCAGTTGAGGGGCATCTAGGTTGCTTCCAGGTTCTGGCTATTGCAAATAATGCTGCTATTAACATCGTTGAACAGATGTCTTTGTTGTATGAATGTGCATTTTTTGGGTATTTGACTAAGAGTGAAATTGCTGGATCTTGAAGTATACTGATTCCCATTTTCCTGAGGAACCTCCATACTGATTTCCAAAGTGGCTGTACAAGTTTGCACTCTCACCAGCATTGGAGGACTGTTTCCCTTTTTCCACATCCTCTCCAGCATAAGCCGCAATTGGTGTTTTTGATTTTAGCCATTCTGATCGGTGTAAGATGTTTTCAGTACTATAGCTCTATAATAGAGCTTGAAGTCAGTGATGTTGATGCCTTTGGAAGTTACTTTATTATACAGGGTCGTTTTGGCTATCCTGTGTCTTTTGTTTTTTCCATATAAAGTTGAGTATTGTTTTTTCAAGATCTTTGAAGAACTGTTCTGGGATTTTGATGGGGATTGCATTGAATCTGTAGATTACTTTTGGCAAGATTACCATTTTTACTATGTTGATCCTACCTATCCAAGAGCATGGGACATATTTTCATTTTTCTGGTATCTTCTTTAATTTCTTTCTTAAAGACTCAAAGTTGTTGTTATACAGGTCTTTCACTTGTTTGGTTAGAGTTACCCTGACATATTTTATGTTGTTTGTGGCTATTGTAATGGGTGATGAGCAAAGGGATCAAGACGAAGCTGTAGAAACCCACAGAAACAGCTCCCCTGAAGTAGGGGGAGCTCATGAACCCCAGATTGATAGCTGGGGAACCAGCATAGGACTATTCCAGATCCCCTGAATGAGGATGTCAGTTTGGAGGTCTGGCAATCTATAGAGCCTCTGATAGTGGATCAGTATTTATCCCTAGTACAAGAATGGACTTTATGAGCCCACTCCACATAGAGGGATGCTCTCTGATTTCTTTCCTAGCCTATTTATCATCTATATATAGTAGGACTACTAATTTTTTGAGTTAATCTTGTATCCTGCCACTTTACTAAAGGTGTTTATCATCTGTAGGAGTTCCTTGGTAGAATTTTTCCGATCACTTAAGTAAACTATCATATCATTTGCAAATAGTGAAAGTTAGATTTCTTCCTTTCCAATTTGTATCCCATTGATCTCCTTTTGTGCTATTATTGCTCTAGCTAGTACTTCAAGGACAATATTGAAGAGATATGGAGAGAGTGGACAGCCTTGTCTTTCTCCTGATTTTAGTTTCTCTCCATTTAGTTTGATGTTGGCTGTTGGTTTGCTGTATATTGCTTTTATTTTGTTAACGTGTGTTCCTATTATTATTCCTGATCTCTCCAAGACCCTTATCATGAAGGGGTGTTGGGTTTTGTCAAAGGCCTTTTCAGCATCTAGTGAGATGATCATGTGGTTCTTCTTTTTCAGTTTGTTTAAATGGTGGATTTCATTGATGGATTTTCATGTGTAGAACCATACTTGCATCCCTGGAATGAAGCCTACTTGATCATGGTGGATGATTTTTCTGATGTGCTCTTGGATTCAATTTGCCGGTATTTTATTGAGTATTTTTGCATCAATGTTCATGAGGGACATTGGTCTTTAGTTCCCTTTCTTAGTTGTGTTTTTGTGTGGCTTGGGTATCAAGGTAATCATAGCCTCGTTAAAAACAAAAAAAGTTTGTCAATGAACCTTCTGTTTCTATTGTGTGGAACACTTTGAGAAGTATTGTATTTGAATTTCTGGTAGAATTCTGCACTGAAACCATCTGGCCCTGGGCTTTTTTTTTTTTTTTTTTTTTTTTTTTTTTTTTTTTTGGTTGGGAGACTTTTGATTATTGCTTCTATTTCATTAGGGGTTATAGGTCTATTTAAATTGCTTATCTGTTCTTGATTTAATTTTGGTAAGTGATATCTATCCAGAATTATCCATTTCCTTTAGATTTTTGAATTTTGTCAAGTACAGTTTTTCAAAGTATGACCTGATGATTCTCTGGATTTCCTTTGTGTCTGTTGTTATGTCCCCCTTTTCATTTCTGATTTTATTAATTTGCATGTTCTCTCTCTGCTTTTTGGTTAGTTTGGATAAAGGTTTGTCTGTCTAACTGATTTTCTCAAAGAACCAACTGTTTGTTTTCATTGATTCTTTGTATAGTTTTCTTTGTTTCCACTTTATTGATTTCAGCCCTCAATTTGATTATTTCCTGGCATCCTCCAGGGTGAATTTTCTTCTTTTTTGTTCTAGAACTTTCAGTTGTTCTGTCAATTCTCTAGTGTGACTATTCTCCAGTTTCTTCATGTGGGTATTTAGTACTATGAATTTTCTTCTTAGCACTGCTTTCAAAGTGACCCATAAGTTTTGGTATGTTGTATCTTCATTTTCATTGAATTCTAGGAAGTCTTTGTTTTCTTTCTTGACCTAGGAATTGTGCAATTGTGCATTGTTCAATTTCCATGAGTTTGTAGGATTTCTGCTATTTGTGTTGTTGAATTCTAACTTTAAACCATGGTGATTTGATAAGATACAGGGTGTTATTCCATTTTTTTTTTGTATCTGTTGAGGTTTGCTATGTTGCCAAGTCTGTGGTTGATTTTAGAGAAGGTTCTTTGTGGTGCTGAGAAGAAGGTATATTCTTTTTTGTTTGGATGAAATGTTCCATAGATGTTTGTTAAACCCAATTGGGTCATAACTTCTGTTCTTTTGTTTCTTTGTTAAGTTTGTCTGGTGTTCCTGTCTAGTGGTGAGAGTGGGGTGTTGAAGTCTCGCACTATAAGTGTGTGTGGTTTTATGTGTGATTTGAGTTTTAGTAATGTTTCTTTTTATGAATGTGGGTGCCTTTGTATTTGGGGCAAAGATGTTCAGAATTGAGACTTCATCCTGATGGATTTTTCCTTTGATGAATATGAAATGACCTTCTTCATCTCTTTGGATTGGTTTTAGTTTGAAGTTTAATTTGTTAGAAATTAGGATAGCTATACCAGGTTGGTTTTTGGGTCCATTTGATTGGAAAATTTTTCCCAACCCTTTACTCTGATGAAATTTCTCCTTTACTCTGATGTAATTTCTGTCTTTGAAGTTGAGATGTGTTTCTTGTATGCAACAGAAGGATGGATTCTGTCTCCGTATCCATTCTGTTAGCCTGTGTCTTTTTATAGGTGAGTTAAGACCATTGATATTGAGGGAAGTTAATGACCATTGATTGTTAATTCTTGTTTGTTTTGGATTTGTTGTTGTTGGTATTGTGTGTGGATTTATCCCTCCCTTTCTTTTGTCTTTTGGAAAAGCGGAATTATCTATTGCCTATGTTTTTGTGAGTGTACTTAACTTCCCCAGGTTGGAGTTTTCCTTCCAGTATGTTCTGTAGGGCTGGGTTAGTGGATATATATTGTTTAAATCTGGTTTTGTCATGGAAAATCTTGTTTTATCCTTTTACAGTGTTTGAAAGCTTTTCTGGATATAGTAGTCTGGGTTGGCATCATGGTCTCTTAGTGTTTGTAGAATATCTATCCAAGACCTTCTGGCTCTCAGAGTTTCCATGGAGAAGTCAGGTTTAATTCTGATAGGTCTGCTTTTATATTCTTTCTTTATTCTGTACATTTGGTATTTTGATTATTATGTGGCAAGGGAACTTTTTTTTTTGTGGTCCAGTCTATTTGGTGTTCTGTAAGCTTGTACTTTCATAGGCATGTCCTTCTTTAGGTTGGAAAAGTTTTCTTCTATGATTTTGTTGAATATGTTTTCTGCACATTTGAGGTGGGGTTCTTCACATTCTTCTATACCTATTATTCTTAAGTTTGGCCTTTTCATGGTGTCCCATATTTCCTGGATATTTTTGTGTTAGGGATTTGTTGGATTTAAGATTTTCTATGGTCGATGAATCTATTTCTCCTAGTGTATCTTCAACACCTGAGATTCTCTCTTCCAGCTCTTGTATTCTGTTGATTATGCTTACATCTGTAGTTCCTGATTGTTTACCCATCTTTTCTAATTCCAGCATTTTCTCAGACTGTGTCTCTATTTTTTTTTTGTCTCTATTTCAGCTTTCAAGCCTTGAACTGTTTGGATTGTTTCCTTCAGTTGTTTGGTTGTTCTTTCTTGGCTTTTATGGTCGTTTTCTTCTGCTTCAACTGTGTGGGGATGTTCAGGTCTTGCTGGTGTGGAGTCCCTAGACTCCGGTGGTCTCATATTGATTTTTCTGTTGTTGAATGTGTTCTTATATTTTAATCTTCTCATCCCTTCTTCCAGTGGGTGCAGGTGGGTTTTTTTTCCTCTCCTGGTGGGTACTGGTCTCTTCTGGTGGGTGCAAGCAGGTCCAATACTCCAATGTCATTCAAGGTGGGTGAGGCCAGTCTGAAATACTTATTCTCCCCATAGGTGGAAGCGGGACTAGCACTGCTATGTCAGCAGACTCTGGATGGCTTGGTCTGTTGGGGGCAAATCGACCTGCCTACAGTCTTCAGGCCAGGAGAATACAATGAGGGCAAGCAGAAGTTGGTCCTGAGACAAGGGTCTACGCCCACCTCTCCCCTTTGGTGGGGGTGGGACTAGTACCTTGATGTCAGCAGACTCTGGATGGCTTGGTCCACCTGGGGCTGGTAGCCATACCTGCAGTCCCCAGGCCAGGAGATCCCAAAGAGCCTTGTGTGCCTAGTATGGTCTTAACTTTAAGTTCTTCTTTAAGCTTCTGTATATACCTAGTGCAATGACATTTTAATTCTACCTAATCTTGTTCTTTTTTGGTGATAATAACTTTTTCTCTGTAAATCAACTTTTCTGTTTTCCTTTTTCCCTTGCTTCTGTTTTAAAAATTTCCATCAACTAAATATTTTCTGCAGAGAAAATTAAAAAAAATAAGAAATTTCAGAATTTTAAGGAATCAAAGTACTAATTAAAATATACTGTTGTATTTCATCCAGATGTAAAACTTAAAATGTATTAATATGACTTTTTCTGGATGGAAAAAAATTTAGACTCATGTACCTTATATTAAGGCCAATTTTCATTCTTGTATTTGATTCAGTAGATGGTCATTTTAATAAAACTACTGGGAAGTGATCCCAGTAAATCCACAGGCACAAAATAAGAATAAAATAAAGATGGCACAGGACAAGAATAGTGTTAACCAATAGGTGACACACACAGAGGAAAAGACACTGGGTTCAGTTGGATTCAGGTTTCAGAGAGAAGACTGGAATACAGGCATTTTTGACAAATATGATAAGAATAAGACAGGGATTAAGGACACAGGATATTGAAAGTTTATAGGGAGGCACATTGAAACTGGAATTCATGAAAGTCTTGATAAAGACACGGCTTGTTTCTTGAATTGTAGTAACTGGAAAACATCAACATTTCTGTTGAAAATCACTAAGATAATTTGAGCCATTGGGTAACGTCTCTATAGCAGCTAGGAGTATGGTGCTATTCACATCACCTCAATTTACACGAGGTGCCTTAGAGTCTGTTAAGCACCAGGGGCTAGAAGTCGAGGAACAAAGTGTACCTGTGGATGTGACAAGTATCTCCCTCCAGCTTTGCTGAACAGACTGGACATCTTTCAGTCTCCATGATGGGTAGGAAAGTGATTGCAGATCACCTGGTACTGTAATCACTGAGGTTTTGTTGGATAGTTAGGAAAACGGCTGCGTGAATAGTTGAAGCTCTATTTAGCTTGGTGCTTTGAACACATCTTCACTTGAGACTTTCCTGTGCTTGAGATCTTCATTTTGGAGGTCATTATTGAGACCCACAGAAGTGGATGTGGTGTCACTGGAAGGAAGTATCTCTAGAAGACTTGCAGGGCCAGGTGCAACTAACAGGAGACTAGTTTTCCAGAAGTCTTTCCCCTTGAGAGTCTGGGAACTTTTGAGAGTTTTTAAGTGCCTGATAGTTTATATTAACCTGAAAAATGCAAGCGAAAAGGAAAAATATCTTGGGGTTATCTCTAACCAACTAAGCAAAAGAAGTGTATGATAAAAACTTCAAGTCTTTGAAGAAAGAAATTGAAGAAGGTGTCAAAAGATGGAAAGATCTCCCATGCTCATGGATCAGTAGGATCTATCAACATAGTAAAAAATGGCCACCCTACCAAAAGAAATCTACAGATCAAGCACAATCCCTGTCACAATTCCTACAGAATTCTTTACAGACCTTGAAAGAACAATCCTCAAGTTCATATGGAAAAATAAAGGATAGCTAAAACAATCATCAACAATGAAAGAACTTTTGGAGGTATCACCATCCCTAATTTCAAGATGTACTACAGAGCTATAGTATTAAAAAAAAAAAAAACCTGCATGGTATTGGCATAGAAACAGACAAGGGAATGGAACTGAAGACCCATACTTAAATGCACAGACCAATAGATACCTGATTTTTGATAAAGGATCAGAAAATACACAGTGGAAAAAAAAGAACATGTCTTCGACAAATGTTGCTGGTCTAACTGGATATGTTACATGTAGAAGAATGCAAATAGATTCGTATTTATCACCCTTCACAAAACTCAAGTCCAAGTGCATTAAAGACCTCAATAATAATTGGAATTTAGGAACTTAGAATGTCTAATCTTTTTGGGAAGGACATTTCACTAACCACACAGCCATAATTTTTTGTTTGATTGTTATATAGCTTTAAAAGATTTAAAATGTTTTGGACTGAAGAGGATGAATGGCTTCATTTAAGTGGTTGTTTTTCAAGCTGAGAAACCATGCCTGCCATCTGTTACAGAGCTCAATCTTAGTGTTCTTCAACCCAGGGAAAGACATGGAGAGAGGATGGTGCCTCGTTTCTCCTATTTAAGCTGATCAGGTTCATTTCAGGTATTCTAGTCCAAATGACATGAGCCATTGGCTAATTCCACCTTCATTAAAGGCAATTGGTGAATATGGGACATAGAGTGAGTCCTCACTGAGTAATTCCCAAATTGGAAGGGACAAGTAAAGGTAAGAGAAAGCTTTGATACAGTAAGGTCACATCATATTTACACAGATTAAGAAGTCCCATTTCACATGCAATTGGCTGAATTTGTACAAGATTTTTCAGATTGTTCCCACCCATCTTTACTGCATACTTTGCTCTGTAGGATTTCCAGCTGTCCCGGTCCTGGACCTCCCATGGCTACAATAAAGGAAGAAAACTACAACTCTGATGCCAAGGTGGGATGCTCCTGTGAGGAGTTACCTTCCTTGCCCAAGGTTTGCATTTTTTTACTCTTAAGGTTTAGAGTGTTCTGGGTGTAATTTTAACATATGTAAAATTAATAAGTGGAAACAAGATTGTGAGTAGCCTAAAACAATTGTCAATATGGTAAACAACAAAAAGGACTAGTGGTTACTTTGAGGCTGTGGGAAAATGGGGTAAAAATACAGAGCCAAAGAGAAATTGTATTAGCAGTAGGCTTTCAGTAATAAAGGATATTTGAAATTTGGCCAACAATTATTTGGACAAACGTAACTTACTGTGACTTATAATGCCCAAGTAAGTCTTTAATAGACTCAATTTGTTATTATAGTAGTCAATTTCCATAGTGCCTTTAGATTCAACAGCACAGGACATCTAGAAGTTTATTTTCTAGCATACTTTTTATCCATTACATTTTAAACTTATATTTTAAAAATTTCATGTTTCTTGTCTTTTTGTTTTTTCTTTTAATTTCAGGTGTTTTATTTGCTTGCCTGCTTTTTAAATTTTTTTATTTAATTTTTACAAAATTATAATTTCACATCAAGCCCTTCTCCCTCTTCCCCCCTCCCCAGCCCCCTACCAGCCTCGTCCTCCTTCCCCCTCCACTCCCCATGGAGGGTAGGGCCCTCCACAGGCACTCCCCAAATTCCACAACATCATCCTGGGCTGGCCCTAGGCCCTCCCCCATGTGTCCAGGCCAAGAGAGCATCCCTTCATGTGGGGTGGGCTCTCAAAGTGCCTTTTATTTTTTTTTCTTGGTTTTTTGAGACAGGGTTTCTCGGTAGCTTTGGAGGGCATCCTGGAACTAGCTCTTGTAGACCAGGCTGGTCTCGAACTCACATAGATCCGCCTCCCCCTGCCTCCCCAGTGCTGGGATTAAAGGCCTACACCACCACCGCCCGGCTCAAAGCCCTTCTTACACCAGGGAAAAATACTGATCCACTACCAGAGGCCCCATAAGGTGCCTAGGCCTCCTCATTGACATCCACTTTCAGGAGTCTGGATCAGTCCCATGATGGCCTCCCAGATGACAGTCTGGGGTTCATGTGCTCCCCCTTGTTCAGGTCAGCTGTTTCTGTGGGATTCACCAGTCTGGTCACGACCCCCTTGATCTTCATTTCTCCCTCTTTGCAACTGGGTTCCAGAGTTCAGTTCAGTGTATAGCTATGGGTGTCTGCCTCTGCTTCCATCAGCCACTGGATGAGGGCTCTAGGATGGCATATAAAATAGTCATCAGTCTCATTATAGGGGAACAGCATTTAGGGTAGCCTCTCCACCATTGCCTAGATTGTCAGTTAGTGTCATACTTATAGATCTCTGGAAATCTCCCTAGTGCCAGATCTCTCCTCCGACCTATAATGGCTCCCTCTGTTATGATATCTCTCATCCTGCTCTCCTCTATTCTTCCCCCTACTCAACCTCCATTTCCTCCTCTCCCCCCTCTTCTCCTCCGCACATTCTGCCAGCTCTCTCTACCCTACCCTCATGCTCCCAATTAGCTTAGGAGATCCTGGCCTTTCCCATTCTCCGGGGACCATGCATTTTTCTCTTAGAGTCCTTCTTGTTTCCTAGTTCCTTTGGTGAAGAGGATTGTAGGCTGGTAATCCTTTGTTCTATGTCTGAAACAAAAATGTTTTTGTGCATGGTGAAAGATATGGTTCTATCTGCAGTCCTCTACATGTCCGAATCCAGTTGTGCCAGCACCATTTGTTGAAGATGCTATCTTTTTTCCATTGTTTAGATTTAGCATCTTTGTCGAAAATCAGGTGTTCATAGGTGTTGGGGTTAATATCAGGATTTTCAATTCAACTCTATTGGTCTATCTGCCTATTTTTGTGCCAATACCAAGCTGTTTTCAGGACTATGGCTCTATAATAGAGCTTGAAGTCAGGAATGGTGATGCCTCCAGAGGTTCCTTTATTGTACAGGGTTGTTTTGGATATCCTGGGTTTTTTGTTTTTTTCATATAAAGTTGAGTATTGTTCTTTCAAGGTGTGTGAAGAACTGTGGGGATTGCATTGAATCTGTAGATTACTTTTGGCAAGATTGCCATTTTTACTATGTTGATTCTACCTATCCAAGAGTGTGGGAGATCTTTCCATTTTCTGGTATATTCTTTAATTTCTTTAAAGACTCAAAGTTCTTGCTGTAAGGTCTTTCATTTTTTTGGTTAGTGTTACCCCAAGATGTTTTATGTTGTTTGTGGCAATTGTAAAGGGTGATGTTTCTCTGATTTCTTTCTCCACCAATGTGTCATCGGTGTAGAGTAGGGCTACGAATTTTTTTTTGAGTTAATCTTGTATCCTGCTACTTTGCTGAAGGTGTTTATCAGCTGTAGGAGTTCCCTGGTAGAGTTTTTCGGGTCACTAATGTAGACTATCATATCGTCTGCAAATAGTGAGAGTTTGACTTCTTCCTTTCCGATTTGTATTCCCTTGATCTCCTTTTGTTGTCTTATTGCTCTAGCTAGGACTTCAAGGACAATATTGAAGAGGTATGGAGAGAGTGGACAGCCTTGTCTTGTTCCTGATTTTAGAGGAATCACTTTGAGTTTCTCTCCATTTAGTTTGATGTTGGCTGTTGGTTTGCTATATATTGCTTTTTATCATATTTAGATATGTTCCTGTTATTCCTGTTTTCTTTAAGATCTTCATCATGAAGGGTTACTGGATTTTTTTTGAAACTGAAACCTTCTGGCCCTGGGCTTTTTTTGGTTGGGAGGTTTTTGATGACGACTTCTATTTCATTAGGGGTTATAGGTAGATTTAAACTGCTTATCTGATCTTGGTTTAATTTTGGTAAGTGCTATCTATCCAGAAAATTGTCCATTTCCTTTAGATTTTTGAATTTTGTGGAGTACAGGTTTTCAAAGTATGACCTGATGATTCTCTGGATTTCCTCAGTGTCTGTTGTTATGTCTCCCCTTTTATTTCTGATTTTGTTCATTAGCTTGCTCTGTCTCTGCCTTTTGGTTAGTTTGACTAGAGGTTTGTCTATCTTGTTGATCATCTCCAAGAACTGACTCATTGTTTCATTGATTCTTTGTAAAGTTTTCTTGCTTTCCACTTTATTAATTTAAGCCCTCAGTTTGATTATTTCCTGGCATCTACTCCTCTGTGGTGAGTTTGCTTCTTTTTGTTCTAAAGCTTTCAGTTGTTCTGTCAATTCTCTAGTGTGACTATTCTCCAGTTTCTTCATGTGGGCACTTAGTGCTATGAACTTTCCTCTTAGCAGTGCTTTCAGAGTGTTGCATAAGTTTGGGTATGTTGTGTCTACATTCTCATTAAATTCTAGGAAGTCTTTAATTTCATTCTTTTATTTCTTCCTTGACCCAGGATTGGTGTAACTGGGTGTTATTCAATTTCCATGAGTTTGTAGGTTTTCTGCAATTTGTGTTGCTCTTGAATTCTAATCTTAAAGCGTGGTGTTCCCATAAGACACAGGGGGTTATTTCAATTTTTTTGTATCTGTGGAGGTTTGCTATGTTGCAAAGTATGTGGTCAATTTTAGAGAAGGTTCCATATGGCGCTGAGAAGAAGGTATATTCTTTTGTGTTTGGATGCAATGTTCTATAGATGTCTGTTAATCCCAGTTGTGTCATAACTTCTGTTAGATCCTTTGTTTCTTTGTTAAGTTTCTGTCTGGTGATCCTGTCTAGTGGTGAAATGGGGGTGTTGAAGGTCTCCTATTATAAGTGTCTGTGGTTTCATGTGTGGTTTGAGCTTTAGTAATGTTTCTTTTACAAAAGTGGGTGCCTTTGTATTTGGGGCATAGATGTTTAGAATTGAGACGTCATCTTGATGGACTTTTCCTGTGATGAGTTTGAAATGCCCCTCTTCATCTCTTTTTATTGATTTTAGTTTAAAATCTAATTTGTTAGATATTAGGATTGCTACACCAGCTTGTTTCTTAGGTCCATTTGATTGGAAAATCTTTTCCCAACCCTTTACTTTGAGGTAATGCCTGTCTGTGAAATTGACGTGTGTTTCTTGTATACAGCAGAAGGATGGATTCTGTCTTCATATCCATTCTGATATCCTGTATCTTTTTATAGGCAGGTTAAGACCATCGACATTGAGGGATATTAATGTCCATTGATTGTTGGTTCTTGTTTGTTTTGGATTTATTGTTGGTGGTGTCATTGTGTGTGGATTTTACCCTCCTGTTTCTTTTCCTGGTTGGTAAAGTTGGATTATCTATTACCTATGTTTTTGTGAGTGTGGTTATCTTCGTTGGGTTTGAGTTTTCCCTCTAAGACTTTCTGTAGGGCTGGATTTGTGGATATGTGTTGTTTAAATCTGTTTTTGTCTTGGAATATCTTGTTTTCTCCATGCATAGTAATTGAAAGCTTTCCCGGGTACAGTAGTCTGGGTTGGCATCCATGTTCCCTTAGTGTTTAAAGGACATCTATCCAGGACCTTCTGGCTTTCAAAGTTTCCATTGAGAAGTCAGGTGTGATTCTGATAGGTCTGCCTTTATATGTTACTTGACCTTTTTCCTTTGCTGCTCTTAATATTTTCTTTTTATTCTGTAAGTTCGGTGTTTTGATTATTATTTGGCAAGGGGACTTCTTTTTGTGGTCCAGTCTATTTGGTTTTCTGTTAGCTTCTTGTACTTTCAAAGGCATATCCTTCTCTAGGTTGGGGAAGTCTTCTTCTATGGATTCTGTTGAATATGTTTTCTGTACCTTTGAGCTGTATTCCTTCACCTTCTTCTATACCTATTATTCTTAGATTCTGCCTTTTCACAGTGTCCCATATTTTCTGGACATTTTGTGTTAGAGATCTGTTGGACTTGAGATTTTCTTTGGTCAATGACTGTATATCCTTTAGCGAGTTTTCAACAACTGAGATTCTCTCTTCTATCTCTTGTATTCTATTGCTTATACTCACATCCTGATTGTTTATCCAGCCTTTGTATTTTCAGAATCCCCCCATTCTGTGTTTTCTTTATTGTTTCTATTTCAGCTTTCATGCCTTGAACTGTTTACAGTGTTTCCTTCACTTGTTTAGTTATTTTTTTCTTCAGGTTATTTAAGAGAATTATTTATTTTTTTGAATTTTTTTGTTTTTTCTTCTATTTCTTTAAGAGATTTTCTTGTTTCCTCTTTAAGGGTCTGGAACATCTTCATAACGTAGATTTTTATGTCTGTCTCTTCTTCCTCTGTGTTGTGCTTTTCAAATCTTGCTGGTGTGGAGTCCCTAGATTCTATTGGTGTCATATTGGTTTTTCTGTTGAGTGTGTTCTTATTCTCCCTTCTTCCCATTTCTTCTTCCAGTGGGTGCAGGTGGGGTTTCTCCATCTCTTCTTGTCACCCGGTGATGGGTGTGGGCCAAGACTTCAATGTCTGCAGCTCTGGATGGTCTTGCCTCTCCTGGTAGTCTCCTCACTCAGCTCAGGAGAGGTCGGGGTGGCAGAGGGGGAAGGAAGAGTGAGGTATTTCCAGACTCAGGGAGGTCCTTCCTGTCTGGGCGGGTCCACTCTATGCAGGCCCAGGCCCACGCCCAGAGAGCTCCTGGGCTGATGAGGGCCTTGGGCAGGAGTAGGGCTCAGGATAGGTCAGGGCAGCAGAGGGGGAAGAAAGAGTGAGGTATCATTTTTTTGTTATTTTTTAGGATACTTTGAATTTTGGCATCCTATAAGCTTTTAGGAGAGACTATTCTCTATTTTTATCTTTGATTCTCTATTTAAATTGAAATAGTATTAGAAATGTGAAAATCTAGAATTTAAAAAACATGTTTCTCAAAATTCGTGTTAAAGGGAATATTGAGTATTTTCTAAATTGTCTAATGAGGAATGTAAGGAAAGCTGCTAAGGAGATCAAAGTTGGCATGTTTCACTTCAAACAAAATCCAGTTCTAAAAGCAGAAACTTTAATAATAAATGCATAGCAAAAGTTTAATGTTATATTTTAAAAAATACTTCATTTTTTCCTTTTTTAAAATTTAAATTAGAAACAAGCTTCTTTTACATGTCAATCCTAGTTCCTTCTTCCTCCCCTCTTCCCCTGCTCCCTACCATCCCCTTTCTGCTCCCCAGGGAGGGTCAGGCCCTCCATGGTGGATCTTCAAAGTCTGTCATGTCATTTGGAGCAGGGTCTAGTCCCTCTCTGGTGTGTTTAGGCTGAGAGAGTATCCCTCTATATGGATTGGGCTCCCAAAGTCCATTCGTGTACCAGGGATAACTACTGATCCACTACCAGAGGCCCCATAGATTGCACAGACCTCCAAAGTGACCTCCTCATTCAGGGTGTCTGGAGCAGTTCTATCCTGGTTTCCCAGCTATCAGTCTGGGGTCCATGAGCAACCCCTTGTTCAGGTCAGCTGTTTCTGTGCGTTTCTCCAGCCTGGTCTTGACCCCTTTGCTCATCACTCCTACCTCTCTGCAACTCTATTCCAGAGTTCAGCTCAGTGTTTAGCTGTGGGTGTCTGCTTCTGCTTCCATCAGCTACTGGATGAAGGCAATGGGATGACATATAAGGTAGTCATCAATCTCATTATCGGAGAAGGATTTTTAAGGCAACCTCTTGCCTATTGCTTAGATTGTTAGTTGGGGTCAACTTTGTAGATCTCTGTACATTTCCCTAGTGTCAGATTTCTCTTTAAACCCAAAATGGCTCCCTCTATGATGGTATCTCTTTTCTTGCTCTCCTCTATTCTTCCCCTGACTCAATCTTCCTGCTCTCTCCTGTCCTCCTCTCCCCTCCTCTTCTCCCCTTCTCTTTCTTCTAACTCCCTCTCCCCTCCCACAATGCTCCTAATTATCTCAGGAGATTTTATCCCTTTCCCCTTCTCTGGGGAACCATGTATGTCTCTCTTAAGGTCAAATACTTCACTTTTTAAGTTTATAATTACATCATTTCCTCCTTCCCTTTCCTCCCTTCAAACTCTCTCATGTACCTCCCTTGTTCTCTCTTTTAAATTCATGGCCTCTTTAAAAAATAGCTACATTGTGTGTGTGTGTGTGTGTGTGTGTGTGTGTGTGTGTGTGTGTGTGTTCCTAAATATATAAATACAATTTTCTTAGTCTGTATAGTGTTTCTCACATGTGTATGTTTTCAAGGATGAACATTCAGTATTGGGTAACCAGTTGGTTTGCTCTTCCTTGGGAAGACTCTTTTTCCCACTCTCAGTATTCATCAGTTGCCTATAGTTTTTGTGTTGGGTTGTGGCCTTGTGAGCCTTATTTTGTCTATGTGACTGTGTATATGGACATGTTAGGCAGGCATGTTGGTGAGACTTCATGGGTGTAGCTCCTGACATTCCTAGGAGACACTCTGGCCCAGGAAACTCCCAGTTCCCCTGAATCTTACAGTCTTTCTGCCCTCTTCTCCACAGTGCTCCCTGAGCAAGGTGCTGAAGTAATGATGTAGCTGTATCTGTTGGGACCCAGGCTCCACAACTGTGCACTTTGGTTGCTTATGGTTTTCTGTAATGCTCTCTGTCTGTTGCAAAGAAAAGCTTACTTGATGATGGGTGAGAACTACAGTTATCTGTTGGTATAAGGACAAATATTTAGAGTGTAGTTAGGGATTATGCTGGTTTAGTAAAGCGGTAGTTGCAGGTTTCCCTCCAAGACTCATATCTTTACTAGCCATGTGTAGTTGGCTGGTTTTCTAGTACCAATCATTAAAATGTCCTCCAATTTCAAGTTTCAGATGCTTTGGACCTGTTTATTTGTTCACTTAAAACTCACAATGGAATTTAGACAACAGATTTGTATGTACCCTGGAACATTTAGAATCAGATTTTACAGATGAGACAATTTTGATTATATTTGAATGTTAATAAATGAATAGACACATGGATTTCTATCATGGAATATTGTACATAATGCCATATGTGTGATGCATCTCATAATTCTCAGCCTTCAGGCTATTCAAGGTCAGGAGAGTTACACAGAGGAACTGTGTCATTAAAGGGGGAAATCAGAGATGTCATAAACAGGAAAGAAGGGCTATACAGCTTCCAGTAATAAGCTTAGATATGGTTGTTAGATGAGACTTAAAAAAATCAGGCACTTGAAAAATATCCTGTCTACAGCCATATTAGAATTATGGTCATCAATTCTTTCTCCAAGTGGAAAATTGAGAGATGATTTCATTTAGTGTACTTCTTTTAGCTTTGTTTTCAGCTAGTGGTAAATAGTTGTATACCTATTAAATACTTTATTTTACAGTAATAAAATACTTATTTTATGATACTCACAAAGGGCAACACAACATTTAGACAACAGCATTCCTGGACACATATACCCTCTACAAAAGCTTCTGTTGTATTTCTGTTTGGAATATTTTCTTTTCTTCAGTGTTGGAGCTCAAACCCAGCATCTTACACCCTATGGTCAAATGTTTTCCCACTGAAAAACACACCCTAGCCACTGTGGGTGCTTTATACTAACAATTTTGTTGAGGAGGCCTTTGCCCAAATGATCCAGTTTCTAAATTTCTCTGTTTTCACATGAACTAATATACATAGAAATACCTTTTCAAGCCAAATGCCTTCTAATTGTACTTATTTATTACTGTTTGTGGTGTGTGTGTGTATTATGTGTGTGTATTTGTGCAGATATGCATGTTTCACAGTGAGCATGTAGAGGTCAAAGTTCAACTTTGTAGTGTCATTTCCCTCTTTCCACCATGTGTGGGTTCTTGGGCTCAAGATCATGTGTCAGGCTTCCTAACAGATACTTCTCTCTGCAGATCCATCTCTCAGACCCAAGCAAAGTACCTTAACACTGGAATGATTTCACTCATCTGAAATACTTTAGTGTCTACTGCTTTAATGTATCAATCATATTTACAAGAATGTATGGTGATATATTATTTATGATTTACTAAAGCTTGCCTGAGGGTTCAGAATGCAAAGTTAGCCACAAGCTGTAGAGTCAGCCAGTGGTGAAACACGCCTTTAATCTCAGGAGCCATTCTGGCTAGCCATAGAGCCAGGCAATGGAGGCACACCTTTAATCTCAGGACTGAAGAGACAAGCAGATGGATCTCTATTAGTTTGAGGCCACACTGAGCTACATGAAACAGTCTAAAAGAGAAACATCTAAAAAAGATGATCTCAGCACTTAGGATTACAGGAGTGATATGGCTGGGCAGAGAGAGGTATAAAAGGAAGGAGCATATGGTCTCATGTGGAGATTTAGTTTCCAGACAGGGAGACCAATTGTCTCTGAGGATTTGTGGAGCTAGCTAGATCACCCTTTCAGTCTGAGGTAGAGGTAAGTGCTGGTAGCTGGCTGCTTTGCCTCTCTGATCTTCAGCTTGAAGCTTGAATCCCAGTATCTGCCTCTGGGTTTTTATTATTCATGTTACAAGAACGTATTTACATATGAACACTTTAAAAATGCCCCTTTGTTTTTGATGTGGAATATAAGAGTTAGGTTCTATAATTGTAGTTCCTCTTTGGAAATATGCATATGAGTAAGTATCCTGCCCAGGGATTATTTTTCCCCTAAATGGCCATGTCTGGTTTACAGAATTATAAGCCTTAAAAAGGTTTCCACATAAAGCTGCGAAGATGGGCTTGATCTAGAGAGGCACATATAAGGTTCGGTATTGAAACACTGAGATTTTAAACACATTTTCCCATTTTTTTGTATAATGGCTTAAAAACAACCAATTCATATATCTTAAAGCAATTAAAGAAATTTTATGCAGTGAATTTTAATATTAATTTTAACAGAGCATCTCTGACAGTGCTCCTCTGACTTGTGCTGCCAATTCATCTGTGGCTACGGACAAAATATTTGAGAATACGGCAAAAAGAAAGGTTGAAGGTATGCCCTCTACTTTGTAAAAGTGTCATTTTGGAGAATGTTGTTTACAAAATGAGCATTGGTGATCTTCTAACCAAATACATTTTCCTTCTAATGGACAGTAACAACAGAGTGAGGTGAACTGCCAATAAGCTGTGTTTTGTCTCAACTTCCCAAGCACATTAAACTGAGACTGTCGTTTCAGTTTAAAGGCACTAAACTAAATTAGGACGGCCGTTTCAAGATACTCTTAGAATCAAGGGCCACACATGTATAAGGAAAAGGGAATGTGTACAGGGTGCGAGGAATAAAAAAAGGCAGGAGGAGCAGGGGGAAAATGAAAGAAACAAATCAAATGTGTAACTGGACTGTGGGGAAAGAAAGTTATTCTTTAGAAAAAAAGATGGTAATTTCTCAGAAATGTAAGAAAAATCTAGGTACAGAACTGTTTTGGGAAGTAGGAAAACTTTCCCCCACTCCAGTATGTATCCTTCACTGTTGGAAAGACACCAATAATTGATGTACCCAACCATGGGGAGGGAGGCCTGATGCACATGGATGAACATAAGACTATGTGAGCAGACATATGTATATAGGATACAATGTTATGTGATGTAATGCTACTGCTTTACTAGATAGCATTACATAGGACAAAATTAAAGTTGGAAAGAAGGGATGTGAGGGCCCGGTTACAGGAAGTTCAGCCAAGCCGTTGCCAGGCATAGCAGGGAGGAACTGCAGGCTACATGAAAAGATACAAGTTAATGTAAAGGGATGTGGAAACAGACTTCACGGGAGCTGGTGGTCCCTACACTTCACAGAAACATGTGGCAGCTGTTAAACATAGTTGGTTAAACATGGGTGCTTTAGGGCATCAGGAACTGAGTTTGCAGTTAGTTCTCAGCCCCCAAGGGTCAGCCACCCTCTCAATACCACTGTCTATCATACCACTTTTTTTTTTTTTTTTAGCAAAATACAGACAAGAGTCTATTGGGTAATGAACAGTGATGCAATAAAATTAAGACAGAGAATGAATGCGCTCTTGTTTCCAGTCATGTTTGTAGGAAATGTAGAGGAAGCAAAGAAATCATAATCTTACAGTGATACTGTTAAATAGGAAACTCATGGTAAGAATAACACACAGAAAGAAGAAAAATGGAAAGTATGAAGACCAGAGAGGTGGATGTCCCTTTTTTAAAGGAGAGGAAGGCGCTTGAGCACTTGCAAGTAATGATACATGGACTGGAATGTATACTGTGTGACTCACTGTGCTGCACTGCAGCTTCCACATTGACAATTTTTTCTTTTCTTTTAAATTTTATTTTGTTTTATCCTAGTCAGGGGAGGTTTCAAGAATAGAGGGCACATGAGGAAGGGATGGGCGAACGAGTAAGATCAAGATGCATGATGTGAAATCCACAAACAACCAATAAAAAAGTTAAAAAAAGAGAAACGAAGAGGGAGGACTGGGGACGAGGTTCAGTCAGCAGAGGGCTTGCCTGGGAGGCAGGATCCCTGTGTCCAGCATCTCACAGGCTGGGCACAGGCCTCTCACTAGAGCACATAGACAGAGGCAGGAGGATCAGAAATGTAAGGTTATTATCTGCTACACAGTGAGGTCAAAGTCACCTTGGGAAACATGAAGCCCCCTCTCAGACACGCACACACACACGCACACGCACACGCACACGCACACGCACACGCACGCACGCACGCACCCATGTACATACCCCCAAAAAAGAAAAAGAGAAAAGGAAAAGGAAAAATGAAATATTGAGAAGAATTTTCCACAATACTGGAATTAATTAGGGAACTTAAGTGACCTTAGTTCAGATGACTTCAATAAATGCGTATTCAAACCATTGCTGCTCCTCGAAAAGGGTTGGGTTGAAGGAATGCTAAAATGTAGTAAACTGCAGCACTCATTCACCTTTCCATAATTATCAGGCACTGAAGATGGATGCTGAATTGATAAGTTATAAATCAATAATAAATAATTGAAAGTAGAAGAAAATGCTATTTAAAATTATTTTTATTCTTACTTATTTTTTTATTTTTAATTTTTTTTTATTAGTTCAAGTTAGGGAACTAGCTTGTTTCACATGTAAGTCCCTTCTCCCTCTCCCTCCCCTCACCCCCATCACTCCCATACCTCCTCCCCACCCCCAACCTATCCCCCCACCCCATCCACCTACCACTCCCCAGGTAGGGTAGGGCCCTCAAGGGGGGCTATGCAAAGTCCACCAAATCTTCCTGTGCTGGTCCTGGGCCCTTCCCCATGTGTCCAGGGCCAGAGTGTATCCCTTCATGTGGGATGGGCTCTCAAAGTCCCTTCTTGCACCAGGGAAAAATACTAATCCACCATCAGAGGCTCCCTGGAGTGCAGAGGCCTCCTTATTGACATCCATGTTCAGGAGTCTGGATCAGTCTTGTACTGGCCTCCCAGACAGCATCTGGGGTCGATGTGCTCTCCCTTGTTCAGGCCAACTGTTTCTGTGGGTTTCTCCAACCTGGTACAGACCCCTTCGATCTTCATTCCTCCCTCTCTTCAACTAGGTTCCAGATTTCAGCTCAGTGTATATCTGTGGATGTCTGTCTCTGCTTCCATCAGCCACTGGATGAGGGCTCTAGGATGGCATAAAGAGTAGTCATCAATCTCATTTTAGGGGATGGGTGTTTAGGTTATCCTCTCCACCATGACCTGGATTGTCTGATTGTGTCATCCTTGTAGGTCTCTGGAGATCTCCCTAGTTCCAGATCTCTTCTCGGACCTATAGTGGCTCCCTCTAATATGGTATCTCTCATTCTGCTCTCTCTCCTCTATTCTTCCCCCAACTCAATATTTCTGCTCATCCATTTCCTCTCCTCTACTCCTCTTCTCCTGCTCTTATTGTGGCAGCTCCCTCTCCTCTACCCTCATGCTCCCAATTAGCTTAGGAGTTCATGCCAATTCCCATTCGTGGGGTCCATTTATCCCTTAGAGTCCTTCATGTTTCCTAGTTCCTTGGGTGAAGAGGATTATAGGCTGATAATCCTTTGCTATATGTCTAAAATTCATATATGAGTGAGTACATACCATGTTTGTCTTTTTGTGACTGGGTTACCTCACTCAGGATGGTTTCTTCTAGTTCCATCCATTTGCCTGCGAATTTCAAGATTCCATTGCTTTTTTCTGCTGAGTAGTACTCCATTGTATAAATGTACCACATTTTCTCTATCCATTCTTCAGTTGAGGGGCATCTAGGTTGCTTCCAGGTTCTGGCTATTACAAACAATGCTGCTATGAACATGGTTGAACATATGTCCTTGTTGTATGAACATGCACTATTTGGGTATATACCCAAGAGAGGAATGGCTGGATCTTGAGGTAGACTGATTCCCATTTTTCTGAGCAACTGCCATACTGATTTCCAGAGTGGTCTTACAAGTTCTCACTCCCACCAGCAATGGAGGAGTGTTCCTTTTTCTCCACATCCTCTCCAGCATAGATTGTCATTGGTATTTTTGATTTTAGCCATTCTGAAAGGTGTGAGGTGGTATCTCAGAGCTGTTTTGAGTTGCATTTCTCTGATGGCCAAAGATTTTGAGCACTATCTTATATGTTTTTCAGCCATTTCAGATTCCTCTGTTGAGAATTCTCTATTTAGTTCTGCACCCCACTTTTTATTTCATTGTTTGGTGTCCCGCGCCCGCTCTGTATTCCTCGCCAGCAAGAAATACACGCAGGACACTCGGATCCTTCTGCAGACAAGCTTTAATGCATTTTACCAGAGTGGAGACATTGAACCAAGAAAACCATCCCTATATAAAGGCTGACCAGCCGCCTGGGACGTGTTATCCTATGAATGGCTTTAGCTCCTCAGGCAAAAATGAGCCACGGGATAGGCAGATATCCTATGAATGGCTTTAGCTCCTCAGGCCAAAATGAGCCACGGGATAGGCAGAGATCAAAGGAATGGAGATTACCCAGCGCCTGTGAAGTAATTTACATCTTGGTGTCTTTAGGCACCATTATAATGCAGGAAAACGCCCCCTTACAGTTTGGTGTTTTGGTGGCTAGCTTCTTGAGCTCCTTATATATTTTGGAAATCAGCCCTCTGTCATATGTGGGATCGGTGAAGATCTTTTCCCATTCTGTGGGTGGTCGTTTTGTCTTACTGACTGTGCCCTTTACCTTGCAGAAGCTTCTCAGTTTCAGGAGGTCCCATTTATTAATTGCAGACCTCATTGTCTGTGCTACTGGCGTAATGTTCAGGAAATGGTCTCCTGTGCCAATTTGTTCAAGGGTAATTCCCGCTTTCTCTTCTAGAAGATTCAGTGTGGTTGGATTTAAGGTGAGATCTTTGATCCATTTGGACTTAAGTTTTGTGCACGGTGACAGGTATGGATCTATCTGCAATCTTCTGCATGTCCGAATCCAGTTGTGCCAGCACCATTTGTTGAAGATGCTATCTTTTTTCCATTGTATAGATTTAGCACCTTTGTGAAAAATAAGGTGTTCCTAGCTGCATGGGTTAATATCAGGGTTTTTGATTGGATTTCATTGGTCTATCTGTCTATTTTTGTGCCAATATCAAGCTGTTTTCAGAACTATGGCTCTATAATAGAGCTTGAAGTCAGGGATGGTGATGCCTCCAGAAGATCCTTTATTGTAAAGAGTTGTTTTGGCTATCCTGGGTTTTTTATTTTTCCATATAAAGTTGAGTATTGTTCTTTCAATGTCTGTGAAAAACTGTTGGGATTTTGATGGGGATTGAGTTGAATCTGTAGATTGCTTTTGGCAAGATTGCCATTTTTACTATGCTGATTCTACCTATCCAATATCATGGGAGATCTTTCAATTTTCTGGTATCTTCTTTAATTTCTTTCTTTAAAGTCTCAAAGCTCTTATTGTACAGATCTTTCACTTTTTTGGTTAGTGTTACCCCAAGATATTTTATGTTGCTTGTGGATATTGTGAAAGGTGATGTTTCCCTGATTTCTTTCTCATTGGACTTATCATCTGTATATAGTAGGGCTACTGATTTTTTTTAGTTAATTTTGTATCCTGCTACCTTGCTGAAGGTGTTTATCGGCTGTAGGAGTTCCCTGGTAGAGTTTTTGGGTCACTAATGTAAACTATCATGTCATCTGCAAATAGTGAAAGTTTGACTTCTTCCTTTCCAATTTGTATCCCTTTGATCCCCTTTTCTTGTCTTATTGCTATAGCCAGAACTTCAAGTACAATATTGAAGAGATATGGAGAGAGTGGACAGCCTTGTCTTGTTCCTGATTTTAGAGGAAACTAAATGAGTTTCTTTCCATTTAGTTTGACGTTGGCTATTAGTTTGGTGGATATTGTGTTTATCATGTTTAGATATGTTCCTGTTATTCCTGTTCTTTTCAAGATCTTTATCATGAAGGGATGTTGGATTTTGTCAAAGGCTTTTTCAGCATCTAGTGAGATGATCATGTGGTTTTTCTTTTTCAGTTTGTTTATTTGGTGGATTACATTGATGGATTTTCATATGATGAACCATCCTTGCATCCCTGGGATGAAGCCTACTTGATCATGGTGGATGAGTTTTCTGATATGTTCTTGGATTCGATTCGCCAATATTTTATTGAGTATTTTAGCATTGATGTTCATGAGGGATATTGGTCTGTAGTTCTCTATCTTAGTGTGGCTTAGGTATCAAAGTGATTGTAGCCTCGTAGAAAGAGTTAGGCAATAACCCATCTGCTTCTATTGTTCGGAACAGTTTGAGGAGTACTGGAATTGGCTCTTGTTTGAATTTCTGGTAGAATTCTGCAGTGAAGCCATTTGGCACTGGGCTTTTTTTGGTTGGGAGGCTTTTGATGACTACATCTATTTCATTAGGGGTTATAGGTCGATTTAAACTGCTTATCTGATCTTGGTTTAATTTTGGTAAGTGCTATCTATCCAGAAAACTGCCCGTTTCCTTTAGATTTTCAAATTTTGTGGAGTACAGGTTTTCAAAGTATGACCTGAAGATTCTCTGGATTTCCTCAGTGTCCGTTGTTATATTCACCTTTTCCTTTCTGATTTTGTTAATTAGCATGCTCTCTCTCTGCCTTTTGGTAAATTTGGCTAGAGGTTTGTCTATCTTGTTGATCATCTCCAAGAACTGACTCATTGTTTCATTGATTCTTTGTAAAGTTTTCTTGCTTTCCACTTTATTAATTTAAGCCCTCAGTTTGATTATTTCCTGGCATCTACTCCTCCTTGGTGAGTTTGCTTCTTTTTGCTCTAAAGCTTTCATTTGTTCTGTCAATTCTCTAATGTGACTTTCCTCCAGTTTCTTCATGTGGGCACTTAGTGCTATGAACTTTCCTCTTAGCACTGCTTTCAGAGTGTTGCATAAGTTTGGGTATGTTGTGTCTACATTCTCATTAAATTCTAAGAAGTCTTAGAATTTTTTAGTCTAATTAAAGTCTAGAAGTCTTTTTTTATTTCTTCCTTGACCCAGGAATGGTGCAATTGGGTCTTATTAATTTTCCGCGAATATGTAGGTTTTCTGCAATTCGTATTGCTGTTGAATTCTAGCTTTAATGCATGGTGATCTGATAAGAGACAGGGGGTTATTTCAATTCTTATGTAACTGCTTATGTTGGCATAATTCTTATGCCAACTATGTGGTCAATTTTAGAGAAGGTTCCATGTGGCACTGAGAAGAAGGTATATTCTTTTGTGTTTGGATGGAATGTTCTATAGATGTCTGTTAAACCCAGTTGGGTCATAACTTCTGTCAGATCCTTTGTTTCATTGTTAAGTTTCTGTCTCACGGTCCTGTCTAGTGGTGTAAGGGTGGTGTTGAAGTCTCCTACTATAAGTGTGTGTGGTTTTATGTGGGGTTTGAGCTTTAGTAATGTTTCTTTTACAAATGTGTGTGCCTTTGTATTTGGGGCATAGATGTTCAGGATTGAGACTTCATCTTGATGGACTTTTCCTGTGATGAGTATGAAATGCCTTTCTTCATCTCTTTTGATTTATTTTAGTTTGAAAGATATTAGGATTGCTACACCACTTTGTTTCTTGGGCCCATTTGATTGGAAAATCTTTTCCCATCCTTTTACTCTGAGGTAACGCCTGTCTTTGAAGTTGAGGTGTGTTTCTTGTAAACAGCAGAAGGATGGATTCTGTCTTCATATCCATTCTGTCAGCCTATATCTTTTTAATGTGTAAGTTAAGACCATTGACATTTAGGGATATTAATGTCCATTGATTGTTGGTTCTTGTTTGTTTTGGATTTATTGCTGGTCGTGTCATTGTGTGTGGATTTCGCCCTTCTGGTTCTTTTTGTGTTTGGTAAAATTAGATTATCTATTGCCTGTCTTTTTGTGAGTGTAGTTATGTTCGTTGGGTTGGAGTTTTCCTTCCAGAACCTTCTGTAGTGCTGGATTTGTGGATATGTATTGTTTAAATCTGTTTTTGTCATGGAATATCTTGTTTTCTCCATCTATAGTGATTGAAAGTTTTGCTGGGTACAGTAGTCTGGGTTGACATCCATGCTCCCTTAGTGCTTGTAGGGTATCTATCCAAGACCTTCTGGCTTTCAGAGTTTCCATTGAGAAGTCGGGTGTGATTCTGATTGGTTTGCCTTTATATGTTACTTGGCCTTTTCCTTTGCTGCTCTTAATATTTTCTCTTTATTCTGTAGATTTGGTGTTTTGATTATTATGTGTCGGGCACTTCTTTTTGTGGTCCAGTCTGTTTGGTGTTCTGTAAGCTTGTTGTACTCTCATAGGCATATCCTTCTGTAGGTTGGGGAAGTTTTCTTCTATGATTTTGTTGAATATATTTTCTGTATCTTTGAGCAGTGTTTCTTCACCTTCTTCTATACCTCTTATTCTTAGGTTTGGTCTTTTC
Source organism: Cricetulus griseus (assembly GCF_003668045.3). Lineage (NCBI taxonomy): Eukaryota > Metazoa > Chordata > Mammalia > Rodentia > Cricetidae > Cricetulus > Cricetulus griseus. The sequence goes on along the minus strand of NW_023276807.1, from coordinate 56,421,425 downwards.
CTGGTGTCCCATATTTCCTGGATATTTTGTGTTATGGATTTGTTAGACTTGAGGTTTTATTTGGTTGATGAATGGATGTCATCTCTTGAATTCTATTGGTTATAATCACATCTTTAGTTCCTGATCATTTATCCAGCCTTTCCATTTCCAGCATCGCCTCATTCTGTGTTTTCTTTATTGTGTCTATTTCAGCTTTCATGCTTTGAACTGTTTCAAGAGCTTCCTTCACTTGTTTGGTTGTTTTTTCTTGGGTTTCTTTAGATTCTTTAAGAGATTTGTTTATTTCTTGAATTTTTTGGTTTGTCTTTTCCTGCATTTCATGTAATTTTTTGCTTGCTTTTTCTTCTATTTCTTTAAGGGATTTTCTTGTTTTCTCTTTAAATGTCTCTATCATCTTGCCGAGATAATTTTTGAGGTCCATATCTTCTTTATGCTCTGTGTTGGGCTTTTCACATCTTGCTGGTGTGGAGTCCCTAGACTCTGGTGGTGTCATATTGGTCTTTCTGTTGTTGAGTGAGTTCTTATTCTGTCTTCTTCCCATATCTTCTTCTAGTGGGTGCAGGTGGGGTCTCTCTATCTCCTCTTGTGACCCAGTGGTGTGTGTCGGCCAGAGATTCCATGACTGCAGCTCTGTATGGTCTTGCCTCTCCTGGTAGTCTCCTCACTCTGAAAGAGTTAGGCCTCTGTAGGGGTCAGTTTGGCGGGATGGGAAGGAAGAGTGGGTGTTTCCAGACTCAGGGAGTTCCTCCCTGCCTGGGCAGGTCTACTCCAAGTGGGTGCAGGACCAGAGAGATAGGGGTGAATAGGCTTTGGACGGTAATTGGGTAAGAGCAGAGGGTCATTCACCTCATTATGGATCAGGTCGGTGGGACAGGAAGGAAGAATGGGGTGTTTCCAGATTCAGGGAGCTCCTCCCTGCCTGGGCGTGTCTACCCCAAGCAGGCTCAGGCCCAGAGAGATGGTGTGAATGGTGCTCGTTAAGGATCAGGTCTTCGGAAAGGGAAGGAAGAGTGGGGTCTATTCCTACTTATTTTTAAAGATTTATTATATTATTTATGTGTATGTGTATATATCTGTGTGAGTAAAAGTACCAGTGGGGGCCAGATAAGGGCATTGAGTTCTCTGGAACTGGAGTTATAGATGGTTGTTAGATACCATGTGGGTGCTGGGAATTGAACTCAGGTCCCCTGCTGAGCAGCCTGTACTCTTAACCACAGAACTATCTCTCTAGCCCCTACAATTATTTATTTAATCACCACATTTCACAATACATCTTTACTGTGTCCACGTTTGTTTCTCCAATTAAAAATCTGTTGTTCAGCCCCACTCCTTGTCTTGGGGCTCCTCTCTGAGTAAAATACCATCTCTGCTTTTATGCTGCTTTTACATGTGTGGGTCTAGATGCTACACGGGAGGTAAAACATGTGACATTAGCCTCGCTAAATGTGTCTTATTTAACATACATTAGCTGTCCTTCAAACAGTTAACATACATCACATCCTAATATGGGAAATGATAAACATCATAGGTGTCATACAAAATTGTTATTTTTATTCAATTTTGCACAGATTTTTTTCCTGATATATTTTATTTTAAAATTTCTGTTCACATCTGTGTTCATGTCTGCCATGTGTGTAAGGGTTAGGGTTAGGGTTAGGGTTAGGGTGCCAGCAGAAGTCAGAAGATGGCATTTGATACCTTGGAGCTGGAGTCTTAGGCAATTGTGAGGCACCCAGTGTGGGCTCTAGGAACTGCACTTGGGTCCTCTGGAAAAGTAAGAAGTGCTTTTAACCACTGAGTCATCTCTCTCTCTTTTCTTCCATTTTTTATTTGAATTAGAAACAAGATTGTTTAACTTGTCAATCCCAGTTCCCTCTCCCTCCCCTCCTCTCCTATCACCTACCCAACTAAAACCCTACGTATTACATATCCTTTCTGCTCCCCAGGGAGGTGAGGCCTTCCGTAGTGGGTCTTCAAAGTCTGTCATATTCTTTGGGATAGGGCCTAGGCCCACCCCGTGTGTCTTGGCTCAGGGAGTATCCCTCCATGTGGAATGGGCTCCCACAGTCCATTCTTATGATAGGGATAAGTACTGATCCACTATAAGAGGCCCCAAAGATTTCCAAGGGCTCCTCATTGACACCCACATTCAGGGGGTCTGGATCAGTCCCATGCTGGTTTCCCAGCTATCAGTCTGGGGACCAAGAGTTCTCCCTTGTTCAGGTCAGCTGTTTCTGTGGGTTTCACCAGCCACGTCTGGACCCCTTTGCTCATCAGTCCTCCTTCTCTGCATCTGGATTTCAGTTCAGTTCGAGGTTTAGCTGTGGGTGTCTGCTTCTACTTCCACTAGCTGCTGGATGAAGGCTATATGATGGCATATGAATTAGTCATCAATTTTGTTATCAGGAGAGGGCATTTAAGGTTGCCTCTCCTCTGTTGCTTAGATTGTTAGTTGGTGTCATCTTTGTTGCTCTCCAGACATTTCCCTAGTGCCTGATTTCTCTTTAAATTTATAATGTCTCCCTCTATTATATTATCTTTTATCTTGCTCTCTTCTGTTCTTCCCCCAACTCAACCTCCCTGCCCCATCATGCCTTCTTTGCCCCTCCTCTTATCCCCTTCTCATTCTCTTAGTTCCCTCTCCCTTCCTCCATGCTCCCAATTTGCTCATGAGATTTTTTTCCCCTTTCTCCTTCTCCAGGGGACCATGTATGTCTCTCTTAGGGTCTTCCTTGTTTACCAGCCTCTCAGGCAGCATGGGCTGCAGGCTGGCAATCCTTTACTCTATGTCTAAAATCCACATATGAGTGAGTGCATACCATGCCTGTCTTTTTGTGACTGGGTTGCCTCGCTCAGAATGGTTTCTTCTAGTTCTATCCATTTACCTTCGAATTTCAAGTTTTCATTTTTCCCCCCATTGAGTAGTACTCCCTTGTGTAAATGTACCACATTTTCTCTATCCATTCTTCAGTTGAGGGGCATCTAGGTTGTTTCCAGGTTCTGGAAATAATGCTGCGATGAACATCGTTGAACAGATGTCCTTGTTGTAGGAATGTAATTCTTTTGGGTATATGCCTAAGAGTGGAATTGCTGGATCTTGTGGTAGACTGGTTCCCATTTTCTGAGGAATTGCCATACAGATTTCCAAAGTTTTTGTACGAGATGACACTCCTGAGAGCAGTGAGCCCCTTCCTCCACATCCTCTCCAATATAGACTGTCATTGGTGTTTTTGATTTTAGCCATTCTGACAGGAGTAAGATGGTATCTCAGAGTTGTTTTGATTTGACTTTCCCTAATGGCTAAGGATGCTGAGCACTTTCTTATTTGTCTTTCAGCCATTTTAGATTCCTCTATTGAGAATTGTCTATTTAGTTCTGTACCCCACTTTTTAATTGGATTGTTTAGTGTTTTGGAGATTAGCGTCTTGATTTCTTTGTATATTTTGGAGATCAGCCCTTTGTCAGATGTGGGGTTGGTGAATATCTTTTCCCAGTCTGTGGGCTGCCGTTTTGTCTTGCTGACTGTGTCCTTTGACTAACAGAAACTTCTCAGTTTCAGCAGGTCCCATTTATCAGTTGTTGATCTCAATGTCTGCACTACTGGTGTAATATTCAGGAAGCGGTCTCCTGTACCAGTTCTTTAAAGGGTATTTCCCACTTTGTCTTCTAATAGGTTTGGTGTGGCTGGATTTATTCTGAGGTCTTTGATCCATTTGGACTTAAGTTTTGTGCATGGCAATAGCCACAGATCTATCTGCAGTCCTCTACATGCCAGCATTCAGTTATGCCAGCACCATTTGTTGAAGGTGCTTTCTTTATTCCATTGTATAGCTTTAGCTTCTTTGTCAAAAATGAGGTGTTCATAGGTGTGTGGGTTAATATCAGGGTTTTCACTCTATTCCATTGGTCTACCTGTCTATTTTTGTGCCAATACCAAGCTGTTTTCAGCACTATAGCTGTGTAATAGAGCTTGAAGTCAGGGATGGTGATACCTCCAGAAGTTCCTTTATTGTATAGGGTTGTTTTGGCTATCCTAGGTCTTTTGTTTTTCCATATAAAGTTGAGAATTGTTCTTTCAAGTTCTGTGAAGAATTGTGCTGGGATTTTGATGGGGATTGAGTTGAATCTGTAGATTGCTTTTGGCAAGATTGCCATTTTTACTATGTTGATCCTACCTATCTAAGAGCATGGGAGATCATTTCATTTTCTGGTATCTTCTTTAATTTCTTTCTTGAGAGACTCAAAGTTCTTACTGTACAGGTCTTTCACTTTTTTGGTTAGCATTACCCCAAGGCATTTTATGTTGTTTTTGGCAATTGTAAAGGGTGATGTTTCTCTGATTTCTTTCTCCAGGAATGTATCATCTGTATATAGTAGGGCTACTGATTTTTTGAGTCAATTTTGTATCCTCTTACTTTACTGAAGGTTTTTTATCAGCTGTAGGAGTTCCCTGGTAGAGTTTTTTGGGTCAGTTATGTAGACTATCATATCATCTGCAAATAGTGAAAGTTTGACTTCCTCCTTTCCGATTTGTATCCCCTTGATCTCCTTTTGTTGTCTTATTGCTCTAGCTAGAACTTCAAGGACAATATTCAAGATGTATGGAGAGAGTAGACAGCCTCGTCTTGTTACTGATTGTAGAGTAATTGCTTTGAGTTTCTCTCCATTTAGTTTGATGTTGACTGTCAGTTTGCTGTATATTGCTATTTTCATGTTTAGGTATGTTCCTGTTATCCCTGATCTCTCCAAGACCTTTATCAGGAAGGGGTGTTGGATTTTGCCAAAGCCTTTTACGGCATCTAGTGAGATGGACATGTGTTTTTTTTTCTCAGTCTGTTTATATGGTGGATTACATTGATGGATTTTCATAAGTTCAACCATCCTTGCATCCCTGGGATGAAGCCTACTTGATCATGGTGATTTCTCTGATGTGTTCTTGGATTCAATTTGCCAGTATTTTAGCATCAATGTTCATGAGGTATATTGGTCTGTAGTTCTCTTTGTTAGTTGTGTCTTTGTGTGGCTTGGGTATCAAGTTTGTTGAAGCCTCGTAAAAAGAGTTTGGCAATGACCCTTCTGCTTCTATTGTGTGTCATACTTTGAGGAGAACTGGTATTAGATATTCCTTGAATTTCTGGTAGAATTCTTCACTGAAGCCATCTGGCCCTCGACTTTTTTTTGTTTGGGAGACTTTTGATGACTGCTTCTATTTCATTAAGGGTTATAGGCCTATTTAAGTTGCTTATATGTTCTTGATTTAATTTTGGTATGTGATATCTATTCTGAAAATTGTCCTTTTCCTTTATGTATTTGAACTCTGAGGAATACAGGTATTTTTGTATATGACCTGATGATTCTCTGTATTTCCTCTGTGTCTGTTGTTATGTTCCCCTTTCATTCCTGATTTTATTAATTTTCATGTTCTCTTTCTGCTGTTTTGTAAGTTGGGATAAAGGTTTGTCTATCTTGTTGATTTTCTGGAAGAACCAACTCTTTGTTATATGGATTCTTTGTATTGTTCTCCTAGTTTCTGCTTTATTGATTTCAGCCCTCAATTTGATTATTTCTTGGCATCTACTACTCTGGGGTGCATTGGTTTCTTTGTGTTCTAGAGCTTTCAGCTGTGCTGTTAATTTTGTAGTGTGACCATTCTCCTGTTTCTTCATGTGGGTACTTAGCACTATGAACTTTCTCCTTAGCACTGCTTTCAAAGTGCCCCATAAAGTTGGGTATGTTGTGTCCACATTCTCATTGAATTCTTGCAAATCTTTAATTTCATTCTTTTATTTCTTCCTTGGCCCAGGAATTATGCAATTGTGCATTATTTAATTTCCATGAGTTTGTAGATTTTCTACAATTTTTTTTTGTTATTGAATCCTAGCTTTAAAGCATGGTGGTCTGATAAGATACAGGGAGTTATTTTAACTTTTCTGTACCTATTGAGGTTTGCTATGTTGCCAAGTATTGTAGAGAAGGTTCCATGTGGCACTGAGAAGAAGGTATATTCTTTTGTATCTGGATGGAATGTTCTATAGATGTCTGTTAAACCCAAATGGGAATAACTTCTATTAGTTCCTTTGCTTCTTTGTAAAGTTTCTGTCTGGTGTTCCTGTCTAGTGGTGAAAGGGGGGTGTTGAAGTCTCCCATTATAAGTGTGTGCAGTTTCATGTGTGATTTGAGTTTTAGTAATGCTTGTTTTATGAATGTGGATGCCTTTGTATTTCAGGCATAAATCATGTGTGATTTGAGTTTTAGTAATGCTTGTTTTATGAATGTGGATGCCTTTGTATTTCAGGCATAAATGTTCAGAATTGAGACTTCATCCTGAGGGATTTCTCCTGTGATGAGTAGGAAGTGACCTCCTTCATCTCTTTTGATTGATTTTAGTTTAAAGTCCAATTTGTTGGATATTAGGATTGCTACCCCCCACTTGTTTCGTGGGTCCATTTGATTGGAAAATCTTGTCCCAACCCCCAATTCTTAGGTACCATCTCTCCTTGAAGTTGAGGTGTGTTTCTTGTATGCATCAGAAGGATGTATTCTGTCTTCTTATCCATTCTGCTAACCTGTGTCTTTTCATAGGTGAGTTAAGACAGTTAATATTGAGGGATATTAATGACCATTGATTGTTCATTCTTGTTTGTTTTTGATTTGGTGGTGGTGGTGGAATTATGTGTGGGTTTCCACCCCTTTTTTCTTTTGTCTGTTGGTAAAGTGGGATTATCTATTGCCTATATTTTTCTGGTTGTAGTTAACTTTCTTGGGTTGCAGTTTTCCTTCCAAACTTTCTGTAGGGCTGGATTGTTGGATATGTATTGTTTGAATCTGGTTTTGTCATGGAATATCTTGTTTTCTCCATCTATATTGATTGAAAACTTTTCTGGGTATAATAGTCTGGGCTGGCATCCATGGTCTCTTAATGTAGGTGGAATATCTATCCAGGACCTTCTGGCTTTCAAAGTTTCCTTGGAAAAGTCAGGTGTAATTCTGATAGGTTTGCCTTTATATGCTACTTGACCTTTTTCCTTTGCTGCTCTTAATATTTTCTCTTTATTCTGTATGTTTGGGTTTTGATTATTATGTTATGAGGAGACCTTTTTTTTTTTTTTTTGATCCGGTCTATTTGATGACGTATAGGCTTCTTGTACTCTCATTGGCATGTCTTTCTTTAGGTTGAATAAGTTTTCTTCTATTATTTTGTTGAATATGTTTTCTGTGCCTTTGAGTTGGATTTCTTCAACTTCTTCTATACTTATTATTCTTAGATTTGGTCTTTTCATGGTATTCCATATTTCCTGAATATTTTGTGTTAGGGATTTGTTGGACTTAAGATTTTCTTTGGTTGATGAGTCTATTTCTCTTAGTGTGTCTTCAAGTCCTGAGATTCTCTCTTCCTTTTCTTGTATTCTGTTGGTTATGCTTGCATCTGTAGTTCCTGATCATTTACCCAGCTTTTCTATTTTCAGCATTCCCTCAGATTGTGCTTTCTTTATTGTCTCTATTTCAATTTTTAGGTCTTGAACTGTTTCCTTGAAAGATTTGTTGATATCTTGTATTTTTTGGTTTTTCCCTTTCATTTCTTTAAGGGATTTTCTCATATCCTCTTTGTGGCCCCCTATCATTTTCATGAAGATGTTTTTAAGGTCATTCTCTTCTGCTTCATCTGCATTGTGATGTTCAGGTCTTGCTGGGGTAGGGACCCTAGTCTCCAGTGGATTCTATTGGTTCTTCTGTTGTTGAATGTGCTTTTTATATTGTCTTTTTCCCATCCTTTCTTCCGGTGGGAATAGCAGAAGTCTCTTCCTCTCTTGGTGGGTATGAGACCAAGGTTCCCTTCTGGTAGATGCATACAGTTCCAATACTTTGATGTCTGTCCTCTTCTCGTGGATGGAGGAAAGACTGGTACTGGGGCCTTGGCAGTCTCTGGGTGTGTTGGATCCCGCTGAGTTCAGAACTCGTGAGTAGTCCCCCGGCCTCAGATGTCCCCCATAATGGCAGCAGAACCTCAATGGAAACAGCTCCTTGCCTACCTGTTCCAGTGGATGGAGGTGGGACTGGTAACAGGGTCTTGGCAGTCTCTGGGTGTGTTAGATACCAGGGAAAATCCTGAGTCTTCTCTTGAGCCTCATGGTTGTTTTTTTTGTTTGTTTGTTTGTTTGTGGTTTTTTTTTTTTTTTTAGCACATTTCAGTTGTGTTGCTGCCCAGACCTGTAAAAGTCTTCCAAATATTAAAATCATAGAGTGATAATTGGAAAGATAAGAATGAGAATTTGGTTCTGTTCTAATTATTTGGGCATATGATTGGTGTTGTATCAGCATAGAAATGATCGTATTTCCCTTTGCTTTTTAGCGTGGGTTGAGAAAGATTTATCCTCGGAGGTAATAAGCTTTATATTTTTTATCATTAATTATTAAGTATATCTTATGTGACATACATAACATTTAAATATCCTGCCTTGAATCCTATTTAGCCTGACACAGAAGTAAGAGAATCTGTTACAAATGAAGCAGTAGAAATAATAGAACTGCTACAACCCATACCAGGTAAGTTTTGCAAAGCAAATCATTTTGGAAAAAAATAGAGTATATGAAATGCTTGCAGACTTTGCCATCCTAATTCTGATCCCCCCAAGTTGGTGGTATGATTTGATATAAATGTGAACTTTATGCTAGCATCCATATTTTTTATATTTATTTATTTATTAGTTCAAATTAAGAACAAGCTTGCTTCACATGTCCATCTCCTCTCCCTTCCCTCTCACTCAGACCCCTACCATCTCCCCACTACCATCCCCCTTCTGCTCTCCAGGGAGGGTAGGGCCCGCCATTGGAGCTCCCCAAAGTCCACAGCATCATCCTGGGCTGGACCTGGCCCCTCTCCCATGTGTTCAGGCCGAGAGAACATCCCTTCACATGGGATGGGATCTCAAAGTCCTTCTTATACAAGGGAAAAATACTGATCTACTACCAGCAGGCCCATAGAGTGCTGAGGCCTCCTCATTGACATCCACTTTTGGGGGTCTGGATCCTTCCCATGCTGGCTTCCCAGACAGCAGTATGGGGTCCATGTGCTCCCCCTTGTTCAGGTTAGCTATTTCTGTGGGTTTTACTAGCCTGGTCCCGACCCCAATGATCTTCATTCCTTCCTCTCTGCAACTGGGTTCCAGAGTTAAATTCAGTGTACAGCTGTGGGTGTCTGCCTCTGCTTCCATCAGCCACTGGATGAGGGCTCCTCATGCTCCTAATTGGCTCAGGAGATCCTGCCCCCTCCCATTCTCTGGGATCCATGCATTTTTCTCTTAGATTTCTTATTTCCTAGTTCCTTTGGTGATGAGGATTGTAGGCTGGTAATCCTTTGCTCTATGTCTAAAATTCATATATGAGTGAGTACATTCCATGTTTGTCTTTTTGTGGCTGGGTTACCTCACTCAGGATGGTTTTTTCTAGTTCCATCCATTTGCCAGAGAATTTCAAGATTCTGTTGCTTTTCTCCACTGAGTAGTACTCCATTGTGTAAATGTACCACATTTTCTCTATCTATTCTTCAGTCGAGGGACAACTAGTTTGCTTCCAGGTTCTGGCATTACAAACAATGCAGCTATGAACATGGTTGAACATATGTCCTTGTTGTATGAATGTGCATTATTTGGGTATATGCCCAAGAGAGAAATCGCTGGATCTTGAGGTAGACTGATTCCCATTTCCTGAGCAACTGCCATACTGACTTCCAAAGTGGTCTTACAAGTCTGCACTCCCACTAGCAATGGAAGAGTGTTCCTTTTTCTTGACATCCTCTCCAGCATAGTTTGTCATTGTTGTTTTTGATTTTAGCCATTCTGGTTGGTGTAAGATGGTATCTCAGAGTAGTTTTGATGTGTATTTCTCTGATGGTTAAGGATGTTGAGCACTTTCTTAAGTGTCTTTCATCCATTTTAGATTCCTCTGTTGAGAATTTTCTATTTAGTTCTGCACCCCACTTTTTAATTTTATTGTTTGGTGTTTTGGTGGCTAGCTTCTTGAGTTCATTGTATATTTTAGAAATCAGCCCTCTGTCAGATGTGGGGTTGAAGATCTTTTCCTATTCTGTTCACTGTTGTTTTGTCTTGCTGACTGTGTCCTTTGCCTTACAGAAGCTTCTCAGTTTCAGGAGGTCCCATTTATTAACTATAGATCTCAATGTCTCTGCTACTGGTGTAATGTTTAGTAAGCAGTCTTCTGTACCAATTTGTTCACAGGTATCTCCCACTTTCTCTTCTAGAAGATTCAGTGTGGTTGCATTTATGTTGAGATCTTTGATCCATTTGGACTTGTTTCATGCATGATGATAGATATGGATCTATCTGCAATCATCTGCATGTCCTAATTCATTTGTGCCAGCACCATTTGTTGAAGATGTTTTCTTTTTTCCAATGTATAGATTTAGCATCTTTATCAAAAATCAGGTGTTCATAGGTGTGTGGGTTAAGATCAGGGTTTTTAATTGAATTCCATTGGTCTATCTGTCTATTTTTGTGCCAATACCAAGCTGTTTTCAGGACTATGGCTCTATAATAGAGCTTGAAGTCAGGGATGGTGATGCCTCCAGAAGTTCCTTTATTGTACAGGGTTGTTTTGGCTATCCTGGGTTCTTTTTTGTTTTTACATGTAAAGTTGAGTATTATTCTTAAAAGGTCTGTGAAGAACTGTGTTGGGATTTTGATGGGGATTGAGTTGAATCTGTAGATTGCTTTTGGCAAGATTGCCATTTTTACTATGTTGATTCTACCTATCCAAGAGCATGGGAGATATTTCCATTTTCTGGTATCTTCTTTAATTTCTTTCTTTAAAGACTCAACGTTCTTAATGTACAGGTCTTTCACTTTTTTGGTTAGAATTCCCCCAAGATATTTTATGTTGTTTGTTGATATTGCGAAGGGTGTTTATCTGATTTCTTTCTCCAGGAATGTATCATCTGTATACAGTAGGGCTACTGATTTTTTGTCAATTTTGTATCCTCTTACTTTGCTGAAGGTGTTTATCAGCTGTAGGAGTTCCCTGGTAGAGTTTTTGGGTCACTTATGTAGACTATCATATCATCTGCCAACAGTGAAGGTTTGACTTCTTCCTTTCCGATTTGTATTCCCTTGATCTCCTTTTGTTGTCTTATTGCTCTAGCTAGAGCTTCAAGGACAATGTTGAAGAGATATGGAGAGAGTGGACAGCCTTGTCTTGTTCCTGATTTTAGAGTAATTGCTTTGAGTTTCTTTCCATTTAGTTTAATTTTGGCTATCGGCTTGCTGTATATTGCTTTTATTATGTTGAGGTATGTTCCTGTTATCCCTGATTTCTCCACGACCTTTATCATGAAGGGGTGTTGGATTTTGTCAAAGGCTTTTTTCAGCATCTAGTGAGATGATCATGTGGTTTATCTTTTTCAGTTTGTTTATATGGTGGATTACATTGATGGACTTTCGTAGGTTGAACCAACCTTGCATCCCTGGGATGAAGTCTACTTGATCATGCTGATTTCTCTGATGTGTTCTTGGATTCAATTTGCCAGTATTTTAGCTTCTATGTTCATGAGGTAGATTCGTCTGTAGTTCTCTTTTTTAGTTGTATCTTTGTGTGGCTTGGGTATCAAGGTTATTGAGCCTTGTAAAAAGAGTTTGGCAATGTCCCTCCTGCTTCTATTGTGTGGAACAATTTGAGGAGTACTGGTATTAGCTCTTGTTTGAATTTCTGGTAGAATTCTGCAGTGAAGCCATCTGCCCCTGGGCTTTTCTTGGTTGGGAGACTTTTGATGACTGCTTCTATTTCATTAAGTGTTATAGGTAGATTTAAACTGCTTATCTGTTCTTGGTTTAATTTTGGGAAGTGATATCTATTCAGAAAATTGTTCATTTCCTTTAGATTTTCAAATTTTGTGGAGTACAGGTTTTCAAAATATGACCTGATGATTCTCTGGATTTCCTCAGTGTCCGTTGTTATATCCACCTTTTCCTTTCTGATTTTGTTAATTTGCATGCTCTCTCTCTGCTGTTTGGTTAGTTTGGTTAGAGGTTTGTCTATCTTGTTGATCTTCTCAAAGAACCGACTCTTTGTTTCATTGATTGTTTGTACTGTTTTCCTAGTTTCTACTTTATTGATTTCAGCCCTCAGTTTATTTCATGGTGTCTACTCCTCCTCAGTCAGTGGTGAGTTTGCTTCTTTTTGTTTTAAATCTTTCATTTGTTCTGTCAATTCTTTAGTGTGACTATTCTCCAGTTTCTTCATGTGGTGACTTAGTGCTATGAAGTTTCCTCTTAGCACTGCTTTCAAAGTGTCCCATAAGTTTGGGTATGTCTACATTCTCATTAAATTCTAGGAAGTCTTTAATTTCTTTTTTATTTCTTCCTTGACCCAGGAATGGTGCAGTTGGGTGTTATTCAATTTCCATGAGTTTGAAGGTTTTCTGTAATTTGTATTGCAGTTGAATTCTAACTTTAAAGTGTGGTGGCCTGACAAGATACAGGGTATTATTTTAATTTTTTTGTGTGTTTGTGGAGGTTTGCTATTTTGCCAAGTATGTGGTCAGTTTTAGAGAAGGTTCCATGTGACACTGAGAAGAAGGTATATTCTTTAGTGTTTGGATGGAATGTGCTATAGATGTCTGTTAATCCAACTGGGTCATAACTTCTTTTAGATCCTTTGTTTCTGTCTGATGTTCCTGTCTAGTGGTGATAGCAGGGTGTTGAAATCTCCTACTATAAGTGTATGGGGTTTTATGTGTTAATTGAGCTTTAGTAATGTTTCTTTTACAAATGTGGGTGCCTTCATATTTGGGGTATAGATGTTCAGGACTGAGATTTCATCTTGATGGACTTTTCCTGTGATGAGTATGAAATGCCCTTCTTCATCTCTTTTGATTGATTTTACTTTGAAGTCTAATTTGTTGATATTAGGATTGCCACACCACTTTGTTTCTTGGGCCCATTTGATTGGAAAATCTTTTCCCAACCCTTTACTCTTGGGTAATGCCTGTGTCTGAAGTTGAGGCATGTTTCTTGTATACAGCAGAAGGATGGATTCTGTCTTCATATCCATTCTGTTAACCTGTATCTTTTTATATGCAGGTTAAGACCATTGACATTTAGGGATATTAATGTCCATTTATTGTTGGTTCTTGTTTGTTGGTGTCATTGTGTGTGGATTTTGCCCTACTTTTTCTCTTTGTGTTGGCAAATTTAGGTTATCTATTGCCTGTATTTTTGTGAGTGTAGTTATCTTTGCTGGTTTGGAGATTTCCTTCCAGAACTTTCTGTAGGGCTGGATTTGTGGATATGGATTGTTTAAATCTGGTTTTGTCATGGAATATTTTGTTTTCTCCATCTATAGTGATTGAAAACTTTCCTGGGTACACTAATCTGGGTTGGTATTCATGTTCCCTTAGTGTTTGTAGGACATCTATCCAGGACCTTCTGGCTTTCAAAGTTTCCATTGTGAAGTCGGGTGTAATTTGGATAGGTCTGCCTTAATATGTTACTTGACTTTTTTTTTTTTGCTGCTCTTAACATTTTCTCTTTATTCTGTAAGTTTGGTGTTTTGATTATTATGTGACAATGGGTCTTCTTTTTGTGGTCCAGTCTATTTGGTGTTCTGTAAGCTTCTTGTCATTTCAAAGGCATATCCTTCTGTAGGCTGGGGAAGTTTTCTTCTATGATTTTGTTGAATATGTTTTCTGTACCTTTGAGCTGTATTTCTTCACCTTCTTCTATACCTATTATTCTTAGGTTTGGTCTTTTTACTGTGTCCCATATTTCCTGGATATTTTGTGTTAGGAATTTGTTGGTCTTGAGATTTTGTTTGGTCAATGACTGTATATCCTCCAGTGAGTCTTCAACAACTGAGATTCTCTCTTCCATCTCTTGTATTCTATTGGTTATACCCACATCCTTAGTTCCTGATTGTTTATCCAGCCTTTCTATTTCCAGCATCCCCTCATTCTGTGTTTTCTTTATTGTTTCTATTTTAGCTTTCATACCTTGAACTTGTTTTGAGTGCCTCCTTCATTTGTTTCATTGTTTTTTCTTGTTTCCTATTTAAGGTTCTTGAATATCTTTATAAAGTAGAGTTGTAGGTCTGTCTCTTCTTCTTCCTCTGTGCTGTGCTTTTCAGATCTTGCTGGTGTGGAGTCTTTCTGTTGTTGAGTGTCTTCTTATTCTGTCTTCTTCCCATCTCTTCTCCTGTGGGTACAGGTGGGGTCTCTCTATCTCCTCTTGTCTCCTGGTGGTGTGTGTGGGCCAAGACTTCAATGTCTGCAGCTCTGGATGGTCTTGCCTCTCCTGGTAGTCTCCTCACTCAGCTCAGGAGGGTCGGGGCAGCAGAGTGGAAAGGAAGAGTGAGGTGTTTCTGGACTCAGGTAGGTCCTCCCTGTCTGGGAGTGTCTACTCTATGCCAGGTACAGGCCCAGAGAGATGGGGATGATGGCAGGAGATGGGCAGGATTCCAGCAGGAGCAGAGGGTACACTCACCTCAGGAGAGGTTGGGCTGGCAGAGGGGGAAGGCTAGCATCCATGCTTTTAAAAATAGCATATTGAGTGCCAGAAGGAATCTTTTAAATGTAAGTTTAATGAGGGACTTCCACTTTTGTGTTTCAGTAGGATCTTCATCATAATGATTTACAGAGGGCAATTATTACACTCACGAGGTTTCTCCACAGTTTAAAAAACACTGTTTGGAGAACTGGTTACTCAGTTGCATGCCTGTGATCCCAGACCCTTGAGAAGCTCTGACTAGATGTTCATTTTTCTCAGGAGATTTTGGACTAGTGTGTGCACAAAGCAACATATTTTTTTAACTTAAAAATAAAAAAAAATATTTCTACTGAGGGATTTCAGTCTGTTTGCTGTCTGGATCTAAAGTGTGTTCTTTTCTTTCTTTTTTTTTATATCTGTGAAATGAGTTCTTTTATTCAACCACGTATCCTATCTGCATCCACAACTCACTAATTACAATATTATACAATTGACTTTAGGATTCAAAGCCAAAGATACTCATAAAAGTGTTCTGGTTGCACTTGTGTTTTTTCCCTCATTCCCCTCTCCCCCTGAAAACCCTATATCTGGTCCCACCTTACCTAATTATCAAACCACCCACTAACTCTAGAAGAATACTCACCTAATATTTGATTTCCATTTTCCAAAATCTCATGCCATTTACTACCAGGATACAAAATAATTATTGAGTAAAACAAGAAAAACTGATTATACAAGGGTGATGGCAAAGATTGATAGCTCTCGTGCAGGGGTGAAGGAGAGACCTGGGAGGAATAATTTACAGTTATAGTAATAATTCACTGAAATACTGAAGCAGACAAAGGAAAACTGTGACCAGGGAAGACTCTACGCATTAGTTTGAGGCTTGGAAGAAAAAATTGTCTGATACTTGGTGAAAACCTCTTCACATGTTGGAAACTGTGTGATCACAGACAAAATGTTTGACTTAGCTATTATTTTGTGATCAAAATGCTTAGCAGATTGTTTGAAATGTAACATAGGATAAAAATTAATATACATCATGAATTTATTCACTGCTAGGGTCTTTGGAAATTTGTTTCTTGAGGCTTTATTTGTTTAGATTGAGTGGATGAATTTATGTGCAAGTCTTTATGATGTATGGCACCCTCTGCTGGTTATCAATAAATATCTGATGTGCCAGAGATCAGATATGTGATCCCAGGTTGAGAACCACTGCTTTAGGCAACTGGAACTATTCAGCTCAATACATACATATATACATACATGTGTACATACATATTTAATTGAAATTCTTCCTTAGAAAATAACAATATAATGTTACTTTTAAGTCATTTAAACAGCCCCTTTAATATATAGACTATTGCTTTATAAGAATTCTCTGCAGTTTAATTAAATAAATGTACTTGCCAACAGAACCAGAGTTAGAATTGATGTCAGTGGAAGAAGACATGTCTGATGAAAGTGAAAAAAATCAGCCACTGGTATGAAAATATTTAATTTTAAATATCACATAATATTGTATAGCATTAGCCACATGAAACCATATTTTAGATTACTTGATAGAATTAATAGATCGTAACTAAATCCTTAATGTTGAAAACATTTTTCCTTGTTATAAAATTTAACATAGCAAGTTCCAAGACAGTCAGGGCTTCACAGAGAAACCCTCAAAACAAAAACAAGACAAAACTTCAGAATATTCTTAAACTCCATACTAACTTAAAAGAGATCAAGGAGTAAGTGAAGAAGGGGCCAGCCGCTGAGCCACACAGCCAGCCATGGAGTAAGAGTGAAAGTATGATTACAGAAGTAAGAAAAGAAAAATCTCAGAGGCAAAAGGTAGATGGGATAATATCAGAAAAGTTGGCTAGAAATAAGTCATGCTAAGGCTGGACATTTATAAGTAGAAACAAATCTCTGTGTAATTTATTTAGGAGCTGGATGGTGGGCTCTCCAAAAGAGAAAAGAGCAAAAGAGTAAAAACATCCAACATGTGCTGTTTGGCATCTATGCTGCCTCACTGGCCAACAGCCACAAAAGAAAGAACCAATTCCTGACACTGGGCTTTTTATTAGATAGTTTCTGGAGTCTAGTAGGGATATTGTTGCCTTGCTACAGGCTTATATCTATCATCCATCTGTTTATATATTTCTGTTGTGAGATATTTGTACACTGTATGAAAGTGCACTGCTATGATTGGTGTAGTAAAAAGCTGAACAGCACCGGGCGTTGGTGGCACACGCCTTTAATCCCAGCACTCGGGAGGCAGAGACAGGTGGATCTTTGTGAGTTCGAGGCCAGCCTGGTCTCCAGAGCGAGTGCCAGGATAGGCTCCAAAGCTACACAGATAAACCCTGTCTCTACCCCCCCCCCCCCAAAAAAAAAAGCTTGAACAGCTAATATCTAGGCAAGGTATAGGCAGGACTTCCGGGGCAGAGAGCGAAAGGAGGAGGAATCTAGGTGTGCGAGAGAGAGACTCAAGGAAACATGGAGAAAGTAGGATGAGTGGTATGTGACAGAAGATAGATGAATAGAAATGGGTTAATTTAAGTTATAAGAGCTAGCTAAAAAACAAGCTTAAGCTGAGGCCAAGCTTTTATAATTAATAATAAGTCTTCATGTCATTATTTATGAGTGTGTGGCCCAAAGAAAAATCTGACTATCTATCTATCTATCTGTCTGTCTGTCTGTCTGTCTGTCTGTCTGTCTGTCTGTCTGTCTATCTATAAATCACCATTCTATAATCATTATGTACTTATCAGTAATTGAATCTATCCACACATCTGGAAGCTTCTACACTAGTAGCCTTCCATATGACCCTTCTCAGGATATCAGGTATTATTTTGACGTTTGTGATCCATTTGGAGTTGAATTTTGTACAGGATATGAGAGAATGATTGAGTTTCATGCTATTATTTAAATACAACATAAATAGAAATTTTGTAACTTACCACACTCATTTAAGTATTTTTTCTACCAGTAAACATTTTATGTAAAAACATGTATGATTTAAGAATTATTCACATGTAACAAACAACTTGTTCAGTATTTTGTGTATAGCCAGCATGACAAGCTAGGAATTCTTTTTACATAAAATATTTTCTCTTGTCTCTATGACAGTTTCTGTCATTGTAGGAATATTCTAAATGTTACTTTGTTTCTCCTGGCCTTCCATGATCTGTTTACATGTTCAGCTATCAATTGATAGAAAAGGATTAAATTGATATAAAGAACATATACAATGTCCCCATCAAGAGTTTTACTCTCCGTACAACTTACTCTTATTTTCTAGTTTAATTGCTTTTAAAGCTGGAAAGTCAGACCTCTTCTTAGAAGGGAGCTAGGAGACATTTATGTAACTTATTGATACTTATTTTTTTAAGAGTGTCTTGGAGCATCTTCCACAGATGAGTGTTGGACATTTATCTGATGCAGGATATGAAATGGGAAAAGTTAATATAAACAGACAAATGAAAGGTAGGAATAGCATTTTACTAAAAAGAACTATGTGATGGTGCAAGACTGCATTTTATAGACTTCAGTTGCTCTGTAGTGGCACCCATCTTTACATGCAACATCATAAACTCATACAATTGCTTCACAGATGCCATTCATGTAATTTACCCAGAAGTCAATACCCTGCAATGATAATATTGCTTGATGAATTTAGTAGATTAAAGAATCAGTTCATTCAAAACAAACACTAACCTGGAACCCTCACCATAATAAGATGTGCACCAGAAAAATGACGAACACGAGCAACTTAAACATAACTAACTTTATGGTTTTTCTCAAGTGACAAGTCTATTTCTCCAATGATACAAACCTATTTATACATTATTTCATTTAGTAAAATTTGGTCTGCATCACACATAGGTAAATTTATAACCTAGATATCCCTGTAAACATTCCACCAGTTATGGTCTCGATAGTGTTTATCTTGCCCCAGTAACTTCTTATAAAGCATCTACCTCCATTTATGAATGTACTGTGCATATCCATCCTGCAACTAACTTGATTTGTCTTCATTGAAAATGTTAGCATACTAACATTTTGAAATGAAAGTGTCCAACCTTCTTAAAATTCCAGAAAGATTTTCATGACTTGTGTCCAACCGCGCATCTTTAGACATCCTCCGGTCTTCTATTTTCTGTGAAACTACTAGACTGCTGGTGGTATGTTTTCTAACAATCTGCATTTAGATAGATCACTATTAAACACAGTACTTCTCCCTTGTTTCTCCCTTTCATACGCTTGCACATTCTTTACTGATGTCTGGCTAACCTCATATTTTAAGTATCAAGCAGGTATTATGTTTAGAAAAAAAAGTCTATACATACATTATTTATATTCCTCTATATAAGGTATCAGCACCTAATAAGAATACAATAAACAGTTGTTGAGTAAAATGAAATAAAGGCTGTTTACGCTGAAATGACTTAAAGAATAGTTCCCTCCAGGGCATATGTAAAGGATTAAACATGTAAGTAAATAATTTGCAGGTCTGGTGGTAAAGATGAAGCTGAAAATCAATAAAATACTGAGACAGACACAAGAAAAGATTTATTTATGTATGAAGAGTCAGAACTCAGTACTTTATATAGCCAACTAAGTATAAAAAAGATGAAACAAAACTGTTAGAATAGTGGACAGAAATAAATTGAATATAAGGAACAGGGTGGCAGAGACAAAGGTGTGAAGCATGATGGAAATTTTGTTTAGAAAATAATTAGTGGGTTATTTAAAAGCTAATAGTATGAAATAAAAAAGAGTGTACTCACGTGCATTTTATTCATTTCTGTGATATTTTTAAGTTTCACTTCGGAGGGCTTGCTTCTTTATGTTGAATGTTTGAATGTATGGATGAATCACAAAAGCTCTTTTTACATCTAGAATTGTTCAGAATCTAGTGTTGATTCAAATACTGGTGGTGAATGAAAGCAACATTGAATATTCAGCTAACTGTTAAGCTGGATACAAATTAATTGGGAAAATGCAAAATGCAATTCTTAGGAACACAAATTTTAAGATACCTCCATCTACTGCTATAAAGACTATAGTTTTATGTGCAATGTATTAATATTGTCTAACTAAATATATTTATTAGTAGAGCCAGACTTAGAAGTAACATCAGAGGAAGATTGTGATAAATTTGATGACAGAAGAAACATCCAGTCATTGGTATGTAAATGTAAATTAGAGTTTCTGGTATAAAAGTTTTTGATGTTCAAGAATGTTGCATGAAGCCAGGTGGTAGTGATGCATGTTTTAATCCCAGCACTTGGGAGACAGAGGCAGGTGGATCTCTGTGAGGTCAAGGTCAGCCTGGTCTACAGAGTGAGTTCCAGGTCAGCAAGTCCTTTTACACAGAGAAACCCTGTCTAAAAAAAATAATGTTGCATGGACCAAAGGAAACTACAGTTCAGACAACCAAGAATTGATGGCTTATAATTTAGTACTTAAAGTCTTAAAGATTGTTTACCATCTTCTGGAACATATGGCTAGCATTTGTCCTTAGATAAACATTGTCTTCCCTGTGTTTATTATCCCTAGAATCAAGTCCGTATGTATTTTTTATCTGATAAGAACCATGACGATTTTTACTCTTAGGTTTTTGCATGTGTAAGTATTAACAAGGTAGTAGTAATGAGTCCAGCATGAAGGAAATACAACAGTAAATATCCGAAGTGTGATCTATTCTCTCTAGTGGACTTTAGAACATACTTGAACAACTTAATGCAGAGAGTTTCTATAGATGAGATAATATTAAATATATTTCCAATATTTTTGGAAGAATAACCTGCAACAAAAATGTTGTGAATGGTGCTTGAGGCATTATTGAGAACCTTTTAAGTATTGAGACCTGTGTTGGCTAGTTTTATGTCAACTTAACACGAGCTTGAGTGATCTATAAGGAGGGGACCTTAATTGAGAAAATATCTCCATAAGATATGACTGTAAGGCATTTTCTTAACTAGTGATTGATGGGGGAGGGCCAAGCCCATTGTGGGTGGTGCCATCACTGGGTTGGTGGTCCTGAGTTCTATAAGAAAGCAGTCTGCCCAGTACTTGGGAGGCAGAGGCAGGCGGATCTCTGTGAGTTCGAGGCCAGCCTGGTCTCCAGAGGGAGTGCCAGGATAGGCTCCAAAGCTACACAGAGAAACCCTGTCTTGAAAAACCAAAAGAAAAAAAAAGAAAGCAGTCTGAGCAAGCCATGGGGAGCAAGCCAGTAAGCAGTACCTCTCCATGGCCTCTGGAACAGCTTCTACCTCCAGGTTCCTGCCTAACTTTGAGTTCTTGTCTTGACTTCTTTTGATGATGAACAGTGGTGAAAGTCAAATAAACCCTTTCCTCCCCAAGTTGCTTTGGTCCTGGTGTTTCATCACAGCAATAGTAACCCTAACTAAGACAATACTAAATAATTTTTCTTATTGAGGGTCAATAGTATACTAGCTAGGTGTTTAAACATCAAATGTCCCAGATGTCCCATTGTCTAGAGAAAATAACTAAACAATACCCAGCAAGTACTTTTAAATCACTACATGTGAGTCATATGAGAAAAATAACAATTTACACAGCATTGAAGGGGTTTGTAGTTAGGATGAGGCTGTGGGTCGTGGTGCAATTTTAAATTTTGAGAAGATTTTTCTGTGTGAGAAGTAACCAAGTGATATCTCATCAAGATGACTATCTGGGCAGGAAGAGCGTGTATCACATCTCTTCTTTACTTGGCTTTTACCTTACATAATCAGAAAGCAGGTCATGGGACAAGCTTCACTACACTCCCTTTACTCTTGTAATATATATCTAGAGATGTGCAACTAAGGGAGTTGTGCAGTTCAGCTCCTTAAAAACTCGACATCATCGTTTTGGAAGTTTTTCATTGCAAAAAGTTGTATAATAACATGTAGTATTTGTACATTACTTAGTCATTCCATAGAGAATTTTGTTTTGCAAATTGGTTATTTAAGTATTTTTAAATTAGCATACATGGTGTTTTCATACATAGCTTAGGCTGATCTCCTCTCACTTACTCTCACCTTAGATCATACCCTTCCACTCTTAGTAGTCCCCTGTTTCCTTTCTCATATATTCTATTACCTTTCCCACTTCCTGTTCTTAAAGCCCTACCCCATCTTATCCTCTTTTTCCTAGCTTCATTAACTTTGCCTATACCCCTACAGAATACTCAGGTCTAACTATTAGAAGCTAGGATTTACTTACGAAAGCATATCTGACATTTATCTTTTTGAGTATGGGTCCCCTCACTTAATATAATAACTTCCAAATTTATTTTCTTGCAAATTTCATGACTTTCTTTTCTTTGTGGCTGAATTAAATTTCATTTTATATCTATTCTGCATTTTTATTGATTGGTTTCACTCTACTTTCCCCTCTGTGAGGGCTGAATTCCCACCTTTAGTTTAGGTTTCTAGCAATGTAAACTGCCTTGCTGTTATTGTCTACTTGTATGTTCTTTTGGTCTTCCATGCTGCTTATGTAGTCAATGACCACATGAAGATAAAAGTTAGAATGGATCTGAAGAGCATGTAGGAGGTTCTGTTTCCAAATATTTTAGTTTTTAATAGTGCTTCTTTTATATTCAACTCTATGTGATTTTTAAAATATGAAATTTGGCACCTTCATGAAATTGATTGGGAGGTCTTTTCACAACTCATGATCACTACTTATTATAACAGAGAATCTATGAGGATCTTCCAAATATATCTGGCAATGTATCTGTGGCAGTAGATTCAAGAAGAGAAAAGACAAATGGACAACCAACAGGTAGGAAGTAAATCTTATGAAAAAGACATTTGGTGTGATGCTTGTTTACGACAGAAGGCTGAAGTTTCAATGTCAGTTTGAGAGTATCACTAAGAATGATGAATTGTGATCTATATTTCTAGGTATCCTATTACCAGTGATATGCTAATAAGTTATAATGAGGTGCAAGAAATGGGGGATGAAGATGAGGAATGAGAAAACCAGTGAAAGTAGAGTATAAGTAAAGTATGTCATTTATATGAAGTAAAGGGTTAGTATATGAAGTAAAGGGTTAGTGTCCGAGTCTTCCTATGGTCTGTGATAAAGTACTCTGAAGGAAACAAAATAAGGGAGGTGTAGTATGTTAAAACTCAAAGTGCCAGGGTCTAGCTCATCTTAGGAGTGAAGTCAAACTATCAGAAGCTTGAAGCAGCTGCTCACATTATGACCACAGTCAGAGATGAATAATGAATACATACTTTCTAGTGCTCAGTTCCCTTCTCATAGACAGCCTAGTTTCCCCTGCATAGGGAATGGTGTCACTTACAGTGGTGGCACTTTAAACCTCAATGAATATAATGAAGATAATTGCCTACAGGCATGCAGTCCAATGTTTATATTGAGAGTACCCATCCAGGTAATTCTGGGTTGTACCAAGTTAATAATTAAATTGAGAAAATTTAAAAAAATGTGCAGCAAAGAAAAGTAATGTATTTGATTTGTGAGGAACTTGTGACTTGAGTGTCTAGAACCCAAGATTATCTAAAATTAGAACAAAGTATCCCACTCTTCCTGTATTCTTCATCGGTGAGAACCCATTAAGGATTTAAATACTTGGTTTTTCAAATCGATGTCTTATTACCAAAGAACAGTATAACTATAACAATTGACCTACTGTGAATGTTTATATTTTTGTCCATTTGTAAGCACTACCACTTCAGCAGGTAGTGCTCTATAAGTGAAAATTCATGAACTGGAAATAAGAAACTCATGGGATTAGATTAAAAATCCATTATAAAGTTTGTGACTGCTTATATAATCTCAGTTTGGGCAATGACAGTGTAGATTCTTAGAGTAGGTTCCAAATAGATACATACAAACATTTGGAGCAAAATTGTGTTGACCACCACTTGTTAAACTTTGGTGAATCATTTACTTTGGACTTGCTAAAAATAAACCCTGATGAGTCATAAATGGGGTTTTGCATTTGTGATGAATTCTCAGTTGGCTCAAATGCTGCAGGAAGTCATGTTGTATGATGAGTAGTGAGGATGGAGACTGAGATTAAATCTGTAGAGATGATTATTGTGGAAAGTATAATGGGCCCAAAATAAGGTGTGCATTTTGCCCTTACTTATTCTATCCAGAAAGAAATAAACAAATAAGTATGGAAACTGGATAATTCTATATGATTCTTAGGATACTAAGGCAGTGGTGATCTATATGGTTATAAAGTGCAATTCTTTAATTATTAGATATTCTTGATAAACAAAGATGAAAGAAGTGACCGTAATAATCCATAAGCTAGCATAAAATTGAAATGAGATGCACAGGTGATTTGTTAAGGAAGATTGCCTAGATAGGAGAGAAATTGCCTGGAAGGCATGAATGTTCACTCTGAGGAAACTTGAAAGAACTCACTTTCTCTGTTATCAGACTATTCTCATTTAAACCACATTACATTGTTGTGCACCTGCATACATTATTGGAATTAGGATGATATTAACCACCTGGAGGTGGTATTAGTTATGTGGAGGCAGACATGGAAGCAGACATCATGGAGAAACACACTGCTTACTGCCTTGCTCCTTATGACATGTTCAGCTTGCTTTCTTATACAATCCAGGACTATCTGTCCAGGGGTAGCACCATCCACAGTAGGCTGAGACCTCCCACACCAATTGACAATGGAGAAAACTCACAACAGACATAACCACAGCCCAATCTTAGGGAGGTAATTCAGCAATGTAGGTTTCTTCTTCCCTGGTGATTCTAGTTTGTGTTGATAAAAAAACCCAAGCATGGTTCTGAAGTCTTTCAAATTATATACTGTTCCATTCTACAATAGCTTTGACAATTGATATGAACTCAGTCATAATTTGCTTCTCTGATTAGGGATTCCCTTTCCTCTTCATTTATTAACATCGGTATTGTTATATGTGCCTTTTGTGCTTCTGCTATATTCATATACATAATAATCACATTTTGAAAATCTGATGAAGTTTAATTAAAACTGGATTTAAATTTTTCTTCAGTGTATTTTTTCATGTTATGATCCCAACTAGACACAAAAGCAAAATGAACAAATTCAAAACCTGAAGAGCACAATGTAAAGTTATCATTTACAAAGGTAGACAAGGGGTTGAGTTCCATTCTAACTCTGCAGGAATTCACAGTTGATTGACTTATTTACACATAACTGATTATCTTTTTGGATTTTTTAGAATCTGTGAAGGAATATTAATCCTTGATGGTAATAGCCTTTATGTTTTCACTTTGGATTATTTATATCACACTAAATGAAATATAAAATTATTGTTCAATTGTTCCTTTAAACCCCTTTTAGACTATCAAGGAAATGAATGATTCTGTTCTAGATAAAACAGCAGAGATGAAGGAAGCACAGATTATACAAGAAGGGGCATTTTGCAGTACCAGTTAGTTCATCTGGAAAGATATACTCTGAATATTACAAATACCTGTGGATTTTCAGACTTCTCATTCTCGTTCCCATTTCCCAAGATTAGATGAGACTACAGGA
The DNA here is from genome assembly GCF_003668045.3 of Cricetulus griseus. NCBI lineage: Eukaryota > Metazoa > Chordata > Mammalia > Rodentia > Cricetidae > Cricetulus > Cricetulus griseus. The sequence continues at coordinate 56,396,402 of NW_023276807.1, read as the reverse complement.
TTTGTTCTAAATAATACAATGTTATTGTTGACATAGATTTTACAGAAGACATTTACAAGTTGAAGGGACTGGTTGGGAGAAGCAACTTGAGTTAGTTGTTTCTACTGTTTTATGCCTCAAGATAATCACGGGTTGCTTCAGTATCAGAAGATGCTCTCTGAAAAGGATAAAGCTAACAAAACCATTTACACAGAGTAGGTTGTTCATTTCATATCCCTTCATACCATTTGTCAAGTAATGAGTAATATCTAACTCTCCATGGAACAATACTTATAAGTTTATTCACTTAATTAAACTTGCTTTTTAGTGATAATTTTACAACTCAAAAATTTCTGGAAACTTCTACTCAGTTTGGGGCTTCTTCAATTTAAATTTACACTGTTGCTTTCTACTAAATCATTCCCATCCACTTACTCAAGACATCTCTGCCACATTTAGAATGCTCCAGGCCCACATCAAATAACATGGACCAATTAAAAAAATCAATGTTCAATCCCCTATAATTACATATGTATTCATACTATAACTTCTACCCAAATCTCTGCATTGAGCCATTTATTTTGTCTATGCACTTCTCTGGTGTTTATAGTGATGATGATGTTATTCAGTCATCATATTGCTACACCAGCACACACCCCATTTGGTTTTCTTTGTTGTTCAGTAAGCCAAGCTCTTGCTGTTTGCTGTCCCAGTGTCTGCATAAATCATTCCTTAACCGTGAGATCAGGAATTATGTAAAAAATCCACTCATCTCTTTTAATTTACAGTCTTCAGGATGATGATAATTAATTGTTCAGTATAGTAATTATTGCTATTTGTGCAAAAATAATGAACAAGAGCACCAATGTAGCCCAGGAACAAAATGAATAGACATATAAAGAAATAATTTACAATGTAAATGATAAAGACACAAAGGAAAAATGAGCAAAATCACCAAAGGGAGTACCATGGGAAGCAAGTGTAATCATTCAGGTGAAGAGACCCATATTGGAGAAAGACAGCCTATGACATTGAGTGTTCAGAGAAGAATGTCAGCCTGGAGGAATAGTGGACATAGTATTTCATCTCTATGTTACATTAACTGTACCTTAGAACAACTAAAAACAATCTTGTCTATAACCAGTCAGTTTTATCAATGTAAATTTCAAGTTATGTAATTATGCAAAATGCATAGTCAGAGAGGAAAATGCACAATAGATTATGAATTGTGACTCAAAGCAGAAAAGTGTATGGGGTTACTGTAAATGCTTCCATATATATTTTCAGTTTGGTTCCAAAACTGTGTTCATTGGTGTTTAATGGAGTGATTGTTACTGACTCTTTGAGATGTGTGTATGCTGTGTACATGACACACTTGACCGTTGTGTAACTAATGCATAAAAGCTTTTGATGGTTAAATAAGTCAATAATTACCCTGTTGAAGGGTAAACCTATTTGAAGATTCTAATTGGAAAATTAAAGGTCCAATTGGTGTTATTATTAATGTTTAACTTTTCTGCATATGGAATAATTATTATCTTGTTATTGAAATGTTTTCCTGGTTTATTTTAATTACATATATGGACTTGTCAGAAGGACCAGATATAAAATGGACATCAGAGGAAGAACTAGATAGTTACAATGGCTTTGAAAAGAATCCATCACTGGTATTTAAGAATTTCAATTTGAATTATAAACTGATGTTTCTCATTGTAAAAGAAGTAAAAATGTGTCAGAGAAAGTTACCTTTCAATCTGCCCCCAGAGTCAATAGATCATGACTCAATGTTTAATTTTAATACCATTTACTTATTTATAGAATACAGAATGTTTTTAGAATCTAAAAGTAACAGATAACCCTAGTCCTTGGATGCATATGAAAATTTTATTTTAATGTTGTTTTCCATTCTTATAGTTACTTATTTAAAGACTAGATCAAATTTGAGACTTATAACTAAGCACTTTAAAGTCTGAATGATTTAAAGAGGATCACTCCACAACTTGATGTATTAGAAAGGGCTATTATTCCAAGTAACTCAAAAATTGAGGTTTCCTATAACCAGTCATTACTATCAATGCGTAAGTTTTACTTACTCATTTTGGTCCTCAGTAGCATTTCTGTAGTGGGAGACAACACGTGTACACAGTTGTTCCACTACCTATAAAGAAAAGGTACCTTCCATTAGGGACAGTGGTGATATGCTCCAAACAGTAACCTTTAAACTCATCATATTTCAAAAAGAGGAGTCAGAAACTATATTAAAAATGTTACCCAATGACTTTACTGGATACTAGAATGTGTCGGGACTGAAGAATTCAAACTGTTTATGAGTTTCATGTCAGTGTTTAGATTTTTAGTTTGGAGAAATCTATTAAAAAGCATATGCCATTTGAGTATATTAGTGTTTCAGTCCTCACAGCAGATATATTACTTGTGTGACCTTGAATAATTTCAATTACTGAGTATCAGCTAAGAACTTGGCAATTAGGCTTTCAACATATAAAATTATGACAAAGCAAAAATAGAACCAGTAAACACTATCTTCATATAATGAACACCCTTGATGTTGAGATAGAGAAGATTGATGTATTCAGATGTGTTGGCACACTCTGGTAGGATACACTGAAGAGGTAGAGGTGGGAAAAGATTGATGTGTTTTATTTAAATTTATGATTGAAATGACAGTGTGAACAGAAATAAGAACTCAGAGAAGACATTTCCAAGATTTTTAAAAAGGCTCTTATGAATGAGACTGTTTCTCTGATTTCTTTTTTGGTATCTTTGCCATTGGAAGGCTACTAATTTTTGCATGTTAAATTTGTATCCCAGGACTTTTGTGAATGTGTTTATCAGAGTTAGGAGATTCATTTGATGGCTCTCTATATCAAATTGTTGAAATATGTTTTTAATTGAACTAGAATTGCATCAGTTTCCATCCTCCTTTTCCCAGTAGCCCTCCCTCAAACCCCTCCCATGACTCCCCATTCTCCAACTGTTAACCTCTATTTATATTGTTACATACATACATACATGTGCATGTATATGTATGTAAAGAGAAGTTTATATAAGTAAAAAATGCTGAGTCACTTTTATTGTAATACATTTTCAATACATATTTATTTTAAATCTAAGCTTTTACTTTAAATTAGGTTTTAAAATTTGTACACATATATAATGTGTTTGGATCTGATCCACACCCCATTTCTTTCCTTCCAATTTCTTCTCTCTTAAAGTCAATATATTTTAAAATAGAAAACACGTTTTTCTGGAAAGTGATTAGAAAATGTTATAACTGATTACTGACGCTTATTTTTAACAGAATATCTTTAAACAAATTCAGACACAGAATGTTGGCTATTTATCAATGGCTAAAGATCAAAGAGGAGAAAAAATGGAGATGTGTATGGAAAAAGGTGAGGAATCTTACAATAAAAAGTCCATTGACAGAATATTTGTTTGAAACACAAGGAGTTACATATACCCCAAGCCAGAAAAGTTACCTCTTAAATATTCACTGAGTAACAGGATATATTAAGTTGCAGTAATCTGCATGTCAAAGATGAGTTTTAGGCCAAGCTAAATGAAGTATATCAAAAAGGGGGAGGGTATGAGTTACCTCTCAGGTGTTTAATGCCTAAGGGAGGTTAGGAGGTAAGTGGAAGTGGTGAAGAGTGTGGATAGATTAAAGAAAGATAGAAAAGATAGAGAGGAAATGAAGAGAATGAAGGAAGGAGCATGTAGGAGAGGGCATGAAATTCATACAAAATCATGGGTAGGGGATTGCTCATGTGAAAACACTATAAAGTGAGCTGCCAACGCAGAATTATGTGTAAACATAAATGAACAATGTGTTCCCATAGTTCTGTTCCCTCACTTTGGGGAAGGCACAAAAAAAGATTTGACATGTTAGATTCTTCTTGTGTATAATTGACATATGTTCTCAGCTGTATATATTGTTTAATGTCAGTTTAAAGTGTTCTTAAATCCCAGTATAATACCATATGAGCCTAAAATAGCGTCAGAGAAAGATGAATATGGAGCTTCAGCCATAGGTTGATTAAGAGTGTTCATCAAGAGGTCCAAAGAGCATTCAAAAGGGTAGGATGCTGATTCCAACTGGGAGGCATGGTGGGAAAAAAGTCACACTAGAGTTAAGTTAGAGTAAAGGAATTTTGGAAGAGATGCATTGGCCAGAGATTCTCACAGTTTCATGACCCACCTGCTGAGGACAATGTTTGAAGTCATTTTGGTTCAACTTTTCTGGAATCCTTCATTTCCAAGAAGGTGTCTATTGGTGCAGTTGGTGTTCTAAATACAATGAGCAGCCAGTGTGTGTAGACTTCCCATTAAAGAAATTGAAAAAGATCTTTTGGTTAATAATTTAGGACAACATCTAAGAAAACTTAAATATTATTATTTCTGAGAATGTACATAGAAAAGTCATTGAGCAAATGTAATTCAATGAGATATTTTTGATCACCAATCCCAATTCTATCTACATGTTTGAGGATTTAATTTCTACAGTTGTGTCAACACTAAATAAAAGGGAAGGGAACTTGTGAGATAAATTTGCTAAAAGAATGTAAAAGGGAAATAAGGTGCTGGAAGATGGGATGTGTCTTATTTTGCTTTCTATTGTTGTGATAAATACCATGACCACAAGCAATGTGAGGAGGAGAGGGTTTATTTGGCTTATACATTCCTGTTCACTATTCATTGAGGGATGCCAAGGCTGGTTCCTGGAGGCCGGAACTGTAATAGAAGCCATGAAAGATTGCTGGTTATTGACTTGCTCCTCCTTGCTTACTCAATTTGCTTCATCATATACCTCGGAGATGACTCTGCTCACAGTTGGGCTGGGATGTTCCATATCAATCATTAGTCAAGAAACTGTCCCACAGGCTTGTCTGCAGGCAAATCCAATGGGGATATTTTATCAGCTGAGATTCCCTCTTCTCAGATGACTCTATCTTGTGTTTTGTGTCACGCTGACTAAAAACTAACCAACACAGGAAGAAAAAAAGTAACACGTGCAAATTTAGAGTTAATGATAAGGAACTATAGATTGACCATCTCAGAAATCTTTGATATATGTTGATTCAAATGAAAATGAGATTATTGCTATTGTATGAGTTATTGGAACCAAGAGGGAATGAGAATCATGTGGTGAACTACAACACTCAGTAATCTCCATAAATGTAAGGCACCAAAGATGTAGATTACAATGATCTTAGGGATTCAGAAGAGATTAATTTGAATGCAGAATCATCATTTAGCTTTGAAATGATAGCTAACTAACTTCTTTATATGACTGTTAATTGATAGAATTCTACTTGTCTATTCCCATGATGACCAAATAATAAAATTGTGAAAAAGGACTATAAAGTTATTTATTGGGTATGTAACATCTCTAATACTAAGTGCTTCTCTGATTTGAGATGTAGCAAATTAATACTTTATAATTCTTTTATTCCAACTTTGTTTTTTGACAACCATATCTCACAAAGTGATTTTTTTTTTTTTTTTTGGTTTTTCGAGACAGGATTTCCTATCCTGGAACTAGTTCTTGTAGACCAGGCTCACCTTGAACTCACAGAGATCCACCTGCCTCTTCCTCCCAAGTGCTGGGATTAAAGGTGTGTACCACCACCACCCAGCTCACAAAGTGATTTTTAATGAACTATTTTTATAGTTGTTGGTACACACCCAAATTTTGAGGTATATTCACACATGTGTCTTCTCTTTCCTTGTAGTTTAGGTTCACATATCTTCTGAAAAGCATTTATCCTAAAAGACATGTATATTGTAAAAAGGAAATGAAATCTGAATGTTGAAATAGTAGTCCACATGTGTGTCTATTGAGGAGAATCATTACCCAATGTCATTCTGCACATGGATATGCAAATTGATCAAATTTGAAAACTATAATATATGAATCATTCACCTCTTGGAAGTTTTATGACTGACTGGTGGTACAAAAATATGAATACAATTTGGAGAGCATGAAGAGCTCTTATAAGTATTATTTGAATGTCTCTGAAATATTTTATTGGAGATATGTGCTGACCCATTCAGCCATCTGCTTTAATAAATGAAATGCCACCTCATAGTCATGATTTCTTCCTGAGACCACAGATCAGTTTTCTTTCCATCCATTAAACATCTCATATTGGTATATATGCCTTTCCTATTAAGTTAAATTCATTTGGATCATATTATTTTGGATCATATTATTTGGATAGCTAATTATAGCTATAGTTGAATTTTGCTCAGGGGATTTCTGTCATTGTCCTTCATTGTCTAAAATAAAGCATTATCTAAAGTAAAAATTCATCAAAACATTACCAGGTTATCCATGATGTTCATTTTTCACATATATATATATGGCCAATATTATCATATTTGTGTTTAATTGATTGTTTCTTTGACACTTCAGAATTTTCTAAAGAATGTGCTCAATCAAAGGTAGTTACTTTTAATTTTATTCTGAATCATTAATTTCATATTCTATAACATGTATTAGAGCCGTTAAGTGTCCTTTTTTTCTAAATCCATACAGCCTACCATTGTAAAGGAAGAATATGTTCCAAAACAGGCTTGGGATATGACTCCAGTGCAACCATTCTTAGCAGGTAAATTTTGTAGTATTAATTTCCCTGTGACAAATATCTCAAAATATTTGAAATGCTCACAATCTGCTCATTACTAGTCCATATTCTCCAAATTTTTGTTGAAGAATTTGAAGTAAATAATACAGTTCTTACTGTTAATCTGAATGCTTCAAGAAAGTTGTTTGTTGCTTCTAGGTAATTTGTATAAAGTTGGTAACAAATCATGTGTATCTTATTTTTATGTGTCTTTATTGTGGTGATTTTTCTAAACATATGTCATGCTTTCAAAGGGGCTAAATTTTTGCCATAATCTGAAGTCAGTAATATGCCTTGAGATCATTTGAGACTATATACTCAATCTACTGCCCTACTGTGCACTCAGCCTGTTTAAAGTGCCAAGAAATGTTGGAGGCAACATGTGGATATAGATCAATAACATCTCTGTACTGTTTCATGTGCTGTTTTGGGTCAGTTGAGGTCAGTAAGGTAAATTCTATTATAAAATTCTATTAAGGATTTCTATAAAAAAGTATTTCTCATTCTTTTACCATACTGAGAGTTTCCTGTGCTGCTCAATGAATCCATAGCAAAGCCCTTTGTTAGGTACAACCACAACAAACAGGAAACAGGGATAGAGTGATCAGATAGGAACAACACTCAGACCGGTCAGGCAATGTCTTAGGGTTTCTATTGCCATGAAGAGACACCATTACCATGGCAGCTCTTTTTTGTGGTATAATTTCATTTAATTTTTTAATTAAATAACATTTAAAATTTTATTTCACATACTAACCAGGTTCCCCTCCCTCCTCTCCTCCATTTCCTTTCCCTTTCCTGTCTACCCCCCTCACCATCCACTCCTCTTCCATCTCCATGCAGAAAGGGACAGGCCTCCAATGGGCTTTCACTAAGCATGGCACAAAGTTGAGGCAGGACTGAACTCCCCCCCTTCTGTTGAGGTGGGTCCAGGTAATTCAGCATGTGGAACAGGTTGCCAAAAGCCAATCAAGTGACTGTGGAAACTCTTATAAAGGAAAACATTTAATTAGGGTGGCTTACAGTTCACAGATTTAGCCCATTGTCATCTTGCCCAGGAAACATACTCAGCGTGCAGTCAGACATGGTCCTGGAGAAGGAGCTGAGAGTTCTACATCTTGATTGGCAGGCAGCAGGGAGAGACTCTGTGTCATACTGGGAATAGCTTGAGCATACAAGACCTCAAAGCCTGCTTCCACATTGACACACTTCCTCCAACAAGGCCACACCTCCCAGTAGTCCCATTCAAACAAACACATGTAAGCAACATGGATACTTTAGTTACACACAACAGACAGACTAAAGATATGTCAGTAATCACAAATTAAAGAGGGAAGTCAGGAGAGAAGCAGAAAATTAAAATTTGTGTTCACTCTTGGTTACACTACTCCAAGAAGAAATTTCTGTTTTCATGTCTTCAAATGACACTGGTACATTATTCATGACCTGTCTGAGGTTTCTCTAGTCCATAATCAATCTAACAGTCTCTCTGTCTCCTCTTCCACATAGGTCCATGAACCTTGAGGGGAGGGGTTTGATGAAGATAACCCATTTAGGATTGAGTGCTCTAAGGTTTCTCACTCTCTACACATTGTTCAGCTGTAGGTCCCTGTATTATTTCTTCTCAACTGCAGAAGGAAAACTTCTCTAATGTTGACTGAACAAGACATTGATGTATAGGTGTAGCAAATGCCAGGAATCATTTTATTGCTGTGTTTCTTTAGCAGAATAATAGTATTTGGTTTTTCCTTAGTTCCATGGCCTATTGAGTCTCAGGTTCTTGGTCACCTGAGCAGTGTTAGGCATGGCTTCCCTCTCATGAATCTCAATCAAATAGTTTTTGGTTATCACCACAATGTTTGTATCACTATTGCACCAGTGTTATATTACTTTTGATTGTGCTCTTAGTTTGGGGAAATTCTAAGTTTATTTTCAGCTATTGTGTTATTTTTCTAGTTGATATCTTTGAATTGATCTTTCTTGGCTTGGTCAAACATAATAAACAATGCAAAAATCCACCAAACTATAATATTAAAAATACCCATTCTCATTCATGAGGATTATTTTCTATATGTCTTCTACATGAATACATACGATCAATATCAGGTTTACATGGAATTCATTATTCCTCTTTGACATTTTAGACACCCCTAAAGACTATCCTCTATCAAAGGTAATTACTCTTTTATTTTTTTCCTGCATAGTTAACCTCATATTTTATGACATGTTCAGGAAATAAGTACCTTATTTCTAAACACATATAGCCTACTATTGAAGAAAATGATTCTGTTCCAAATGAAGTCTCTGATATAAAGCATGGGAAATGTTTCCAAGAAGGTGAGTTAATATTAATAATTTTATGAAATAAGTTAATATAAGTGGTTGACATGTTTAAGGTTCCCCATTATTAATTCTGTGTTCTCCAAATTTTATATAAGGATTTGATGTAAATGATGCAGTATCATTGCTATTGTTAAATATTTCAAAATTAACTATTTAAGAGCTCAAAGCAATACACCTGATCCCTAGAGGAGCTACAGGCTATCAATGACTATTGAGAAATGGTGAATCAGTTTCTTCTAGGGACAAGCCCCCTGATGTGTTATTCAATCCCAAATCATCAGTTCTAAACACATCTACATATAAGCAATACTAATTGGACACAGTAGGTTACATATATGTGTGAATGAGTATGTGTACAACAATAATAATTAAGAAGTTATAAATTTGAGAGGAGGTAGAAACACAGAAGAAGTTTAAGTAGGGGAAGAAAGAGTGGACATGATCTATGAATTCTCAAAAAAAATTAAAAATTGCAAACTAAAGAAAAACCCAAGATGTGATACTAAATATAGTCAACATGTGTATGTTTGTAAAAATAAGATTTTTTGTGCTATAATTATACAAGTGAATAGCCTTGGGGATAAATTCAGAAATATCCTTCAATAAGAAGTGATATTCACATCTCTATGGAAAGTGGTGATTGCTTGTAATTTAGATATAAAGTGAAGAACATAGTAAACTCTCACAGAGTTACAATGAATAACTGTGAAGTATTTGATTGCTGAAGATACAGTCTGTCCCATTCTATAATCAGTTTTGTCTGCTTAAATATTATCTTGATTTCATCCTGAAATTACAGATACATTTTATTCTCCACCCATTAGAAATGACACCTTAGAAATATTCACTGAACTCATAATCTTAATTTGAAAATGGTCAAATTTGATTAAAATTATGTAGTCTATCCATTTTCAGTAGATTTCTATCATGTATATTTTCTTCAAGAGAAAAACAAAAAATAAAAATAATCACTGTAAAAGCTAACCACAAAGAATATTTTTGATAATAATTCTTCATGAAAGTGTGGTAAATTTTTATCTCATGTTTACATATAATTAACTATATATCTCTGTCTTTTTAGACTGTCCTAACGATTATGTTCAATTGAAGGTAATAAGTTTACATCTTATACTGGGTTATTAAAATCATATTATTTGAGACATACATGTGTTGTTAAATATCTTCTTTCAAAATCTCTACAGCTTCCCATTGAAGGGAGAGATTCTATTGTGGGTGAAGCACCAGCAACAAAGCAAGTAAAATCATACCATTCAGGTAAACTTCACAGTACTGATTTATGTAGGAAAAGTGCTTCAAAAATGTGAAATCTATACAGCCTTCTTGATTTTGACTTCTTAGTTCTCCAAATTTGGTGGAAGGACTTTATTAAGGTACTAAATTATAATTTGCTAGGTCTTATTGTTTACAAAAAGTAATTTAGTTGCTTAAAATAACATTTTCAAAGTTTTAACTCTACCACAGATACTTTCCATTTTGTGTCTTGCTATAATAACATTGCCATTTAGTTTTTTACAGAGTAATTGTGCTAGGTATAAAAGTTCACTGATTTTTGCATAGCTTGAAAATACAGGACTTTTGTTCGTAATAGCTATGCTTGTGAAGTCAGTTACTTTGAATACTGAGCAACTTTTTCTTTGGAGAGCATGCTTTTGTGATATGAGCTAAATTACAAGTTATTGCTCATTACAAATTATTCTGTTTGTCTTCAAATGGTTTGTATATTTACTCATTTATTTTCTAAGTCTGTACCCTTAATTATGTCAATAGAACTGCTACAGGAACTAATGTAATACACAACATGATGAAATATCTTTCTCAGTTTTGCCTACATGTATAATTAAGATTATATGTTAGAGAAAATGGCAGAATGTCTCCTATAATAGTCATTAGAAACTCTGTTCATATAATCCATATTATCGAATTATTGACTCAGTATTTACTATGCAAATTTGATTTTACATGTACCCTAAGGCCTCATATATTCTATTCTTGTAACATATCTATAAGCTCAATAACACTTCATTATATCCCTTTTAGATGAGACTGATATATATATATATATATATATATATATATATATATATATATAATGCATTCCTAAAGAATTCCAGAGGAATTATTAGATGTGCAAGACAAAATGCTAATCATCTTATTTAATTTATTTCACGTATCATTTGATACCAATAATACAGATTCTATTATACAGGGATCCGTGTTTATTCTTATATTCATTCAAAGGCTGTATTTTCTTTACTATTTTCTCATGAGTTTATTTATCCAGCAAATCTCCAAATAAACATTGCATCAGTTTGAGCCTTTGTGACTATTAAGCTACATCCCTTCGTTTTTTTACTCATGCAACTAATATTGTTGATTGTGCATTCATCTTAACTGATTTTATCATTGATTTTGTCCTCATATTTACAATGATCTAAGTTGCAAAAGTGAATATGGAGGCTTTTAAAAATATCAATGCACAACAATCTTTAAGTTTTACATAAACTTCAATATTCTCTTCCCTGGCCCTTCAGTTTTAAGCCCCCTGATGTGACAGAACATCCAGTAATATCTGATTCATTTCTCCCCATTTGTTTTATTTGCCATTTAGCAGCCTCTTTTACTACTGATTTTCAAGGTCTTACTCTTTCCTGTCCTCAGTCTTCTTAAGATCACTCTTCAGGGGTCAAATCAAGCTTTACTTCCAGAAGTTCATAATTTAAACCTTTGCCAATGACTTAAATTTCAGGGCTAGCTCTTACTAGGAACTTCATAAATAATTATTGAATAAAATGAACTAAAGAGTGTAAAAAGATGAAGTTAAAACTATGCTCTCTAGTCCAGGAGAAAAAATGGTTTTATATGAAGAACGGACTTATGATTCATGTTATAAGAAAAATGTTGAAAAGTGCCACCAGCATACTACAGACAGCAAATCATATCTTACTACAAAATATAATCATAATAGTGGTATTTTCAAATATTATACCAAGTCTTAAGGAAAAAAGAAGCTTGTCAAAGCACCAGATAAATGAAAAATTATGATGTAAGGAGCAGGGTGTTCACAGAATCAGGTTTGGAAGGGACGAGTAATTTGTTCAAGAACTCTTACAAAGTAGAGAATATATTTCGATATGATTTTGATTGATTCCACATGTTTTTAAGTTTTGTTTCTGTAAACACATTTTAGGCATGTTTGGCAGAATAATTGGGAAAGGACTTATTTATGCCTTTAACATATTATTCTCTATTGATGATGTGTATATGATACATTGATGCTGTTTTTTGTAACTACATGGATTTCCCAAGTCAGTGTCCAAATAACCTTAATCTTAACTGAAGTTTTTAACTTGGAAACTAAAAATTCAGTTTTCATTATTGCTGATAGTCTATAGTTATACAGACTGTCATTCATAAAAGTCTTCTGAGAATATTTAATTAACTCTATGGATTTATCAACAGAATCAGCTGGAGAAGTGACATCAGAGGAAGAACAAAATTGTAATGATGATCCCGAAAAGGAACAGAGAGTGGTACATAAGCATTTACTTTTAAATTGTTTAAGATAATATTTTTTGGTAAATGATGTACCATAGTACATCAAGAAATTTCTTCAGACTGCTCTTGAGACTCAATAGGTCATAATTTAAAATTTTATTTCAAATATTTTATTATGATTTAACACTTATCATCCTATAAGAATCTATGTAATGCATAATACCTTGTAAGTTACACAGCTTAAGCAAAACCCTGTAGAAGGCAAGTTTGTAATTATTTCACTAGACCCAAGATAAGTGATAAATGGGTGTTTATTGGAGAACAATTACACCAAAAAATGCAAAGAACCACGGGAGTGCTTCTCTGTCTTTCCTAATGGATTGCTGACCCACCAGAAAAGAAAGCAAAGCCACGCCTGACTCAAACTTCCCTCTTTCCAATTCCTTCTGCCTGAGGCTATGTCCAAGGGGGTGTGGCCACTGCTACAAGCTCACTGCAAGACGGCTACACTCTGTCCTTGGATTGAACTCCACATTGTCCTCATTATTTTTGCATTCCAATCCTAGATATTCCTTACATACATCAATCAAAATACTTTTGACCACACAGGCAAGATTATGAGCAATGTAACAGTACTCTCTCCTGAATTTATTTTATGCCTATATATTATCATTCTCAGACACTCACAAGTTGAGTGTAACTCAAATTTGAAATGCCAGTCACTATCTCAAAGCTTTAAGTTTCAATTCTGCCTTTGCTGCCTAGTAATTAATCTTCAGCACCTCTTGTGGCAGAAAAGAAGTGAGCAGCATCAATGCCTGTTTAGTCATGCTCTGGAACGGAACCTGTGCTGTTCAGCTCCAAACGATGTATTAAATGTAATATGTACTTCAACAAATAAAACCACTAGTATAAAAAAATGTTACCTACTGACTTTCTTGGCATTCTTGGAGACTGTATAGTATGAAGTTGGAAGCGTTTGTGTTTAGGTTGGATGTAGTAGTGACAGGGAAAATTTTTATTTCAATAATATATTTTGGGATGTAACTTTGAGCTTGCCAACAAAAGGTTAAAGAAGGGGCCATGGGGAATGACATTAGAGAACATGAGAAAATAGATAACAGTGAGTCATACCTGTCAGCCATTTGAGACTCAGCACTTCAGACTGGTTTGAAAACTTGAAGAAACAGTATCACCATCCTGGTTATCCTACAGCTTATAATACATGCAAAATAAAATGTGTAAATAGAAACCAGGTAAATTTCATACACTTAGAAGAAATGTTTTTTATGTCTCTATTTTTACTTAATGCTTGTTGTATTTTTTGTATTTTCTTCCATGTGAAAGACCTGCCTATACTACCTCATATTTACATGTTATTCAAATATATTCTAAATTGTTCTTTTCATATTTCTTCACTATTTTTATAGCTGTTTTTTCCATAGGAAAAGTTTCTCACAAAGTATTTAGAACTTTAATCCCAAATGGAGCCTCTATGACAACATTTTGTTTGTAATAACCATCATGCACTTTGAAGCCTCTTAGATATCTTCTTTAGACACCCCCAGGCACTTCTGCCATTGGAAATGTTTTAAATGTTTAGCACAGTGCTATTGTAAATTACCCTATGGGATTGAAAAATCATTATTGTAAAAGTTCTCACAGTTTTCTGAGGAGTAAATCATATTTAGGTATTCTGAAACTAATTGTTTATTCAAGTATGCACCTTGGCTACCCTCTGTCTGTGGATATATCTTCTTTAGACTTCCATAGCTTGTTTATATAGTCAGAGAACCTAAGAAAATACAACATAGTCTATATTTAGAAGACATATATAAGGGTTTTATTTTTCTTAATTTTCAGCACTTGCCAGTTGTATTGTGAACAACTTGTTTAAAACAAGTTAAAGAAAAAGAAACAGAAAATCTCTAGGTAACCCATTACCGATGCTAATTTTAACAGGGTGTGTTCAAAAGACCTCAACCAAGGGACATTGCATATTTATCCATAGCTAATGATGAAAACAGAGAAAATACTGCTGAAGGCCAAGAGGAAGGTAACAACTTCATTTTATAAAAATTTCATTTGAATTTGACATTATGGCATAAGCTCATAATCCCTGCACTCAGAGAGTGGAGGGGAGAGGATGGAGACAGGGAGAGTTTGAGATGAGTTTGGTTTTTACATAGACTTCTTTTTAAGAATAAACTCCCTCCATCCCTCCCTCCCTCCTCTTCCTTCGTTCCTTCCTTCATTTCCTCCTTCCTTCCTCCTTTCCCTCCCTCCCTCCTTCCTTCCTTCCTTCCTTCTTTCCCTCCCTCCCTCCCTCCCTCCTCCCTCCCTCCCTCCCTCCCTCCCTCCTCCCTCCTCTCCTTCGTTCCTTCCTTCATTTCCTCCTTCCTTCCTCCTTTCCCTCCCTCCCTCCTTCCTTCCTTCCTTCCTTCCTTCTTTCCTCCCTCCCTCCCTCCCTCCCTCCCCTCCTCCCTCCCTCCCCCTCCCTCCCTCCCTCCTTCCTTCCTCTCTTTCTCTTCCTTTCACGAACTGGGCTGCAACTTTAAACTTTGTCATGCTCTTTACCATTCCAAAATGCCTATTTCTTAAGTTCCTTGGGCCTCACTTGTTCCTGTCATTACCTGTGTGAGAATAACAGGCCGTGAGCCTGTGTTGTACTCTCTCTCGGTTTCCTCTGCCAAAGAAATTAGTCCATGACTTTTTGGTTTAGCCGCATGCAAATTCTCAGGATACTGGCATAGTGCAGATAGATGCTTTGCTAAGGTAGCACATGAGTGGCCTCTTTTCCCGTTCCTGGCAAAGTCCTCATTCCCCTCTAAAAACCAACGAGCCACGCCTCTATTGCCCATGTTCTTCTCAGGGTTGCTGTCTTCTGAGGTTTCACCAGAACAAGGGCACATTAGACTCCCTTTACAACGTTCAATGGTCGTTTCTGCCCAAAGTTTTCAAATCAATCATCCACATTATTCCTACAAAACAAAAGCCAAACCTAAAAGCCACATAGGATTCCCACAGCAATGAACTCACTCTTAGTACCAATTTCTGAATGAGTTTCATGTCTGTTACTATGATTAAATACCCTGACAAAAATCTTTGTGGAGAAAGGGTTTGTTTTGGTCACAGTTCCAGAGGAAAAAGTAAATCACAGTGAGAGGCAAGGAAGGCGCTGAAGCAGGAGCAGTCACCTGGCTCATCACATTGCACATGGAAACAGGAAATAGAAAGGGAGAACATCAGGCAAAATCTGGCTATAAAAACCTCAAAACCTTCCTCCAGCAAGGCTCCACTTGATGAATGTTCTATAATTTCCCAAAACAATGTCACTGAATGGAGACATGTTTAAACACAGAAGCCTATGAAGAATATTTCATAATCGAAAGACAATACACAGACTTCTCTTATAAAATATTTGTTTATATTTATTTTTCTTCTTTCATATATTACATCCTGACCACAGTTTCCCTTCCCTCCTCTTCCCCCAGTCTCTCCTCCCCACCTCCCTTCTCCTCTAGATCCACTCCTCTTCCCTTTCCCTTCAGAAAAGAGCAGGCCTCCCACTGATATCAACTGAACATAGCATAACAAATTACAATAAGACTAAGCAATACCCTCATATCAAGGTTGGATGAGGCAAACCAGTAGGAGGAAAAGGGTCCCAGAATCAGGCAAAAGGGCAAAGATAACCCCCACTCCCACTGTTAGGAGTCCCACAAGAAAAGTAAGCTATACAACTATAATATACACATAAGAGGTCTACGTCAGACCCATACAGGCTCCCTGATTGTTGTCCCAGTCTCTTTGAGCATCTGTGAGCCCCAGTCATTTGATTTGGTGGGCTGTGTTTTTGTGGTGCATAGACTTCTTCTAAAGGAAATGTATAAAAGGTCCATTGGGTAACAGTTTACAATATAACCAAAGAAAAGGAAAGCCTCGATGTCACTCTCACTTCTGAGCAGGGCCCTAGCCAGAGGGAAAGGAGCACGGTGAGGGCAGGCAACACATGCCATTTTGTGAGGCTTCTGGGATAATAATTTCATCATGTCCACATATTTTAAGAAGGGTTATTTCATAATTCTAAAAATGCATGGAGAGGAAAGGAACTTTTATAGTTCAAAAGAACTTAAGAGGGAGGGCAGTTTAAAGGATACTAATCTAAAATATACTCTGACAAAAATTAGGTACATTGACATATTGTAGAAGGACACTTAGAGTTAATGATAAAGAAACGAGAGACTTGCATCACATTCTAATATTAAAATGAAGGTCTTAACTCTTCCTGGAACAAATATATTTTTGTACTTCTTGTGAATTATTTGCAGTTTAGGGTCACGTGCTTCCTGTGTAGTGAACTGAAATATTTAGTATGTGAGAACTAGAGAGGAAAAAAACACAGAAATGCAATCTTCAAACAAAACAAACAACAAAAAAGCAAATGCACTCATACGTATACTGATATGGAATGTTCTCATGTACCATCACCTGTAAGCAAATGTCTAACCTTTAAATTCAGAAAAAATTTCAATAAGAAAATACCGTTTCATGCTATAGTAATGGGTTCCAAAGGGGGGATTTCTATCAATGTTCCTAACGGGACCATGACAAAACAAGCAAAGGAAAATCCTATGAAGAGCAAAACTTAAAGCAACCGTTTAAAAGGTAAACATGAAGAGTACTTTTTCATACTAATCTTATATAAAAGTACAGTCCATTCTATCATATTCATTCATAATTGATTATATGACTCTTTGTCATTGTAGATTCCCCAGAACAATATCTTCAATGGAAGGTAATTTCTTTTATATTTTGTCTGAATCATTAACTTTGCATGAAATAGATGAGTTATTGTGTACTTGTTTCTAAGTCCATGCAGACTACAACAGAAAGAGAAGACTCTGCCTCAAGTAAAGTATCAGCAATGGAGCACGTGAAATCCTGCCTCACAGGTGAGTATTGCCATAATTTATCAACTGAGTGGTTCCAAATATTTGAAATGCTTTCCTTCTTCTCATTTCTGTGCATCCATTCCTCTAATTTCATGGAAGGATTTGATGTAGATAATGAAAATATTGCTAAACATTGGTTCTTAGCTGGGAAATTTCAGAGAGTTTGAATTTTAAGTCTTAGTAACAGAGCCATTTCTGCATTCCCATGGTCCTCCAGTATACTTGTAGTCAGTTATGAGTGACCATTTTGTTTTCATAATTAACTAGTTGCTAGAGTGGGGTTGCAGTGCTTCACAGCTCTGTACTCAGTTGCCTGGGATGTTGCAGCAGGTACTTCTCATGAAGCCATGAATGTGTTGTGATCCAGAATTTACATGACCTTTCCCTGCACAGTATATGTGCCAATTATACCCATTAGTTGAACTTGAACATACAGTCTATTGATTATCTGTATCTGCTAACTTATGTAATGATTAATTTAGTGTCTTTGGACTGTCATGGTAGAGGGTCGGTAGTAAGAATTCATATACTATGACACAATAAGATACATTTTCCTAACATGTAGAAATATTGTTCTGTATTCTACAAGATTTCTAATACTAGGCTACATAAACTCAAAATCCAAATTCATGTACCTATACTCAACTGTTCTTCTTTTAAGTTTTTATATTATTTTAAGTTTAAATTTGTATATGTGTGTTAGCATTTGCTTACATGTATGTATGCATACATGTTTGTGGGTATCCATGGAGATCAGAAAAGGGCATTAGATCCCCTGGAGGAAGAGGGAGACCCACAATAGAACATGGTTTTGAGAGGTAAGTGTAACAGCTGAAGAAAATGCCTAGCTGATGTTTGCAGTGTTATACTGACAAGATAGAGAATCTAGTATGAGTTCTTGATTCCATGTGTTTTTCAGTTTTGCTTCTGAAAGTGTGATCTTTTATAGTTAGTGGATATGTGCATAGTTCCATGAGATTTGTGTGATCCCATGTACCTTACAACTTTTGCCCTCCATCTGTACTATGTATTGAGGCTTTGGTAGTTACACATGTCTTCTTAATTGGTAAATATTTATTTGAATTTTAAAATTTGTTTTATTTTTGAGATTATAATATAATTACAGTATTTCTTCTTTTCCTTTCCTTCCTCCAAAATTTTCCTATATACTCCTCCCCATTCTCCTTCAATTTCACAGCCTCTTTTCTCACTAGTTGGTATTGCATGCATATATGTATTCATGTATATATGTATATGTATATGAGGATAACATATTCAGTCCATATAATGATACTTGTATGTATGTTTTCAGGGCTGACTGTTTAGCACTGGACAAGTTGGTGTGCTCTTCCCTCAGGAAGATCATCTCTCCCTCTCCCAGCTCTCCTCAGTAGCCTGTAGTTCTTTGTGTAGGGCTGAGGCCTCATGGTCTTTAATCTGTGCAGTTTTGCATGTATCACCCATGTATTACCCTTGTTCAGCTCATGCTTAGTCAGTCATGCTGGTAAAACTTTACAATGTAAGCTTCTGGTGTTACTATGAGACACTATTTCACAGCAAAGTCCCCAATCCCATGGCTCTTACAACCTTTCCATTCACTCCTGCAATGTTCCCTGAGCCTTAGGTATGGGTTTGTTTTGTAGATGTACCCATTGGGATGAGTTATAAAATCTATCACTTTTGTCAAACTTTCTTTATAGTTTTAAACTAATTATATTACAGAAGAGTCAACTATAAAAGCATCAGAACAAGAATGGTGTGGTGGTAGAAATATCCAAAGACAGGTACATGAATATTTAAATTTAAACCTTTAAAGATCATCCTTTTCTTAGTAAACAATGTACCACAAGCCAAGCCATTTTTCTTGTCCCAGAGAGCCAATGGATATTTAATTTTCAGTTTTAACATCCTCCTAAGTACTTAAGCAGACTGGTGCAAGTTAAGTTAAAGTACACTTTTAGATTCTTAAAACACTTTCCATTATTTTCAATAGTTAAAAGTTATACCAGGTTTGAGACCTTATGATTAAGTAATAGAAGCTATGAACAGAATCTGAGTGATAACCTCAGGATTTGATTCATTCTAAAGAATGAATTTTTCTCGTGGTTCAAAATTTGATGTTGCCTATTACCAATCAGTACTGCCAAGGTTTAAGCTTCAGTTATTTATTTTGGTCACTAGTGTTCTTACTTGTCCTTGCCATGGAAGAGAATAGACATATGTAATTAACCCCACTACCCATAAAGAGTGTGATTCCTTCCAGAATGGAGACTTTGGTTTTCTGTAAGCAAATAAAAAAGTTGCAATAAAGAAATTCATTAAATATAATATTGCAGTAGACTTACTTTACCTAAGCATTACAACACACAGTGATTACAGATAGCCCTGAAAATTTACATAAATGCATGCCACCATATGGATTTATAATTTGTAAGAATCATATCAGAATATGCTATTGAAATGCAGCAAATGATGCTTTGCTATATTCAGACATTTTATGTTGAATATTATCTGTTATTGAATACCAGGCACTAAACTGTTGAACATATCAAATGAAGTTATAACCTATAGTTTATAAGCACAAATGTCTAAATAATTAGTGAGTACCATATGTGAAATTACCCACTGAGAAACAGTTGATAGGTATAGATTGATAATGAGTTTTGTATTCAATGTATGTATCAGAGTGAAAGTTGAAATGCTTACTCAGAAATTATCTTTAAGAATGGGAGGATTAATTTGTCTTCTAAAGAAAGCATAAAAAAGAGCCATGACAAATTCTAGCAAGAGGACAAAGGAACAAAGAAAGCAGTGGTCTACAGCTACATATTTCTTAATTTGGAACTTCCTGGTTTTCCCCAAAGCAGGATGGAATATTACCTTCATGATTGTTATTTTAATTCTCATATCATACAGACAACACAGTGTGCAAATAAGCAGCTTACACCTTATCCATGCCTAGTGAAAACACGTTTCTCTTCATCATGTTAAGGATTGTTGTAGTTCTATATCTTGGTTTTGCTTGTAGGTGATAGCAAATGTTTATATATTTTTATTTAATCTTAACAAAAATTTTGTATCAATCATTTTTTTTCTCATCAGAAAAATGTAGCCAAATATTTACTACTTTAGTCACAAATGGAGTAACCACCACAAAGTTTTATTTGAATCAACTCCATATTTCTCTCAGTGTTAAAAATATTAAAGTCATTGGAACTGTTCATAACTAATGGCATTGTATGCGTCGTACACATGTCATAGTTTGATGATACATGCACTTAAAAACCCTTGTAATTTTGTGAGGAATGAAAATAATTAATATTCTGAAATTAATTCCTTGTTTAATTATGAATGTTGGCTTCTCTAATATCTATGCGCATGTCTCCTCTGAAATTCCATTGTCAACTTTTATAACCAGAGACCCAATAAGATTAATGATGCTTAAAAATATGTATGAGAATTTATTAAAATTTAGTTTTTCAATTACACTTCTTTTAGTTTCAATTTAATTACTTTTGAAACAGAAAATTGAGATAATTTCTAGGAGATTATTAAATCTGTGCAACTCACTACTGATACTAATTTTAACATTATACCTTTAAACAACTTTGACTGAAGGACATTAGCAATTTATCTTTGGCTGAAGATCAAAGATATGAAAGCACAAGACATGGTGTGGAGAAAGGTAAGAACTCTGTTTACAAACATTACTTGATAACATCCTTGCTTGCAGGGAATATTGAGCTATTTTCCCAGCGAAAGAAAATTACTTATATAATTATTAATGAATAGGATATTTTCAGAGGCAATAATTATATCTTATTTTGTTTCAAAGCAGGTCAAATTGAAAATATCACTGGGATAGTGAAATGATGAGCTAAATTACTTTAAAAAAACTTTAGAATATAAAGGATGGTATCAGATATGTGGGAAGAATCTAGTGTGAGCTGATTGTTCAAGTGCTGTATAAGTGGGCTGGGTAAAGTGCTCCCAGTGAACCTTGACATCTTGACCTTAGGGAAGCCACTAGGGATTAAAGCAATGGGACATAAAGGTCTGCTGCCGATTTACAGTAGATAGGTCTGAGCATGGTGGCAAGCCATGTATCTGAATAATTCCCATCACACACAGTGTTGATACTTTTCATAGTGTTAGCCCATAAGAGAAAGATTAGGACATTAGGGTTATTTATGTAGTGTTAAGGAATGACAGAATTGGATGAAAGCCTAATAATTTATTTAACACTACACCGAGATAACTTTAAAAAAACTTCATACAATTTATTTTTATTCTATTTTGCTTCTCCCAACTCTTCTCAGAGCCTCTCAACCTCCATACCCATCTATGTTCTTTTCCTCTCTCAAAAAATAAAATCCTTAGACACAAAACAAGACCCCCAAAGACAAAAAAATACCAAAACCATAACAAAAAAGGACACTCCCCACACACCCCACCCAACAAACAAAACTGTGGTCAACTATTTCTGGACATGGGGTCTATCCTGGAATGATGTTGATGTATCCAGTTTCATGCCATTGGTGAAAACTGATTTTTTTCTATAACAGCAATTACCAATTGCAAATAGCTTCTTGGTTAGGGGTGGGACTTTGTGTCCACTTTTCACTGTTGGATTTTTGTCTAATTCATGCTGTCACAGTGTCTGTGAGTTTTTATGTACAGTGTTCACAAGGGCCAAAAGTCTATTTAAAGGGTTATGGTACCTTGTGTCATTTCAATTTGGGAGACCTTATAGATAAAGATAACTTTAGGTGTTAGGTTCTAGATTCTAAAAAATTAAGTTATGGTAATGGAATATGGACTACTACATAGTGATCAGAATTTCTACAACTTTTCAGGGCAGTTTGTTGGGAGCCATGTTCCAAATACCAATTGTGGTGAGATGTTCTGGTCTTCCATTTGAAGTTGTCATATGACACAGTTGCTGCCAGAGCTCTGAACTGAATTTTAATGACAAGTATATAGACATCTTTCTAAAGAAAGGTGTGCAAATAACCACTGGGTAATGATCCAACACACACCAGGGACAGAAGAAAGCACAGATTTTGCTATTAGTCATCACTCTTTTCCTGGCCAGTGGAAAAGAATGCAGACAGGAAAACAATAAAGCAATATAATATCACATGGCTCAAAATGTAGACATGAAAAATAAAAAGGCGAATGATGTGGAGACTTTTCACAGAAGGGCCAACATTTTAAATGGATATATCTGACAACTTCCATTTCTCTTAGTTTAGCAATAATAACTTCAAACTATGGAATTAAATTCCTAAAAAACCATTTTGAGTCATATTCCTTTAGCAGAATAGTACCAGTAGGTACGTATTCTCTTAAACCCATGACCTATCTAGTCCCAGATTCTTGGACCCTTTAGCAATTCCATCTCATGGAATGAACCTTAAGCCCAATAAAAAAGTGATTGGTTGCTCTCATAACATTTGTGACACTATTGCACCAGTATATTATGCAGGCAGGTCACTGTTGTTGCAGGGGTTGTCACTGTGTGATATTGATAAAATATTTCTCCACCAGTGGTGTCCCCAAATCAAAGTTCCTACATAAGAAACTGAATATCCATTTTGGATTATCACAAATTATTAGCTTTCTCCATATAATATTATAAAGACTATATATATATTTTATCAAATTGTCCTTGTAGTTTATTTTAACTAATTATATGGATTTGTCAGAATCAGATGTACTCTTGTCATTAGAGGGAGAGCAAGAATGTCCTGATGACTGTGAAGGGGAACATCTAAAGGTACAGATATATTTAAATAAATTCTGTTTTTAAGATTTTCACTGGAAAATGTTGAACTCATGGATCACATGATGTTACTTTTTGACTTCCATTGAAAATCAATAAGCTGTGATTTAATATTTAATATAGCTACATAGCTAGGAAATAAGCTAGTTTTAGACTCAACAGTGGCATAAAATAAACTTTATCTTTGGAATTCTTTCAATTAAGATATCATTTTTGTGTGTTTTTAAGTCCTTTAATGTCTTCACATATTAAAGACAGTCAAATTTGAATTGTATAGTCATAAATTAAAAATTTGAGCAATATAAAAGCAATTTCCCCTGAATTTAATTCATGCTAAGGAGTTACTATCTTAGTGACTCAAAATTTGTACTACATATTGTTAATCAGTATTTCACAGATTAAAGTTTCAATACATCATTTGGTTCTCTAGTTTCTTTTCAACCCAATTAATTTAGACATAGAATTACATTTTTTGAGACTTGATTATGAAATATTTATGCAACTTGTTGACTCTAATTTAAAAATATGTTTAAGCAACCTCAACCAAAGGGCATTGCACATTTATCCATGGCTAAAGATGAAAGAGGAGTGGATGTCATAAGTGACCAAGAGAAAGGTAAGAACTCTATTTTATTCTATTTTATTAAAAATTGCATTCAAGAGGCTGAAGAAGATTTCTCATTGCATAAAAGCATATGATACTCAAGCCTGACAAGCCAAATTTGATTCTCAGAACCCATGTAAAAAGCTCAACATGGTGGTACACATCTGTTGCAAAGTGGGAGGGAGAGACAGGAGACTCAACCAGTAGTTTACAGGCCAGCTAACCTCTAGTATGCTGTTCGGCTGAAAGAAAAAGACAGACCTGGCTCAATGAGGTGGAAGGTGAAAGCAACTGGGACCTCTGACCTCTGAACTCCACATGTGCTAACTGAGCACACACACACACACACACACACACACACACACACACACACACACACACACACACACAAATTTAAAATCCACCTGACAATGCTTAAGCAGAAGGAGTGAGATACTTTCCTACCCACCTCCAACATAACCTATTACATATTTAAGTTACAATATTTTAAATGGAGGGAAGGACTAGGAGAAACACTCAGTTGGTAATGTTATTGCATTTTAGGTAAGGATATGAATTTTGAACCCCTTGCATTTCAGTGCATGTTCTTGCGTTTTAAGTGTAAAGATGTAAGTTGGAACCCCTGAACCCACATAAAAATGCCAGGCTTGGTCACATGTGCTTGTAGGAAAGCAGGAGCAGGAGAATACCTGGGGCTTACTCACCAGCCAGTCTAGGTTAATTGGTGAGCTCCAGGACATGAGAGACTCTGCCTTCAAAGAAGTGGACAGTGTTCTTGAGGATGACACCCCAAGTTTCCTCCACATGCATATGCATTCAATTGCTTGTACACCTGCACACACATGTGTACCCATATAAATATGAGCACACACACATATAAGAACATGCAGTACTTCAAATGACAATTTATATAACTCACCAAATCCAAAAAGAAGGGTCAAATTGAGAGTAACACTGGAGAGGAGTTACATAATTAGGTATTTCTCAATTGATGAATATTAGAATATGAGAAGTTGTAGAGGGGTTGAAATAAAGGTGAAGCCATTCAAGAGCATAGGAATTACACGAAGAATAATCAGTTAATTATCTGAGTAGGGACTGTGAAAGTGAAGTTATTTTAATGAGGGTGGAGGGATATTAGCCTTGTAGGAAGAGGTACCTTAGTGCCAAAGATGCATGTGAAGTTCAGCTCCAAACAT
Organism: Cricetulus griseus; assembly: GCF_003668045.3. Taxonomy (NCBI): domain Eukaryota; kingdom Metazoa; phylum Chordata; class Mammalia; order Rodentia; family Cricetidae; genus Cricetulus; species Cricetulus griseus. The sequence continues at coordinate 56,371,374 of NW_023276807.1, read as the reverse complement.
CAGTGTTCCTGCACCTTAGAATTTACACTTTGTAACTTTGAGCTCCACATAAAGGTTCACAATGGGACACCTACCTAACATTGCATTTTTAGCCTTTTACAGCTACTATCAAATACTCTGATTCTATTAACAGCTGGTTGGTCATGGCTATCTTTAGGCTGATAGTTTTGCCATTTAGTACTTCTTTGCTATAGCATTTCCTTCCCTGAATCTTCCCTCCATCTTTCTGAACTTAGTCTACAGGAGCCAAGTCCAGGCTTTCTTCCGAAGGGCCACCCATCCCTGACACACTTGCTTACATGTTTTAAATTCTGGCGTCGGATCCTAATAACTCAGAAAATAACTTAGAAACAAATTGGATGTTCACACAATACAACAAACCAATGAAACTTTGGAAAAAAAAGCACACCAGGATTGTATATTATGTTGACTGTTGTACTGATCACTATGGTAGCTGGTTAGTAAGTGCTAATTATTTTGTGAAAACTCAGTTTACTTTTAATTGACAATCCCATTCCATTACTGTAAACTTCTTATGTTTTAGGTTCTGAGACTTTATGAGAAATATTTATTTAAAAATGTAGGGTATTTAAAAAAGCATCTTCAATCCCTGCACTTGGGAGGCAGAGGTAGATGAATGTCTGTGAACTCAAGGCTGGCCTGGTCTACAAAGTGAGTTCCAGCACAACCAGACCTATAGAAAGAAATCCTGCCTCAGGGAGAATAGGGTATTGTAACCATAGTGGAAAAGGAAATGTAGTCTTCATAATAATCCATATGTATTAGCAAAGGGGAAATATTTTTGCATCACTATTTTTAATGATAACGTACAGGTTAATCAAATTGGAAAGCTTTCTTTAACAAAACATTGATTTGTGTATTTCCCTGGATTTTATGGCTGTTTTCTCCTTCCTGAATTAATAATATGGAGAAAACAAATTCTTATTCAAATTCGACCGGCAGTATATGCAGTGTCATGCTACTGTTAATTTTGACATCTAGGTTAGATAATATCATTTCACAAAAGAGGTTACCTTTCCCCTGTCAGTTAGGAGCAAAACCTTTCCCCTGTCAGTTAGGAGTGAAACACTGGCCTCGATGTGAGAGTCTTTTCTATTTAGCTGTGTTTACTATATAATCTCACTTTGGAAAGTTTCATTTAATTGAAGTCAAAATCTCATTTTGTACTTGATTTTCACTCTATCTCCTAATAAGACTGTAGCAGAGCAAGTGAAGATAAATCAAACCTTTGTCTTAAAAGAAATATTCCCAATGATAAGTCTGGTGATTATTTTCCACACTGATTCTGCATGAAATTTTGACTGGCTTTGTCACATTAGCATGCAATTAATTGCAAGTCTCTGGTTTTCCAGGCCTTTCTCCCGAACATCCTGAATTGAAGGTAAAAAATGTTTACATTTGGTTCTGTTTCCTTAACTTCCTACTATATGATGTACAGAAATATTATCAAACATCTTGTTTCAAACCCATGCAGGATGCCATTGAAAAACAAGATTTTGTGTTAACTGAAGACTCAACAACAAAGCAGGAAAAATCATTCATGGCAGGTACATTTATCAATAGTTATTTCCCTGAAACAAGTACTTACGAATACTTGAAATGTCCAGTTTTTATTCCCTATGACATAGTTCTCTAATTTATTGGAAGGATTAAATGTAAAAAATGTGAATATCATTTAAGCATAATTGCTTAAAAATGAAGACATAATAAAAAAAATAAAGGAGTGTTCTAGTAAAAATGAATCAATTGTGGAAATAGCCTATGGATAATATCCATATAATTTGTGTCTTAATTAATGTACTGCTTAAGTCAGTAGCCCTAGTCAACCATGATATCTGGACTGTAACAGGAATTTACCTATTGCAATGTAATAAAACAGATTTTCTTACCTATCCCTAACAAAAAGATTAAGTATATATTTTAGAATAGTTTCAATTACATGAAAGCACAGTTATTGACAACAGCAAATCCAAATTCATATAATAATTGAATTGATATCATTTTGATGGGTTTTCTTCTAGTTTGGTTGTAATTATATTTTTATCAACATAAATTGGGTTTGGGTTCTCTCTAAGACATCACTTATATACAATGACAGTGAACTGAAACCTATCCATCATATAATTTACTAACGAGTTATTTTTTTTTACAAGAAACATGCATTCATCAGAAATATTAAATAAAATTTGCCAACACCAGGAGATGGGAGAAAAGTGTGAAAATAAATCACGCAATCATTTCACTTAGTTCACCCCATGTTTCACAAGAAAGCAGTGTCAGTGTCTAGTTGTTTAGTGCCTTGTTGTTTAGGGGTTCAAGTTTATGTTTACACTCTTTTAATTATTTTTTCTTAAGTATTTTTCTGAGCTAGTTTTGTTCGATGTTCTGGCCACTCAAAAATATTCTTCTTCTCATATCTTGAGTTGATCTGCCTTGGTTGCAAAAGTGAGAATGCACCTTTCCTTTAAATGCTAGTGTTCCAGCAGCTTACCACTTAACATATCTTGTACCGTAAACCTCGATGACCCGATTCCTTACTGGTCCTTCTTTCTGGCCCATGACCATCTCAACCAACTTCTCATGAGATGATGATGTCTACCTCAACCCTACCTGTAATTTTAGACACATCTGCAAGTTGAAACTCTGTTTCCCTTAGTATGTCTCACATGCTACTTTAGCATCCTGGTCACTATATACTTACCCTCTTGTTAAGAGACAAATCAAATAATTCTCATGTCAGGGTACTGCTGCAATATTTGATTATCCCTCTAAATTCCAGTAAAATTCAATAAATAATTCCAGAGAAAAATAAGTAAAATAACTAATTTTACAAAGCTTAAAAAAATTGTCATTTCTAGACTGGAAATAAAATGTTTAGGTATGTGAATAAATAATTTACACTTAATGGGAAGGAAATCTTTGAAAAATGAATGAAGTGTTAAGGATGCAGTGAGGAAGAAAGCAACGTGTGTGTACATAGAGAAAGAGAAATAGAATCAAGGGATATTTAGCTTATGCCGAGGTAGGGAAAGATTTGTCAAAGTGGTAGACACAAACAATGCATAAATGAGGTATAACCAGGCCAAGAATATGCATAGATGATCTTCAGTGTGTTACTTTAAAAAAATACAGAAGGATGAGGGCTGCGAGTATATGTGATTCATAGTGACAATTTTGTTACTGAAGATGTGTTCATTTCTGTTTATTGGCATAATAAGTGCATATATCTTTGACATGTATATAAGGGGATGGTGGCTCCTATTGTCTATGTATAAGGTCTATGAAGCTTTGATAATGACATTTATTTTCTGAATCAGGAAACATCTAGTTGAATATCAAGATTAATTAAAAATTTTGTGGCAAAATAAAAATCCAACATTTAATTGTTCACTTTTGAAATTTTTGTATATGTGGTTTTGTGGCTGATAGTGTTTATTTCACTGCTTTCTTGTCTGACTTTACATACATGTGTTTGTCAGGAGCCAAAACTGCACAACTGAGGTTGGAGGAAGAACAGACAGGATGGAGTAGTAGTAACAAGAAGCAGCGGAAGGTATTCAGGAATTTGCATTTTCACATTAAGATTTTTCTCATTGGTGAAGGGGGCCAGTGTCCTACACTGCACAGCCCTAAATAAAAATGAGACCATCATCTAATATTTAATTTCAGGATCCTTCTTCCTCTTTAGTTGTGTAACACATACAGATTTCAGAATCTACAGCAACTAACTCCTAAACCTTATCCTTGGATTTCTTGCATAATCTTTTCATCATTGCTTAAATTACAACTATTTGCAAAGTAAAAATATAAATCAATGGACTTCTGTGCTCAGTCATTGCATGAAGAAATAGAGATGTGATTTAGAAAGTATATATAAGCATCTCTATTAATCTATTATATCTCTATCTATCATCTATGAATCTGTCATCTGCCTATCTACATATCTATGCTTATGTTTTAGGACATGCTTCTTTTACTTATATCCAGTTAATTAAAAAAGAGGATATTGTGATGTTCTTGGAGAGTAGTCAGGAAATCTCTGTGCAAGTCCTTACTGATCCTAATTTTAACAGCCTATTTTTGAGCATCTTCAACTGAAACGGAATGCTCGAGTGTCTGTCAACCCTGAAAAACATGTGAAAAATACAGGAGCTGCTGAAGAGAGAGGTAAGAATTCTATAATAGTTTGTTATGATGAATCTTTCTGCCAAAAGCAGCCAAGCCCCACTGCCACGTGTACGCTTTACACCAGCCGCCTGCCCAAGTTAGGGCCCAAATTAATGCACAGAGAGACTTGTGTTAGGTACAATGCTGCTTGGCCAATGTCTAGGATTCTCATCTCTTAGCTCAGTCTCAATTATCATAAATCTATATATTTTATAAGACTTAGAGAGGATGCCTTTTGCTGGCACCCTCTCTTGCTGGTGGCTCACATGGCGCCCCTGGAGGAGGAAGGGGAAAAAAGGGACCCTTGCTATTTCTCCTTTCTTAAATATGAGTCTCCTTGCTATGTCACTTCCTGCCTGGAACAACACTTCTCTACTACATTTCCCAGAATCCTCTTTGACTCCTAGTCCTGTCTAACTTGCTGTTTCGTTGGCCAAACAGTATTTTATTTATCATCCAGTAAGACAAACACACAGAAGCACTTCCCCCATCAATAGTCATTTTGCAAGAAATGCCCATTAAAACATGAAGATGGAGGTGCTCTCCTCACCAAGAAAAACTGCCCAGCCAATGTTCAGGAACTAGTCTTACAAGACAGAAATCTGTATATTCTCAAGCCCCTGACAAAGTTACATCATTGAAAGTGTCCCCGAGAAAGCTGATGTATGATATGAAGTATTAATATCTTTACTGAATCTGAGAAACATCAGGAAACGGAACAGTGTTTAAAAAAGAAGGGACAAAGATTAAAGTAGACAAAGTAACTGAGTTTAAATGTGTGTATAGGGGTTTAAATGTGTGTATAGGGGAGAGCATGCAATTAAGTTCTTTACAAAATGAAGCATGGCTATATTAGAACTGTAGGGAGAGTTATTATAAGAAGAGCATCAAAGAGTATAAGAGCCTGAAATTAGAAGTCACCATGTATCCTATATGTCTAATTATTGGGAGGACATTGGGCTACAATATTGGGTCTCACGTATCTAGGTTTTCTTCACAGTAGATAAACAGCTACTGATGGCTTGACAGTTCAAGCATGTAAATAAGTTAATGTAATGTAATGCTACTCCTCCATTCATATATCCATGAGTCTCTTTCCCCTGGCTTACTCTCTCTCTCTCTCTCTCTCTCTCTCTCTCTCTCTCTCTCTCTCTCTCTCTCTGTGTGTGTGTGTGTGTGTGTGTCTTTGCTTACACACTCTTGTGCTTTCCTTCTCTCTACCTCCATAAACTCAGGCAACAACTGTGTATGATCATCACTGGCATATTATACTCCATCCTCCCAATCCCAGAGTATACAGCAGCCTAGTACAACCCTAAGAAATGATAATTTAGAAGTAAGTATGGTACGAATTACACAAAAGATAATTTAAACATTGCCATCAGTAGACTGAGAACAAAAGTGCTAACAATCCAAAGAAATAACTGACAACTCTAGTGAAAATGAAATTTCTGAAAACTTTTAAGGTAGTTAAAAGGAAAGTGTACATACTGACCTGGAGAATGAGAACCATTTTCCAGGAAGAATTCAGATATCCTGAAGTTTTGTAAGAAGGAAGAGGCTAGTCAATAAGTAGAGCAAAGCATTTTATACAGGAAGGGCATACAAAGTGTAAGACATAATTCAATTAAGAAAATGTCTAGAAAAGTTCCTCTCCCCAGGTGGAGAATAGTGTGCAGTGTGGCAGTATGTGATTCTGTGGGCCAACTGTCTTAGGGCTTTTATTGCTGTGAAGAAACACCATGCCCACAGCAACTCTTATAAAGAAAACATTTAATTGAGGGGGCTTGCTTATAGTTTCAGAGATTCAGTCCATTATTATCATGGCATGGAAAATGGTGGTGTACAAGAGAAACAGCTGAGAGTCCCACAACTTGCAGGCAACAGGATGTCGACTATCACACTGAGGGAAGCATGAGCAAAAGTGACCTCAAAGCCCACCCCCACAGAGAGACACTTCCTCCAACAAGGCCATACCTCCTAATAGTGCCACTCCCTTTGATGCTATTTTCTTTAAAACCATCACACCAACCAATTCTGTTTCTAAAGTTGTGTTAGTTTGGGTCTACTGGAGTCACTTGTGCATGCTTTTTTTTTAACGTGTGGTTAACTGTAACATGCCTATGTGTCTATTAGGTGTATGACTCTCTAAATAATTATATTCATTTCTCAAGCCAGTAAATACTTACTTGAATATTAAGGTGACTCTAACCATTTCATTGTTAAGTTAAAAACCCAATTCTTCTTTGTTTACTTTTTCAACACTTGTGTTGACAGTTGAGTAGATGATGATGGTTATTCCACTGTTTTAATGTCTGATTTTAACTACACTATGTCTCTATTAGGAGCCACATCAGTACAACTAAGACCAAAGACAGAACAATCAGGAAGATTTGACAGTGACAAGAAGCAGTGGAAGGTACTCAGGAGTTTACATTTTCCTTTAAGATTCTTCTTATTGGTGAATGGTTAACACAGGCTGAGGCAGTTACAAGTCACACTGTCCTGGAGAATAATGGGATCATGTCTAATATCTAATTCTGGAACCTTTTGTCAACTGTGTCATGTATAATATTTTCAGAACCTACAGCAACTAACTCCTCTTCAGCCTTATCCTTGGATTTCTTTCACAACCTTTTCTTATTTCTGGAATTCCATTTCCATAACATCTTACTTAGTACAGAGTTAGACTAGATTTGAACTAGTGACCAAGTGGTTTAAAGTATGAACAGTAAAAGAATGACCCTTCCTGAGCCTGATTAATGCTTTGATGATCATTCCCAATAACTGAAAATTAATCTAAGATTTCCTACTAACCAGCAGCATAGCAGAAGGTAAGGGTATATTTTCCTCTGGACTCTTTATGCCTTCATTTTGTCAGGTGTGTGAGTGAACAGGGATGTACATTGGACCCCACTAACAATAAATAGAATGCTGTCTTCTACAATGGGCCCTCTTGTGGTATGCTCCACATAGTTACCTTTGATGTTATCACTAATTCAGTGATGAACATCAGCAAACATGATGCAATATTACACACTGACTTTGTGTTAGAATAAATTGGAATGGGCATTCAGTTGTAAGGCTGAGATTAAGGGACCATAGAAAGGCTAGTGCACATCTATGTATGATCTTAATGCTTAGGAAGCTGAAGCTAGAGGACTGTCTCAGAAATTAAAATTAAAATGATGTAAAGAATGGAGATAGAGCTATTGCCACCCTGTCAAACACTTCTGGTACTTAAAATTATAAATGTATCATATACAACAAAATATATAAGAAAGAAAACATAGTCCTAATACAGAAGAGCAAATGGAAGGTCATCAGCACTGTCACAGTAACGAAATGACTCTTAGGGACCTTGCCCATGACCACAAGCAGAGGGATGGGGGTTGGGGGCAGCAGTGTGGCTGTGACTGTGTGGAGGCAGATAATGTGTTCTATACTATATACCTCTGTACTTTGGCACAACACTGGACACACTTAAAATGCTCTTTCTTTTGTAGCAATTTAGAGGTGACTTGGGACATCTCAATATTGTGTTATCACTACAGAAACCAGCTACCTAAATGGTTATCCATGTTATGTTTTAAATAAATTCTCTAGGCATGAACATGTTCATATGATTTGGTTGCATTTGCTCATCTTGCCTTCATTATACAATTAGATTTTAAAGTTCTTTTTCTCCCCTGAGACAGGGTTTCTCTGTAGCTTTGAAGGCTGTTAAAGTTTTTTTTATCACTCCTTTTAAATCTTTATACACTTTTAAATGTTCTCTCTTAATAGGCAGGGAAACCTGACATGACATATCTAGTATTTTCATGCTCTTACTTAATTGTAAGGTAAAGAAGATTTTCAAACTTGACCTGGTCTCTCTGAGTAGCCAGGTTGTCCTCAGTGAAAAATTTATCCAGTGTGTTTAGGGCTTTAATTCCAACAGGAACAACTATAACAGTGTTCGATTTATTCTCAACAGCTTAACATCATAAAAGCACACTTCTTCCGCATTTCTTCCTTTGACAGGAAATGTTTCTGTCCATGTAAATCTCAATGTCCCAACCTCTCACAGCAAGAGAATAAGATTTGTTTAAACATTGGTGGTTATGTGATGACTGCATGTACTAGTCATGCATTCTGATGTTAGCCTCTTGTTTAGAGAGGCCCAGTGTAGACTCTTCTGTCTATGGTGATGTCTCCTCTGGTCTTCTGTGGTCAGTTACCATATGGAGGAAAATGCAGATGTGAAGCAGAGAGCATATGTAAGGATCTCATCACATGTATTTGTGTTGATCTATAGTGCATCCTTTATTTATATCCAGTTGCTTTTGATATGAAGTTTAGCTGTATCTTGGGAAGGTGTCAGGAAACCTCTGTGCAGCTCCTTACCTATGCTCTTTTTTATCAGCCCTTCTTTGAGCGATTTCAACCCAAGTGGAGTGCTCGGGTGTTTATGGGTCCTGAAGAAAGTGGAGAAAACACAGGAGCTGCTGAAGAGAAAGGTGAGAATTTGTTTAATAAAAAGTCATTTGAAGAATTATCTACTAAAACAGGAAGATGGAGTCATCCTTTGCTCAACATGTTTGCTAACTTGGAGGAAATAGTATAATACTACATGACATTAATCTTTATTTCTTAAGTTTCTAAAGGAGGTTACATTGTGAGTGTTGGTGAGCGGGCTAAAGTAGAATTAAAATTACCAAAGGTTTTGTTTAAAATGAGAAATTTGAGAAAACAAAAGAGTATTTAGGAAGAGAGAACAAAGACTGAAATAGGAAGAATTACAGGCAGTAATTAAAGGGAAATGAGGTTGCTGTATATAGTTGAAATCATCTTTGCAAATGCAAGTCAGTTGTACTAGAAATATAAGGCAGAAGCATCAAAGAGTCTAATCCAGGAGACTAAGAGTAGAATGAAGAGTCACCAGGCCTCCTCCATTCCTTATTACTGGTGAGCAGTAAGGGTGGAAATACCAGGTCTTACTATTTTTTCTTTCCTTTTTCCTTTTTTTAAAATTTAAATTAGAAGCAAACTTGTTTTACTTGTCAATCCCAGTTCCTCTCCCTCCCCTCCTTTCCTGCCCCCCCCAGCCCTCTATCCCATTCCCATTCTGATCTCCAGGAAGGGTGAGGCCTTCCATGGAGATCTTCAAAGTCTGTCATATCATTTGGAGCAAGGCCTAGGCACTCCCCTGTGTGTCTAGGCTGAGAGAATATCCCACTACTTGGAATGGGCTCCCAAAGTCCATTCGTGCACTAGGGATAAATACTGATCCACTACTAGAGGCCCCATAGATTGCCCACGCCTCCTAACTGACACCCAGGTTCAGGGGATCTAGATCAGTTCTATGCTGGTTTCCCAGCTATCATTCTGGGGCCCATGAGCTCCCCCTTGTTCAGATCAGCTGTTTCTGTTGGTTTCTCCAGCCTGGTCTTGACTCCTTTGCTCATCACTCCTCCCTTTCTGCAACTGGATTCCAGGAGTTCAGCTCAGTGTTTAGCTGTGGGTGTCTGTTTCTGCTTTTATCAGCTACTGGATGAAGGCTCTAGGATGGCATATAAGGTAGTCATCAATCTCATTATTAGGGAAGGGCATTTAAGGTAGCTTCTCCACTATTGCTTAGATTGTTAGTTGGGGTCAACCTTGTAGATCTCTGGACATTTCCCTAGTGCCAGATTTCTATTTAAACCTGTAATGGCTCCCTCTATTATGGTATCTCTTTTCTTGCTCTCCTCTATTCTTCTCATGACTCAATCTTCCAGTTCCCTCATGTCCTCCTCTCCCCTCCTCTTTCTCCTAGCTCCATCTCCCCTCCCACATACTCCCAATTTTTTCAGGAGATCTTGTCCCTTTCCCCTTCTCTGGGGGACCATGTATGTCTCTCTTGGTGTCCTTCTTGTTTCCTAGCTTCTCTGGCAGTGTGGATTGTAGGCTGAATGCCAGGTCTCATGGATGCAGGGTTTCTTCACAATAGCTAAACATAAGCAGCTATGTCCAGTTGTACATGTACACATTATTGTCATGGATAGCTTGGCTCCTTCCATTCAATACTTCTCTGCTTCCCTTGTCCTGCCTTCCACATTCCTGTGCTTCCTTCCTCTCTACTTTCCTAAATTCCCATTTCAGGAAGACTCCCAGGTATGACCATCACTGACATGTTTGTTCATCTCCGAAGCATTCTAGAACATGAACCTAGTAAAAACTCAAGAAACAATTTCTGGTGTATTCTCTACTTTCTATGCTTAATTTTCTACTCTTCCTTCTAAGCTTTTTTTCTCCATATTTAGACAATTTGTGGTTTTCAGGGACAGTCTCCTGTTTTTTTTTTTCTTTTCTTTTTTCTTTCTTTCTTTTTTCTTTTTTTTTTTGCAAAGACAGGCTTCTTTGGCAAGAGTTGAGAGCTACATTTATCTGTGTAGACAAGGATAAGTATTTAATATTCAGTTAGAAATTATACCAGTATAGTGAAATAATGGCAGCAAGTTCTTCTCTAAGATGCATGGCTTCCTAGTCTCAGGTAGTTGGCTGGGTTTCTAGTACCAGGCATGACTTCCCTTCTGTTGATCAGGCCTGCTATTTCTGCCTGATACTTGCAAGACCATTTTCCTCTAACTGAGATAAAATGTTCATTCCATGCCTCAATACATTGTTTCACATGTGTTCGTGCAACCCAACAATGTATTTACTAAGGATCTCCATGTTGTTTCTCTTTCATAATGATGCACTGAGATGAGCAGCAGCTTATATAGCACTCAGTCATTGTCTTTTGAGTCTCCATTGGGATCTGTGAATCTCAAGTTGTTATCACCGTTTGTTATAGTATGTCAGTGCTGGGAGCACATGGATGGCAAGAATTTTATGTTCTTCTTAGAAGCCAGTAAATGCATCATGTAAAAACTATAAAAAAACCAAAACCTTTAAATTACAAAAAAAACTCCACTTTAGATGTTTGATGCTTTCTCTTTAGTCTAGTATAAAAGGGGTGTAGTGCTTCCCAGAGGGCTGAGTGGGACCATTAGGTTTTACAGGTGCCACAATTTTGGCTTGTGCCATGTGGTAAAATTAATCAAGATTGTGGTGAAGTTACATGGCATTTGCCTTCTTTATGATATCATTAGCAAGGTGGAAAAGTCATAAGGTTGCTTCCATCTTGATGAGTTCCCTCAGCCAAGATGGCAGAAAAATCACATGGTTGTTTTCTGTTCAAGGTGAACTCAGGTCATGCTAAAGTGAGTCCATACCCCACTGGGCATGAGTCCCTGGTGAATCAACCATTTTGTAGACCTAATATGAGTCATTACACCCTTTCTTTAAAGAGATGCTTTATGTAGGTAGATTCCCGTGGTGGTAGGAGGAGATGGTACATGCAGCCTAGGTAGGTAGACCCAAAAATAAAGAGGGGAAGAGATTTCACAGTCTCTGTTCATAAAGCTAAATCCATAAGCAGCTGATACAGTAGCTGGATTCACAACACAGGTTTCTCTCAGAAGAGATAAAGAAAAAGAGATGAAGGGCCTATGGGGAGTAATTCCCGAAGGCAGCGGTTCTCATCCTGTGGGTTATGACATCTTGAGGGAGGTCACTTATCAGATATCTTGCATATCAGATAGTTATATTACCATTCACAGCAGTAGCAAAACTAGAGTTATGGAGTAGATATGAAAATAATTCTATGGTTGGGGGCCACTACAACATGAGGAACTTTGTTAAAGGGTTGCAGCATTAAGGGAGGTTGAGAAACATCCCTTAGGGTCTAAGGGTTGTTACCATCCCAGTTCCAGGGCAGGGGGCAGACTGGGCTGTTTTGCCCTCTTTTTCATAGCCACAGAGTCAAAGGCCTATCCTGACCTAGGATAGGTGTGTGGAGGGCAAAGATGCTTGAGTCTAGAGTTGGAAAGCCAAATCCCCTTGAGAGCCAGCTTTTTGGTCTAAGCAGCACAGGGAAACAACTTAGTCTGCTCTGCTTTGATAAGGAGGGGCCTAGTGGCCAGAATATCATCTGAAAGAGAGCTTAGGGGATTAAGTTTAGAAGTTTGAGCTGTTAAAACCTAAAGTGGGAGGTGATGGGAAGGACAGGAGTGGAGATAGAAAAGAGACCTGAAGGTTGGGGGTTTCAGATCATTTGCCATTCAGTCTTAGGAAGCTGTCTGGTCAATGAAACCTTGAAAACTGAGTGTTTTCCAGTTTGTTGCCAGTCCAGACCTCGGTCGACAGGTGTACTGATGCCTTGAGATTGGGTTTCAGGCAAACCAAAAGTATGGGTAGGGATGCAGATCTTGGTCCCTATTTTAGGTAAGGTAAGGATGATGCTAGTTTCTGGTATTAAGTCTTTACTCACAACTAGAAAGTGGCTAGAAACAAGTGACCAGGGGCTAGAGTGGGCATCCCCAGTTCCAGTGACCTGTCAGGCACAGCTGGGGCCAGAAATATGGAGAACTTCCAGGGTCCAGAAGAGGGTGAAAGTCTAGGGCTTGTGAGGGCTGAACCAGGATGTTGGAAGCCATGTTGTGTTGAATGACAGAAGGCCAAAGGAGAGTGAGAGAGGGAGAGGGAGAGAGGAAGGTAAAAGACCCAGACAAAGTTTACATGGCACACAAAACACCCACAGGCTTCAAATCTCTACTGGTGGCTATTGCAACCTAGTGAACACAGAGAGCTGTCATGCGCTCAATGGGATGGGTCTCAGAAAAGGAAGGGAGACTGGTAAAAGAAGAGAGGAAAAGTCACCAGAAGAGACAGGACAGGATTTGGGATCCCAAACTCAGCCCCTGTTTTGACACCAAATGTTAGATCAGAATTGACAGAGGCCACTTGAGAATGATGGAAGTGCAAGCCAGTCTCCATGTGAGCAGAATTGTTCTCAAAGTATTAGGTGCCAATAGAGGTTGGTGTGGTGATCTCACCAGGATCTTCCTCACATCCCACAGATGTGATCAGTCAAGTCAATTCTCCTGTCTGAGTTTCTCAGCCCACCTGAGGCTTTTTCATCCTCAGGCTTTCAGCCAGGCTGGGGGGTTAGGAAACAATAATGAGGGCGAGAGCAGGGAACAAATGATCTGATTGGGAGTGTGTATGCAGAAGCTCCAGCTAGGGAAGGAGAATGAGATGGACACATAAGGAGGAGGGAGCAGGGCAAAACAACAGCAAGGATGTCTGAAAAAAGGCCACAAGGAATCATACTATTGAGTATCATTCTGAAGAAAAATGTAAGTCTGTGTAAAAATACATGCATACATATGTATATACATTTTATAACACACACACACACACACACACACACACACACACACACACACACACACACACACATATATATATATATATATATATATATATATATATATATGGCTGATAACACTTTCCATAAGAGCAAAAGGCTTCCTGAGAAAAACCTCAAGATCTGGCATGAGAAAGCCTCTATTGAATTGTTGATCCAGGTTGTCTAAGAGGCTCCCAAAGCATAGAGGAATGCCTGGACTGGGCCCTGTGTGTGAAGTGCATGGTGTTTTCAGCAGTAGGTACTTCCCTTCTATCTCTGGAGGACAACCAAGGGCAATTATCTGTAATGTTCATGTGATTCCACATAACCTTTATATTTTGTTTAAGCTAGCTGTATTTGTTTCTGTTTCTGGAACCACTTGTCCATGCTTCACTTCAACATTGTGCCTCCTCCTGTGTATCTATTTGCTTTACAAATCTCTAGATAACAGCACACATTTCCCAGGCTAGTTGAATATTAAGCTTACGTGAGTGTTTGATTGTTAAATTAAGAATCCAGTTCTTTATTATTTCTTCAACATTTGTGTCACCAGTTAAGTAGATGCTCATGGTTATTTCACTGTTTTAATGTATGCTTTTAACTACTCTATGTAACCCCCAGGAGCCACAACAATACAACTGAGGCCAAAGACAGAACAAACAGGAAGGTTTGGCAGTGACAAGAAGCAGCAGAAGGTACTCAGATGTACAGTTTAACTGTATCTTCGGAAGGTGTTAGGAAACCTCTGTGCCACTCCTTATCTATGCTCGTTTTTTTTTTTTTTTTCAGCCCCTCTTTGAGCGATTTCAACCAAAGTGGAGTGCTCAGGTGTTTATGGGTCCTGAAGAAAGTGGAGAAAACACAGAAGCTGCTGAAGAGAAAGGTGAGAATCCTGTTAATAAAAAGTCATTATGAGAATTATTGCTAAGACAGAAAGAAAAGGAGACATTCTCTTCACCAAAGAAAATTGACACCAAATATTTATGAATAAAAATAAACATCAAATGTCACTTACTTCCTGATTTATTTTTACCTTTTGTGGGCATTATAAGAGTCTCTTATGAAAATGTATATGATATTATATAATCAGGCCATTTGGGGAGGGAATGTGAACTCCTCTGATGAACAGCCATTATTCAAAGTAATTCCAAGGCTTCTAACATAATGATGCTGTTACTTCATATGACCACGGTTTAAGTGTTAGTCTGCTGCCCACTATTTGTGTTTTCCACACTCCTGCCATCACATGATTGATCAAGGGTCAAAGCTTACAGTATTGCTTGGACATGTCTGCCACCAATTAACTTGAATGGTAAATTTTTGTTCATAAATTTCCTCAGTGTAGGAAGGTATGCCTTGCTCATGGCAGCTCCTCAGTGGACTTGACACAGCTTTGAAGGCATATCTTTAAAAAAATTCTTATTAATTCTTTGAGAACTTCATAAAATGTATTTTGATTCCACCCACCACTTTCCAAAACAAAGAACTCAGATTATCCAAAACATTCCCCAATAACAATTACTCCGCTTGAGGTATCATCACCTCTGACTTCAAGGTGTACTCTAGAGTTATAGAAATATAAACAACATGGTACTGGTATAAACCAGACACATTGAACAATGGAAAAGCACTGAGGATCCAGGAAAAAAATCCCCAGTGCCCTATGGCCATGTGGCTTATGAGAAAGATGTCAAAGTTACACATCTGAGAAAAGACAGCATCTTTAACAAATGGTGCTGGCCTAAGTGGCTATCTACGTGAAGAAAAATGAAACTAAATCTTTAACTCTCCAGCAAGTGATCAACCTCATCAAAGACTCAGAACCTTGAATCTGTCAGAGAAGAAAGAAAGGACCAAGCTCAAACTTACAGGCATAGGAAAGAGCTTTCTGAACTTCTAGAATGCCAGTAATGGATGGATTGAGACCAACAATTGGCAAGTGAGACCACATGAAGCTAAAAAGCTTCTGCATAGCGAAGGATAACATTTCACTGAAGAGTCAGCCTAGCAAAAAACTTTACCAGTTGTACATCTGACAGGGGTTATTGAGATAACATGCAAAGAAGTATTATTCAAAAACAGTCCCTCAGTAGGCTATAGTGACAAGTGTTCAGCCTTAAACGCATACTCTTTTTTTTAATTTTAGAAACTATCTTATTTTACATATCAATCCTCCCATTCCCTCGCCCTTCCATCCTCCCATGCCCCCCACTGACCCTCCCAGCCCATCCCCACGTCTCCCCAAGAATAGTGAGGTCCTCCATGGGGCACCATCAAAGTCCATCACATAATTTAGGGGAGGGCCTAGGCCCTCTTTCGTGTATCTGTGCTGTAATAGTATCCCTGCATAGGGAATGGGCTCCCAAAGTCCATTTGTGCACTGTGAATAAAGACTGGCTCCACTGTTAGAGGTCCCATAGACTTCCCAGGCTTCCTAGCTGGCACCCGCATTCAGAGGGCTTGGTTTGGTCCAATGATGGTTCCCCAGCTTTACGTGGATCTCCGTGTGCTCTCACTAGGTCAGATCAACTGTTTCTGTGGGTTTCTCCAGCACAGTTTTGGTACTGTTGCTCATCCCTCCTCCCTCTCCACAACTGGATTCCAGGAGTATGGCTTAGTATTTAGCTGTAGGTGCCTGCTTCTGGTTCAATCAGCTACTGGATGAAGGCCCTAGAAATGGCAACCAAGGTAGCCATCAATCTCATTATAAGGGAAGGGCATCAAAGGCAGCCTCTCCACCATTGCCTAGATTCTTAGTTGGGGTCATCCCTGTGGGTTCCCGAACATTTCTCCAGTGCCAGACCTCTCTCCAAACCTATACTGGCTCCCTCTATCAAGATATCTCTTTTCTTGCCCTCCCCTGCCTCAGCCCTCCTGATCCCTCCTGTTCTCCTCCCCCTCCTCTTCTCCCCCTCTTCCCTTCCCACCTCCCTCTTCTCTCCCCCTGTGCTTCCAATTTGCTCAGGGGTTCTTGTCCCCCTTCTCCTTCTTTGGGTGACCCCCCTTCTCCTTCTTGGGGTCCTCCTTGTTTCCTAGTTTCTCTGGTGGTGAGGATTGTTGGCTGGTAATCCTTTGCTCTATGTCTAATATCCATATATGAGTGAGTACATACCCTGCTTGTCTTTCTGTGATTGGGTTACCTCACTCAGGATGTTTTCTTCCATTTCTATCCATTTGCCTTCGAATTTCAAGATTTCATTGTTTTCTTTTTTTTTTTTTTTTCAGCTGGTGTAAATGTACCACATTTTCTCCATCCATTCTTTGGTTGAGGGGCATCTAGGTTGCTTCCACGTTCTGGCTACTATAAACAATGCTGCTATGAACATAAGTTAAACACATATTCTTAAAAGCAACATTAAAGGGACTAACTAGGCTCTCTCTTTCTTTACAATTATATATAATGATAAAAATGATATATATATTGATAAATTATATATAATGATAAAAATTATATATAATGATATATATATAATGATATATAATGATAATGATAAAATTATAATGATAAAATTATATTTTATATATATAATGATAAAATTATATATTTTAGATGATAAAATTATAATTTTATCATCTAAATTATGATATATAATGATAAAATTATATATATATAATAATGATATAATGATATATATATAATGATAAAATTATATATTGATAATTTTATATCAATGATATAATGATAAAATTATAATTATATATAATGATAAAAATAAGAGGACATGAATTTGAGAGTGAGTAGGCAATATGGGAGGGATTGGAAGGAGAAGTGGGATGGGGAAAATGATGTAACTGCAGTAGTCATATATGAAATTCTCAAAAAAAAACTAAAGATCACAAAACAAACTGATAAAACAACTCAGTTAAAAATGGACCAAGCAATTGAATGGAGAGTTCTCAAAGGATGAAATGCAAATGGATGAGAATAATTTTAAAAAATTCAGCATCCTTAGCTATCAGGGAAATGCAGAAACAAAAATTGCTTTGTGATTTCATCATATCGCAGTCAAGATGGCTATCATAAACCAAATAAACATAACAAAAAACCAGAAAACCACAAATGTTGGCTTGCCTGTGTGGGAAGGAAGACTGAAAACTTACCCCTCACTTGTGGAAGTGCAAACTGGTGCAATCACAATGGAATAGTGTGGAGCTTCATTAATACCTACAGATATATATAGCACATGATCCAGCTATACCATTCTTATGCATATACCCATAGGTCTGTATCTTACAGAGATAGCTGCTCATCATGTACATTGCCTCTCTATTCACAATAGCCAGAAAATGGAAATAGCTGAGATGTCCATCAAGTAAGAAAAGGATAATGGGGCCGGAGAGATGGCTCAGGGCTTAGGATCACTTCCCGTTCTTCCAGAGGTCCTGAGTTCAATTCCCAGCAACCACATGGTGGCCCCAACCATGTGTAATGTAGTTTGGTGCCCTCTTCTGGACTGCAGGGATACATGCAGGCAGAACACTGGATACATAACAAATAAATAAATAAATAAATAAATCTTAAAAAAAGAAAAGGATAATGAAAATGTGGCACATTAGCAAAATGGATTCTTATTCAGCTATTAAAAAGCAAAATTAAGGGCTGGAGACATGGCTCAGTGGTTAAGATCACTGACTGCTCTTCCAAAGGACTTTGATTAGACTCTCAGCAGCCACATGGTGGTTCACAACCATGTTCCAGGGGATAAGAATCCATCTTCTGACTTTACGGGTATGAGGCATAGATTTATTCTGCAGACAAAACACCTATATACATAAAATAGAAATAAAATTAACTTTTAAAGAGAAAAAAACACAACCAGGAAAAGGCAAATAAATGGATGGAACTGAAAATAATCAACCTGAATGAGGCAACACAGATTCAGAAAGACAAATTTCCTATGTTTTCTTTCATGAATGGAGGCTAGTTTTGAATCTTTACATATGTATACTTCTCTTGGAATATCCATGGAGGATAGGAAATTAGTAAAGCTCCATGGATAGAGGGGCTTTAAATGGAGGGGAGATAGAATGAAATGATATAAATGGGGCATGAGGAATAATAGGACAAGAAAAGTCAAATGGACTGGGGCATAGGAGGGGAAGGTGCAGGAGTAAATAGGAATAGGAATAGGAATTTGTAATTGGAAGTTTCTTTGGGTCGACAACCACTTCCCAAATAAAGACACAAAGACTTATTCTTAATAATGAATTCTCTGCCGTAGCTTAGGCTTCTCCTACTGTTTTATTCTTATGTACTTTGCCTCAGAACTCTTCTACCTTTTCCTTTCTTTCTTTTCTTTCTTTCTTTCTTACTTTCTTTCTTTCTTTCTTTCTCTTCTTTCTTTCTTTCTCTTTCTCTCTCTCTCCCTTCCTTCCTTCTTTCCTTCCTTCTTTCCTTTCTTCCTTCCTTCCTTTCTTTCTTTCTTTCTTTCTTTCTTTCTTTCTTTCTTTCTTTCTTTCTTTCTTCTTTCTGTCCTATTTCCCCCGTATCTGTCTGTCTGCCCCGGGATATCTCCCTGTAGTCTCCTTTTCTTTCTTTCCTGAGCCTAAATTCCTCTTCCTACTTACTTGCCAGGAAGTTCTACATGTACCTTCTCCCTTGCTATTCAGCTTTTTATTAGACCAATCTGTTCCTCTAGGCTGGGAAGGTAATTAAACATATTTACATAATTAAACAAATGCAACACATCTTTACATAGTTAAACAAATATTCCACAACATAAACCAATGCAACACTTCTTCACATAGTTAAACAAATGTAACATATCTTTGCATAGTTAAACAGGTATTCTGCACAGGGATGAACAACTAAGACTAAAGGACCTTTAAAAAAGTCAAATGGGAACCTATTGCTGTAGGAACTTTCACACACACACACAAACACACACACACACACACACACACACACACACACACACACACACTGCTGTAGGAACTTTCACACACACACACACAAACACACACACAGACACACACACAGAGATAGAGAGAGAGAGAGACAGAGACAGAGACAGAGACAGAGACAGACAGAGATTGGGGGGAGAGAGAGTTTAAATGGGTGTATTCTATGACAGGGAGACAGTGCCCCTACTAGACACAGGCTAATACATAAAACCCAATTGTTGGCAACTGAGGTACAAAGACCCTCAAACTTTAGAAGCTATTGCCGTTACTTGATAGTAAGACCCTATACCTGACAATACCACATATTTAATCAAAGAACACAGAGAAATCTAGTTTGTACTCAAATGGAAGTATCATTCCTACAGGATAGCTTTTTATAAGGATGGATGATGCTATGTGTGCTATGATAGAAGAAAGTTAACTACCAATGTCACCCAACTGTGAACCCCATTAGCTATAATGGCTGGCCTGACAATATATGCCCACTGATGTAAAAGAGAGCAGGCATGTTTAAGGAGTAACAACCACTTTGTGACAGGATTTAAGGCCGAATTCACAAAATTGAGCCTATACCTGCCACCATTATTGTCCCAAGAACTTGTGGCTAGACAAGTCATAAGCCCTTAGTGAGAATGTATTATTATTATTTGCTAAAGGAACATAGTGTTAAAGCACCAACTAATGACTTAGTGCAAGACATATAAATTAGTGCATTTGTCAGTTCTCAGTGGTTTTTCAGACACAGCTGAGTAGTTATACATGCAAACTCACAGTGGCTATGACAGCATGCAAGAGACCTGTGCAAGTTTAAGCCACACAAAAATCCCAGCATAGAGAGAGGAAGTTGACAAGATATCCCACTCTTAGAGGAGGAGCTATTTAAAAGAAAAGATGCCAGGAGGAGAATAAATATTCTTTAAGGTATTATTCTGTCAACCATGGTCAAGGTCGACAGTACCCCATACACTCATGAATATTTAGGCAGCACAAATTAAAGCCCACAGCTTAAAAATAACAGGCTTAAAAATTATAAATTATCAAACCTGTAAAAGAAGTTACTTTGAGAGTGTCAGTGAGGGAACTGAGGTATGATTAAAAGTTTAAAGTGTGGTTACAAAAGTTTTTATTTAACATGAAAAATTTTAGGAAATGGAGGAATATTTAAAGAAGAGGGAACAAAGATTGAAATTTCATGGAATCAAAGGAAGAAGTTCGTGTAGGTGTTTTTAGTGGGCAATATGGAAACAAGTTCTTTATAAATGAAGAACAGTTGTGTTGTAAAATGTAGGAAGAGTATCAACGAGTCTAAGGGGAGTAGAGCCAAAGCACCAACTTGTACCCATCATTATCACTGGGAAGACACTGGCATTGAAGTAGCAGGTCTTATAGAGCCAGGTTTTCCTCACAGTAGGTAAATGTAAACAACTGTGGCCAGTTGTTACATATACTTGAGTTAATGTCATGGACTGCTTGGCTCTTTTTCATTCACAGCTTCTCTACCTCTCTTGTCCTTCATATTTCTAATCTCTATCTTCTAATTTCATTCTTTAAGAGATACCCCAGACAATACCTGTGTATGATCATCACCGGTATTTGTTTATATCCAACCCATTGCAGAGCATGAATATAGTAACAACCCAAGAAATAATTTTTGAATAATATATAACATACTCACACAGGCATACACAGGACATTGCTTACACAAGATGATGCAAAAACTGTCCCCCTTAGGCCAGAAATAAGAGTTGGATATCTCCCTCTCTCAATATGCAATAATTGCCTTGTAGCCCTTCATCTAGGGGCGAGGCACTTGAAATAACACCCCCACTGGTTCTCTGGCTCTTAAAATCTTTCTGGGATCTTTTCTGCCATACTCCCAGAGCCTTGGGTAAATGGGTTGTGTCATAGTTGTATCAATTGGGCATGGGTTTCCTGAAGTCAGTAGCTCTCTGCATTTTGATCAGTTGTGCCCTTCTGAGATGGTCTCTGATTACTGTATGAAAAAGCTTCTTGGATGAAGGGTGAGAGCTACACTAATCTGTGGGTGTCAGGATGTGTTTATTTTTTATTTTTATTTTATTTTATTAGTTCAAATTAGGAACAAGCTTGCTTCAGATGTCAATCCCTTCTCCCTCTCCCTCCCCTCCCCCCAACATCCCACCTGTCCCTAGCCATCCCCTCTCCACTCCCCAGGCAGGGTAAGGACCTCAAAAGGGGCTCCCCAAAGTCTACCACATCAGGATAAGTGTTTATAATGAAGTTAGAAATCTTAGTGGTTTAGGAAAGTGACAGCAGTAGGTTGGCTTTCAGATGTCAGGACCTCACTAGCCTCATGTAGTTGACTAAGTTTAGTATCAGGTATGATTTCTCACCTGTTGAGAGGCCCTTAAGTCTAATTAGACAGCTGTTGTTTATTGCCAAGGGATTAGTTTTCTAACTGCTTATCTAATATCAAGTGGTAGTGCATATATACAAGAAACAGTAGACTCTGCAGGTTATATTTTTAAATTTATACACACACACATTTGTAAAAATAATAATTAAAGAAGAGAGGCCAGGAAGTTAAGATGGAGAGAGTGAGGAGGCCACTGGAGGAGCCTGAAGAGAGAGTAGCAAGGGGAAGTGATATAAAAATACAGTAAATGAATACAAAATAAAAATTAATTTAACAAAAAGGAAAAGAAAGTTAGATATCCAAAGAAATAATTAATACCCCAAAGATAAATATTTGAAAAAAATGACCCCTCTTGGGTAGCTAAGGGGAAAGCACACATGTTGAACTAAAGAAGGAAAATGTCACAATTTGTGCCAAGTCTTCCAAGAAGGTAGCCATTCGTCAGAGTAGTAGAGTAAAGCATTTTGGATATGCTGCCAGTGTTCATTTAATAAGATAATAAGAAGCTGTAATTAAGAAAATGCCTGGTAGAGTTTTAAAGTTGAGAATACTGTGTAGAATGGCGGTAATGAGATTCTGTGTACCTACCAATTCCGTTTCCAAAGTTGGACTGGTTTCTGTTCACTGTAACCACTTAACTTTAATATCATGCCTCCTTGTGTGTCTATTTGTTGTATGAATCTCTAGATAATTACATTTTCCAAGCCAGAAAATATCTAAGTGAATATTAAGATGAAATGCATATTTTATTCTTAAATTTAAAATCCAATTCTTCATTACTTCTTTATTCAACTTTTAAAATCACAAGTTAAGTAGATGACCATGGTTTTATTTCACTTTTTAAAATGTCTGACTACTCACATATATTTGTTAGGTGCCACAACAGTACCACTGAGGCTCGAGGAGGAACAGACAAAACGGAATGTCAGTGACAAGAAGCAGTGGAAGGTATTCAGGATTTGATTTTTTTTAAAGATTGTTTGCACCAGTGAACGCTTAACAGAGGTTGAGGCAGTTATAATCACTTGTCCAAGAGAATAATCATGTCTAATATATAATATCTAATTTTAGAATCTTTTGTCAGTGGTGCCATGGATAACATTTTCAGAATCTACAATAACTAACTTCTCCTCAACCTTATCTTTGGATTTCTTCCACAACCTTTTCTTACTGCTGGAGTTCTATTCCTGTGACATCTTAGTACAGAGACACACCACAATTGAACTGGTGACTAAGTGGTTTAAAGTATGAATAGTATGATAATGATCCTTTCTGAGCCTGAGTAGTGCTATGATGATCATTCCCAATGACTAAAAATTCTAACGGGATTTATGAATATAGGGATCTTTGGTGGCACTTTTTTTTTTCAAAATATCTCTAGACTCTAAAGAAACTGAACTTTGGCTGGACCTTGCAGACAAGTTGATACTATGCCTTGTGATCATTTATGACTGTGTACTTAACCTGGTATCCTACTATGTACTCAGCTGATTTAAGCTTAATTGGTCTTTAAGAGAACAATTTAGCCAACATCACTGTGATTTGGATTTCCTAGGCAATCAACTTTATAACCTGAGCTAAATGCATAGCATCATTGTTAAGCAATGTAGTATTCCATTTTCCTGGACAGAATAATGTATGTGTTGTGGTAATCATTTGCTGACAGCAGCTGACATGTTGACAATAATCTTAAACAATACATATCCTATAAATACTGGAAGAAATGTGTGGATATAGTTGATAAGAACAGTTTGCAGTTTTGAGTGTATTCAAGGTTGATAAATTGATTCCTTCCTTTTAAAACTCTATTAAATATTTCTTCAAAATTGGCCTTGTCCCTTTCCCAAGTTTTCTGTACTGTTGTGACAAATACAGAGCAAAGCCACTTGTTAGGGACAGACACTGATATAGACACATAGGCACAGGTACAGACCAGACACACAGAACAGAGACACAGACAGAACAGTAACAAACGACACACAGACAAAAAGACATGGGGGATGAAGTGGAGAATTCGAGTTGGGGTTCACATTTGGTCAAAATAGCAAGAAAGGAAAGTGCCATCAATCATTGGTATTCTTATGGAATTTGGCACAAATGTGGCTCTCGGTGCTGGACCTTAGTTTTTGAAAGTTCTTATGCTCCATCTCTTATTTATGCATCATATAGTTTTCATTATTCTGTCTTAATTTTTAAAACTTGCATGGGATACGTAATTTTCTCATGCTTTTATTTAACTGGTGAACTAAGGAAATTTTCCATATGACTTGGTCTCTGCGTGCAATCAGATCTTTTATTATTAAAATTTTAGCCCATATCTTTAGAGCTTTAATTCTCTAACAAGGATCATGGCAGCCCCAAAAGGACATTGCAGAAAGGCAGTTTTCTTGTGCATTTCTTGTTTTGCAACAAAAAGTGTTACTTTCCATGCAAATCATCTCAGTGTCTCATCCTGTAACAGCAAGAGGAGAATGAGATTTTTTTTTCATGTACACTTTCAAAACTCTGGTAGCTTGTGATTATTGCAAATACCATCAAGACATTCTGAAATTAACTTGTTTAAGGATGCACAGTGTAGACTTTTAGTCACATCTCCTCTGGACGTCTATGGTCAATGACCAAGTGAAAGAAAATATAGGTGTGTTTAGAGAGCGTATGTGAAGATCTGTTTTCAATTTTGTTTTGGATTTCTGTATATTCAACTTTGATTTTTATATAATTGATTTTGAGGAAGGAAATTGCAAGGTTTTCCTGGAGTGTGCTTAGGAAATCTGGGCAGCTCCTTACCCATGCTCATTTTTACCAGCCTGTCTTTGAGCGATTTCAACCAAAGTGGAGTGCTCGAGTGTCTGTGGGTTCCAGAGAAAGTAGAAACAACACAGGAGCTGCTGAAGAGAAAGGTGAGAACTCTGTTAATAAAGGGTCTTGGCAGGGAGTTCCCTGAAATAAAACAGGAAGTTGGAGACACTATCAAAGAAAGTTGCCCAAGAAATATTTAAGAATCAAAGTCCTAAGTGACAGTAGTGTCTTTGAGCTCCTGAAAGGATTTCCATCTAGATGTCAGTGGAGAAGCTGTCCTGGTCTAAAGAACATCAGGTTTTTATTTAAAATGAGGATTTTAGGAAACAGAGGAATGTTTAAGAAAGTTAAACAAAGATTAAAATTGGTGACGTGACAAAGAACAAACACAGGGAAGTCATGAAGATGACTTTAGTGATATTCTAGAAATAAATCCTTTGCAAAGCGAGGAGCGATTGTGCTATAAATGTAGGAAGAACATAAGATAGAAGCAATGAAAAGTCTCTCAGAGATGGACAGTAGAACCAGCAGGTGCTTGTTTCCCTCAGTGTGGGTAATTCGTTAAGGAGAGAAATACAAAGTCCTAAAGAAGTGGGTTTTCTTTACCGTAAACGATGATAGGCAGCTATCATCAAGTTGTACATGCACTCAAGTTACTGTTAGGACAGTGGTTCTTTCTATCCAACCCTTCTCTGCCTCTCTTGCTCCTGCCTTCCACATCTCTACACCTTGCTGTTCTCACTCTACAGGAATCAATTTAAGTCGTACTTGCATATGACCATCACTGAAACATTTGCTCATGTCCAACACATTCCAGGGCATGAACCAGTAAGAATTTAGTGAATAATGATTGAGCAAATAAAACACTACTTACACAAAAGATTATCTCAACAGGAGCTGGAGAGATGGCTCAGTGGTAAATAGCACTGGATCCTCTTGGAGAGCACCCAGACTCAATTGTAGGACCCACAGGATGGCTCACAGGCCTTCTGTTCCAGGGGATTGAATACCTGATTCTTTGCTCAATACTCACCAGCCATGCACATGATGACAGATATATATGCAGACAAAACATACATACATATAAGGTAATAATAATAATAATAATAATAATAATAGTAACAATTTTAAAAAGTGGTCTAAACATTGTCACTTTTAGGCCACAAACAAAAAGTTAGATATCTAAAGAAATAATCGGCACTTCAAATGGGAAGGAGTCATTTGAAAGAGAATGAAACCCTAATGTAGTTCAGAGAAAAGCATGCATTGACTGGGAGAGTGTGAGTCCAGGAAGATTTCACATCTTTTGCTGAGTTTTATGAGAGGGAAAAAGCATATCAAAGAACCAGATACACACACGAGTAAGAATGTGTTTGCATAGTGAGGTGTAAAAAATTGTGAGTAAGAAAGTATATCTTTGACATGGTCTTCTCCCCAGGTAGAAATAATGTACAGTGTGACTTTCTGTGATTCCATGTAATTATCAATTCTGTTTCCATGTGCGTGTTCATTTCTGTTTACTGAGACAATTTATGTGTGCATTTTTGACATGTGCGCATAACATTAACATGGTGCTTCTTACTGTGTGTCTATTTCATATATGAAATTCTTGATAGTTGTACACATTTCCTAAACAAGTAAATAAATATCCAGTTGAATGTTAAATTTAATTGAAATGTTTGTTAAATTAAACCCAACTTTTATTTTTTCATTTTTTGGTTTTTTGAGACAGGGTTTCTCTGTGTAGCTTTGGAGCCTATCCTGGCACTTGCTTTAGAGACCATGCTGGCCTTGAACTCACAGAGATCCTCCTGCCTCTGCCTCCTGAGTGCTGGGATTAAAGGCATTTGCCACCAACACCTGGCCAATCCAACTTTTCTTTTGGCATAGTTATAAAGGTTTTTAAATGACTAGTTATATAGATGATCTTTTTTTCTGACTGTTCACATTATTAATTTTAGTCACCTGTATGAATTTGTCAGAAGAATCCTCTGCATTATCTCCAACAGAAGAGCAAACAGGATGTCATGGCATTGAGAAGCCACGGTTGGTATGTGAATATGAGAAATTCTCTTATATTGTTTTCTTTGGTTAAAAAAATGGTCACAGTCCAGGTCCAGTTACTTTGTGGATTGACCTAGAAAATCACCAAGAAGGTAATTTAATATTTAATTTGACACTTTGAAAGCTATTTTCCAGTAAATCATCTTTTAACCATCTGTAGGGACTAATGCCCATCCCTTATTCTTAGTAGCTTTTCACAGTGTTCCATTTCAGCTTTTTGTCTAATCCCATAACCTCATTTCACATTTACAAGATAGATTGTTTGACTTACCACTAAAATGTTTAAGTTATGAACAGTATGTATATTATCACCCCGGACACATTTAATGTGAAATCACTCTGATTTCCATTTAACCAAAATTTTGAGATTTCCTATTACCAGACATTGTTGTCCCCAAATAGACTTTTGCTTCATTTTTTCAGTGTGGTTGTATTTAATCCATCCAGTGTGTGAGACAATATGATCCTACACAGATCCCCACTTGCTAGGATTAGAATGAAATTTTCTGAGTCTAGTCTTTGCCGCTTTTTCCAAATAATAACATGTTATTGAAACACAGCAACTGCTGCTGGATTCCTTCATGTGAAGCTTTGGTTGCTGAGACCTTGATAAAATTTCATTTACTGGATAGAGGAGATTAGGATATTGTGCTATATAATTCAAGAGCAACAAAATAGGTGTCAAATGCTGTGATTACTTCACGTAAAAATCAAAGATGATGTCATCCGAGAAAAGATTGCTGAGATTTATGATTAGCATGGGGATGAGAGTGATACTTGAAATCCAAATTCAGTGAATGACATTTGTATGTGGATCTCTGTGTGTCTGTGTATTACATGTATACACATGCTTGCATTCATATATGAGAACATGAGCATACATACAACAATATGCATGTTAGTGAGTCAGGGTTTCTTTAGTGGTTTTCTATTGTGAATTCCAGGATAGCTGGTTCTTGAGTTTCTGGTGATTCTCCTTTCTTAGCCTCCCTTGTTCTTGCAAAGCATTGGGACTATAAACAGTACTACTGTGCTTTTTAACTGAGTTCTGAGGATTTGAACTCTGCTCCTCCTGCTGGCATGGCATATACTTTTGCCCACTCAGCCATCTTTGTTGCCTGAAGGACTTTCTTAACATGACTGTTTTGCTACCAAATGAAGAAGGAAAAGTTCATAGAGAATTAATTATCGGGGAGGGACATATGGACAAAGAAAATTATGGATCACATGTGTTCATTTGTATCTTAGCATCTCTGTGTTTTCTATTTACTCACCATTTTATTCTTATAAAATATGGGACAACAGAATGTACCAATCAGTGGCTGTCATGGTTCAGTGATTTAACAAAACTTTGGATATATCCTTTTTAAATTAAGAAATGTATTATTATTGCATTTGTGCACATGGTTTGTGTTGGCATATCTAGGGAATTCATAAGACAATTTTGTGGAATTCATTCTTTCCTTCCACTTTTGCATCCCAGAGGTTGACCTCAGATCACCAGGCTTGTGTGACATGTACCTTTACTCACTGTGGCTTCATATTTTCTTTTCATTTTCAGAATTAAATCATAACAGCATAATTTCCCTCATTCGCTTTCCTCCCTTCAATCCCTCATGTAACACCGCAGCCCTTCTACCTTTCAAACTCATGGCTTCTTTTCTTTGCTACAGTTACACACACACACACACACACACACACACACACACACACACACACACACACACACATACCACACATGCACAGAAAGAGAGAGAGAGAGACAGAGACAGAGACAGAGAGACAGAGAGGGGGTAGGCACACCACCCCTATTTTGTTTCCATGTAAACAAGACATAAGCACACAAGAAAGGAATCAGTAGTCCCACCCAGACATGGTATCTAATCCACAACAATGACCAACATAAGAAGATATACCCAAGGTGAATAGTGGCATATCTTGATAGCAACCAACAGTTTCTAATTGTATATAAGGCCTGTTCAACAGGAGGGAAATCATCCTTGGTACCAGAAATCTGACTTCCCAGGGCTACTGAGGTCATGGACCTTAGAGGAGACCCACTTTACTAGCCCAGCATACTTTCTAAATTTAATCTATACACTTGGTTTCATATGTACAGATAAGTGTAGTTCTCACTCTCCATCATATTCTTTTTGAAATGCTCAGTGGGGAAGACTTTCATATGATATCTAATATTTGTATGCTTTTATTTAACTATAACTCAGGGAAAGATTTTCCTCATGGCTTGGTCTTTCTTTGCAACCTATTTTGTTAGCAAAATAAATCACCTAAAATATTTCAGACTTTAATCACTAATGGAAAACTCAGCATTGCATGGTATAATCTCATTTTCTTCCACATTTCTTCTTTCAACAAAAAGCATTTCTGTCCTTAGAATTCTAAAGATGTAATTCTGTCTTAAAGTATGAGAATGTGTTTAAATACATATTTTCAAAAATGCTCAGATTTTTTGGGGGGACTGCAGATAAGAATTGTAAAGTTAATTTATTATGTAAATATGTGTATTGATTCTGCTCTGTTTATAAACATGTCTCCTCCTTTCTTCAGTGATCATTTAAAAACATGATAGTTTTTTACTTATTCTTTGTGAATTTCATAAATAATACAATATATTTTGATCATATCACCCAGCATCTCCCACTGGCTGTTCTGTATCATGTACCTCTCTCAACTTCATATGCTATTGTTATTGTTGTTTTTAGTAAAGCCATGAGTTCAATTGTTGCTGTCCTTATACATATGGGTGTGGAACCATTTGACTCTGGTGGTCGATTTATGTAGCCAGAAATATGGTGAAGGTAC
Organism: Cricetulus griseus; assembly: GCF_003668045.3. NCBI lineage: Eukaryota > Metazoa > Chordata > Mammalia > Rodentia > Cricetidae > Cricetulus > Cricetulus griseus. The sequence goes on along the minus strand of NW_023276807.1, from coordinate 56,341,945 downwards.
AATTGATTTAGAGAGTATATATGATGATTTCCTGTGAATTTTGGTTATTTTAATACTTTAAAAAAATTGTATTGCTGGCCAGGCATTGGTGGTGCATGCCTTTAATCCCAGCACTCAGAGGCAGAGCCAGGCAGATCTCTGTGAGTTCGAGGCCAGCCTGGTCTACAGAGCAAGTGCCAGGATAGGCTCCAAAGCTACACAGAGAAACCCTGTCTCGAAAAACAAAAAAAAAAAAACAAAAACAAAAACAAAAAAAATTATTGCTTTTAAAAGAGTAAATTGAGAATTTTGGGGGATGAAAATAACTAGGAAAAGTTTGTTTAATTCATTATGCTACCAAATTCAACAGCGTATCCTGGAGCAATTTCAACCCAAGTGGAGTGTTCGGGTATGTGTGCAGACAAAACAAGGAGGGGACAACACAGATGCTGCTCAGATGACAAGTAAGAGCTGCATTGATAAAAATGGGAGGATTGGAAAACTCTCCTCACTGCTGGAAACGACCTTCGGAATGTTTGCATAATGTCTCTTTAAATTGAGAGGCTCATTGAGAGAGCCTAAGTATTCTTTCAAATATCTGGGTTTTTAAGTGAGGTATGTCAGGAAACAAGGAATATATAAGGGAAAAGAGTGAGGCTTAAAAAGGCAGAGCCCATGGAGAAATAAAACAAGGAGAATGAGGTAGGGGTATACAGTGGAGCTTGTGAAAGCAAGATGTTAAGGGAATGAAAGGCTGTCCATGAGAGAGGCGGAAGCGCAGAGTGGAAGTATTGCATCACGTCTGAGAAGCCAAGTAAAATTCCCCCACGCTTCTTGTCCTCCTCACTTTGGAGAAGGCATTGAAGGACTGCATCACCAGGCTACATAGAACTAGTTTTCATTTACAGAAGATAAACATAAACATCTATGCTCACCTGTGCATGTACATACACATGAGTTAATGTCAGGGGCAAGTGTTCATACTTCCCAAGATATTTTCACATAGGCCAAAATAAGAACATGGAATTAGCCATGACGAGGTCAACAATGCCATTAACAGATCACAGTTGATAGTAATAATTATGGCTTTTCTGTATGAGAGAAATCGTAGGGAAACAAAAAACCTAGGCTGGATCCCAAAACATAGTTATTTTATATAAATCTCGAGGGAACTCCTAATTGACCTGAGCCTCTCAAATATCTATGAACAGGCTGCTGTGACCCCGGTATAAAGTACATGTTCTGATTCAGCAGCTCTTGGATTACATACTTGTCAGTTCTCAGGAGATGCAGATGTTGTCTATATGATTCTCTTAAAGGAATCTTAGAACACACGAAAGCCTCAGTCATCAACCACTCAAGATATGCAGTAATGACAGAGGAAAGTACAAATCTGCCATCAATTCTAATACTGCTTCTGTCCACAGAGAAAGGAACACAAAAAGGGAAAAACTTTCAGATCACATCCTTAAAGGAAATAAATGGTAATTGTAAAGGGCAACTCCCTGTGGACCATTTCAAAAAATGAAGCATTGCCTATGGGAGAGGAAGAAAGATAGAAATATAGGATGAAAACTTGGGAATGATGATGAGGAAACTATAGAGAGCATTTTAAAGAAGGTGTTGCTACATTTTTTGTCGAAATCAGACTGATCACTGGGGGAAAACATAGTAGGAAAAGGTGGTGAAATTCAGTCACTCAGTTCTCTTGTCCATCAATGTGACACATGAAAAACTGGGACTCCCTTAAAGTCAGTGCTGTAAACTGGAAAGTAGAAGCTTCAGTTGTTTTGACAGGATACTTAAGTTCTTAGTAATTTTGTTGTATGTTGAAAGACATTAGGAAATTCACATTATGTGCAGCCAATGCAATTATGGAAAAACTAACTGTCTATCATTCATTTAATGACCTCAGTTATACTTTCTAGTAAATGCTCTCCTGATTTCCAATGTAGACATTTAGTAACTTCAAAATGATTTTGAAAAAATGGCTTATATTTTATTGTGACAGTTGTACATTAGAGGCAAAAACATAGGCTTTATGTTGTAGTTTAGGCCATATACCTTCTACAAGGTTATTTACTAAAAGTTCCTATAAACTAAAGGAAACGAAATAAATTAATAATGTCTCCAAATGCATGCAAAATTGAATATTTTATACTTTAGTATTCTACAAGTAAACATCCAAGATGATTAAATTGAAAACATTGGAAGATAATTTATCCATTCCAGTGAACATTTATGACTGATTTTGCTTCCTAAATTACAATAACATGGTGAAACCATAGCATTCCATAGTATAATGACCAATTTACTTCCAATTAATTTTGAACACCACATTGGTGTCTGTCTTTTCATCTTAGTAACATTCATTTTCCCCACTGGATTTCAATTCTATTTCTGTCCTCATCAGACAGAACAAGCAATGTGAAAATAAACTGAATCCCAGTCTTAAGGGAACTGTTCCCAGTGATCAATATTATGGTGATTTTCCACACTAATTCAGTTTGAAATTCTGATGGACTTTACCATGCTAATATATAGTTAGTTACATGTCTTTCACTTTTCAGACTCTTCTGATGAACATACGGAATTGAAGGTAAAAATGTTTGCATTTCATTGTGTGTCATTAACTTTCCAATATAAGACATAGACAAACATCATTAAATAGCTCCTTTCAAACCCATGCAGACTACCATTGAAGAACAAGCTTCTGCACCAGTTGAAGACCCAACAACGAATAATGAAATACTTACAGCAGGTAAATATAGAAATAGGAATTTCACTTTAAGGAGTGCTTCTGAGTATTTGACATGATCAGTTTTTGAATTGAAATTCTTTAGCTCTTCAAATTTGATGGAAGCATTTTATGTAAATAATTCAAATATCATTCTAACCATTTTTCACAGCAAGCTACTTGTGAGTTTAAGACAATGTTTTTATAATTGTCAGCTGTAATTCAAGTGTTTACTTTTAGGCATTAATATGCTCACAGTCCCATATTGGATGCCCAGTGTATTTCCTAGCTTTTCCTGGAGTTTAATTTTTATTTTATTAATTATCAAAATTTTATTTATTTTACATACCAGTCACAGTTTCCCCTCCCACCTCTCCCCCATTCCCTGCCCCTACTTCCTTTCTACCCCCTCATCCAGTCCTCAGAAAGGATAAGACCTCCCATGGAAATCAAGAAAGGATGGCTTATCAAGTTGATGTTGGGGAGGGTAGCTTGGTCCTTCAATATGTCATGCATGTTGATTCCTTTGGGAGTTTAACTTTAAAAATCATCTTTTAAAAAAGATTAATGATGCTTCCTCAAACATTAGTTACATGTGTATGTAGTCAGCTTCTTGGTGGGCTGAGGTAAAGATTTCTAATGCTTAGGAGTTTTGAGTGATCCGGAATTATACACAAAGAAACCATGGTTTAAAAAGACAGGTGTACTTTTTAATTCAGGCTGGACACACTGTGTATTGGGCAAACATTATGTAATGTCTATATTACAAACCACAGTTCTCCCTGGCTATCATGGTGTCTGGTCTATAGCAGGTGTCCATATGATGTGTTAATCTAGTTTTCCCTATGGTATAACATTAACAGCCTATTTTACAGAAGGTTTTCAGTAATGTTCTAGAATAGTTACAGCTAGTAGCAAAACTAAATTCAGATACTCACACTGTGTATTTATCTTCTCTCCTTGACCTGGCTTGGCTGCTTTTTTTCTGATTCCTTTGTGATTAGAGTGCCCCTCCCATGCTTTTCTTATTCTCTTAATAGTATACTAAACTCTATTCCATGATACTATTTTTTTGTGAGCCTGTTATATGCAAGAAGCACACATCTCTGAGAAATTTTCAAAGTATTCTGCAAACACATACACACATACAGAAGAAAACATCAAAATATACACATCAGCATCATCATTCACACAGTTTTTCTCAGTTTGCATATGATAATACTAATAGCAGTACCTAGGGATCATAGTTTATATTTCCACTCTTTAAATGAAACATTTTATAAGCTGATTTTTAGTAATTTTATACTTGAAGGAGACTATGGAAACTTGCTCAGCTCAGGACTGCATTCTTTTTAGACAGTACTTTCTTTTATTAAATCATTTCTCACCACTTTTCATGATCCATCCATTATTTTTCCTTTTACATTTACAGTCATTATCTCAGTTGAAAAATGAGTGCTAACCACTCTAATAATTTATTTCTAATGATTTTAAGGTTCTACATATAATTTGCATATTGACTCCTCCTCAGTGTTCCATTTTCAAAGTTATTCATTCAATTTTACTAATTATAATAAAAAGTAGTGACTATCATTTTAGTAGTTTAACAATGCATACTTTATTTTCATTTTCCCCCTCAATACCATCCTCTCCTTTTTTCCCTTTTTTTCTTGCCTGTCTCTTTCTTAATCACATATAGTAAACTCCTCTAAGTTTTTATCATACAAATCCCATTATCTCTCTCCTTCTATCCTAACAATCCACTGATACAGAGTTTAAAAACAGATAAGTCAAATATAGTTACTTAGGAGTTAATGACTTCATGGCAAAGCCATACAGAAAATTTAAGCAAATAATGATCGCTAATGTAAGAATTGCTATTACAGCAGAAGGGGGGGGGGAGGAAGTCAGTGAGGAAAGCCATACAGAAGGTGTTTACTGAAAATTCTGTTTATAAGCTGGACAGTGGATCAATTCATGCTCATTGTATTGTTATTTAAATTACACATGCATGTAGTTTGGTATATATCTCAATAAAATGAAAAACAGAAAACAGACTCAAAAAGTCCCAACTGTGAGACGATACCAAAAGTCCTTGACATCTTAGATACAAGAACTGTAAATTTAAATATTGAGATAGCAATTTGTAGTGAATGTCTTGATAACTACATGTATTTTCTAAGTCTGTGAATGTCAAATTGACATTAAGCTTAATTGGAGGATGTAATTGATAAAGTAAAATTTTAAGTTTTAGTACTTTTTATTATCTTTATTAATATATAAATTAAAATAAAGTTATATTGCTTCATCCTGTTCCTTTCCTTCCTCCAGCTCTTCCAACCTCTTCCATATCCCCTTCTACTCTTTTTCTAATTGATGGTCTTTTTATTATTATTTTTTACACACATATATGTATATATATATATGTTACATGCATAAATATATAGCATATAGATATAACCTGCTGAGTCTGATTCTGTTGTACATCTCACTAAATATTTTACCTTTTATTGTAAAGTCTCACTATATAAATGGTTTTCATTCTTTACATATATTTATCTTTTGTCAGAAGAAGACTTACAAATGGAATCAAAGGAAGAGCAAAGAAGTCACAGCTATGAAAATATTCAGTCAGTTGTATGTAAATATTGAATTTTATTTTTATGCTAATATTTTTAGTAAATAATTCATCATAGGCTACATGAATTTATATTTTAGAGTTTAAAGATGTTCTAATTAGTAGACCATAACAAAATTTAATTTTAAAAATACTTAACTAGGAAGAAATTAATTAGTTGTAAAAATTTGCACTTAGAACCAGGTGTTAGTTCCTCATGCCTTTAATCCCAGCACTCGGGAGGTGGAGGCAGAGGCAGGCAGATCTCTGTGAGTTTGAGGTCATCCTGGTCTACAGAGCAAGTTCCAGGACAGTCTCCAAAGCAATACAGAGAAACCCTGTTTTGAAAAACAAAAAACAAACAAAAGTTTGCACTTAGAATCTACATTAGCTTGTGGGTAGTTAAATGTTATTCTGGAATGTTTTCAATAGGTTTCATTATTATTCTTTGAATTTCCTTTGCTATATTATGTAGTCTTTTATAACATGTCTTTTTGTTAATACAATAATTGAGTCACTGGACTTTCTCTAGATAATTATTCCTATAGAAAAGCAAGTGAAATTAGTGCATTCACATGTATATTTTAAGTATCCTCCATTTATGGGATATAAATAATAATTATGTAGTCTAAAGTTACCAGCTAATGCTGTTGCTATTTCTAATCCTTCATCTTATGTAGTGAGATATCCATTCCACCCCCCAAACCTGTAGCACTGACCGTGCCTGTTTGGGCATGGTCACAGGTTCAGATGTGATGGAGGGTAGGACTAGGTCTGGGGTCCCGAGCCCAGCTTGCTCTCTCTTATGTAAGTGCCTTCTTTCTGAATAAAATTACATGAACCTATCTTGAGCCTAGTCCCGTGAATCTTGATCCATGCATCAATAATCCTATTGTCAGTTTACACAGTCATCCAACGAAATTAAAAGCATACTTGATCTAGGTAGCACATGTGATTTTCTCTATTCTGTTTGGTTTTAAGTTTGCAATATATACTTCTCTTATTGTCAAGAACACATGCTTATAAAGCAGGAAATTTAGATTTAGCTACAAAGTAATGAGTAAATATCCATGCAAATCAGTACTGTCATTCATCTTCCAGAATATATTTCAACATCTTCAACCAAAGGGTGAGGATCATTTATCCATGACTATGGGTCAAAGAAGCAAGAATATTGTAAGCGGAGAAGAGGAAGGTAAGAAGTGTATGTCATGTATAAATCATTAGGAAGAATGTTTAGTAAAGACTCAATAAAAATAAAAGTCAAGAGGAGTGATACATTCTGTTCGCTGAAGAAAGTTGCCTTTCAGATGCTTATAGAGAAGTATGCTGGAGCATGTGGTAAACATACTCCTCATGAAGTTTCAGTGACATTTTAAGTTTAGAGTAACATGGCAGGTAGTGAATTATGATTACATTTTAAGTGTGTTTAAATAAGAAGCATGGGAAGTGGGAAAAGCAGAGTATAGTGAGTCAATGGAAGGAAAGTTGATGGATGTACAGAGAAGAAAAGTGAAACAATCTTTTTAAAATTTTTAATTTTATATTATTTTTATTATCCCCCTCTCTCACCCCCAACCCATCCAACCCAATTCCTCATGTTCTGTGAAGCAATCTTTTGATACAGAACTGCCAGGTATCAGATAATTGTGAAGTATGTATGGAGAGGATGTCTCCACTCTTCTTGTCTTACCCTCCATTGGGAAAGTATCATGGGTTGGAGTAAATTATATTGCAGAGCTGTATTTTTATTTATTATAGGTGACTCTAAATATGTGTTCAGCCATACATATTAAATTGATGATTATTATAATTTTTAAATATGAATATTTTTTTCAACAGAGCCAGACTTAGAATTGGCGTCAGGGGATGATCAAAACAGATGTTATAGCAGTGAGAGTAATCAATCATTGGTATGTAGATATTTAAGTCTAAGTATCTCTTTCAATATTGTTTTCTCTTTTAAATATTGGATCATAGAACAAGCAGGATTACCTTGAAAACTTCTCTGTATAAAATATATAATAATTTAATTAGTTATAAGTCTTAAGATAAACTTATTTCAACCAAGCATAAGAAATTAGCAATTATTATTAATCTTTTATCCACCCTTTAGTAGACAGTAGAACATATTAAAATTGGGATTAATGCGGATAGTGCATATAGATGTGAAACACTATCACCATATATACTGGCTTAGTTAAAGTTTCTATTGCTGTGAAGAGACACCATGCACATAGCAACTCTTATAAAGTAAAAAAAAATAATTGGGGTGGCTTACATTTTCAGAGGTTTTGTTCATTATCATCATGGTATGATATGGTGGCATGCAGGCAGACATGGTGCTGGAGAAGGAGCTGAGAGTCCTACATCTTGAGCCACAGGCAACAGGAAGTGGTCTGAGGCATTGAGCATAGCTTGAGCATAGGAAACATCAAAACCCACTCTCACAGTGACATACTTCTTCCAATAACTTCACACCGCCTAGCAATGCCACGCCCTATGAACTTATGGGGGCCAATTACTTTCAAGATACCATGTATACTTTGAATTAAAATGTAATATTTTTTCCAGGACAGCCTCCAAAGCCTGTGTTGAAAAGCCAAAAAAAGTAATAATCTTTCTTTTCTATTGTTGTAATATATTTTTGTTGTTGTTTTGAAACAGGGTTTCTCTGTGTAGCCCTTGCTGTCCTAGAACTTTCTCTGTAGACCATGCTGGTCTTTAACTCAGAGATCTGCTGGCTTCTACTTCCTGAGTGCATGAATTAAAGGCGTTGACACCACTGCCAAGCAGTATTAGTATATTTTGTCTCTATATAACATTTGCCAACTGTAGTTACTACACTTTTTATATGCCAACTTCTGATAAACTTGTTCATTTTTTCTTTTTCTTTTTCTCTTTTTTTTGGCCAAATTTAACCTAAAAGATTGAGTGTAAATTCTACAAGTTTGAGATTTTAAAGACTGAGTCTAGTGTTTTGGAAAACCAACTGCTATAATTTTGTGAGCACCTTTATTTTAGTTTTAACATCTCAGTTTCTAAATGAAAAAAGGATCAAAAAATAAAATTGGGGGAAAATATCTTAATATAGAATGGGGAAATCTTGATTTGTTGCTGATGATCCAAAATGTGACATTTCTAAATTTGGGTTTTAACAAAAATGCAAACAAGTAAGAAAGATGCACTTGTGTCTTTTTGTTGAAGGTTGAAAAAACAAAGACACATGCAAGCAGTGAAATAGACATAGCAAAATACCCCTCTGAAGCTGATGTTTCTAGAGCTACTGCTTCTGCTGATGCTGGTATTGCTGCTTCTGCTATGGATGAACTAGTTCTACAAAGAAAATCTGGAGAAATCAATAACCAGAGATTTCTTATTAAGGAGAATGCAATGCATGATGGGTAAGAGCATGATATTTAGTAGTAGATAATTGCTATTGACCTATAGAAATTCTAATTTAGCACAATTTTCATATGATAAGTTTTATGCTTTTACTAGTGCATAAAATTACATTGTTAAGGATTTTATTCAAAAGGTAATAATTAGGGTTGTCATAATGGCTGGTTTTGTATGTCAGCTTGATACAAGCTAAAGTCATCAGAGAGGAAGGCATCTCAGTTGAGGATATGCTTCCTTGAGATCAGCTGTAAGGCATTTTTCTCAATTAGTGTTTGACAGGGGAGTGTCCAGCCCATGGTGGGTGGTACCATCCCTGGGCTGCTAGTCCTGGATGCTATAAGGAGGTGGGATGCGCAAGCAATGGGAAGCAAGCGAGTAAGCAAAACCCCTTCATGACCTCTGTATCAGCTGCTCTCTCCAGGAGTTCCTGTCCTGATTTTTTTTCAGTGATGAACAGCAATGTGAAAATGTAAGACAAATAAACTCCTCCCCATCTTGCTTTTTGGTCCTAGTGTGTTTCATTGAAGCAATAGAAACCCCAATAAGACAGTTGTCAAATTTGAAGAAAAAGACATTCTCATAGATGGTTTGTAAATAAACTTGGTAAAGAAGTCTTAAGTAATTTCATACTATGTATAAAAACCTGTTCAATATATGCTATAGACAATACATGATTGAGTGTGCTTCATTCAGTAAAACTTTATTTTATACAAGATAAACACAGAACTCATGGATACCATGATTGAAGCTTGTTAGGTTTCTATTACTGTGATGAAACACCAGGACCAAAAGCAACTTCAGGAAGAAAGGGTTTATTTCACACATAGTTCCATATAACAGGTTATCATCAAAAAACGAATTCAAACAGGGCCGGAACCCAGACGCAGGAGCTGATGTAGAGGTCATGGAGGAGTGGTGTTTACTGGCTTGCTCCTCATGGCTTGCTCAGCCTGCTTTCTTTTTATTATTATTTTTATTTAAGTTAGAAACAAGCTTCTTTTACATATTAATCTAGTTCCCTCTTCCTCCCCTCCTCCCCTGCCCCTCTCCAACCCCCTATCACAACCCCTTTCTGCTCCCCAGGGAGGGTGGGGTCTTCCATGTGGGATCTTCAAAGTCTGTCATAACTTTTGGAGCAGGGCCTAGACCCTCCCCAGTGTGTCTACAGCCTGCTTTCTTATAGAACCCAGAACCACCAGCCTAGGGGTGACACAGCCCACAGCGAATGGGACCTCCACATTAACCATCAATCAAGAAATGCCCCAGTGTTGCCTAAAGGTACCCCAGTGGAGGCATATTTTTCAGTTGAGGTTCTTTGTAGATAAGTGTTCGTTTGTGTCAACTTGACAAAAAACCAACCAACACACAACACTTTTTTGGTGCATAAGCAACACACATAAAAACAGAACAACAAAAAATGGAAGCAGAAGACTGTATATAGCCTACAGAGTTGGGCACTACATTGTTGTGCTGTGCTAAATGCAAAATGATGGTAATGGAATAAAGTGTATTTTTAATAATGTCATCATCCATATATAAGATATTTTGCTATGTATTACACTGAATTTTCCACAGTGACTCCATGTACATTTTACACAAACTCAAACTTTAAATTACTTATTTCCAGAACTTTTTATTTTCATTCTTATTACACAATTCAGTATTTTTAAATGTAATTTTAGGGACTTTATACATAAGTATGGCATCTACACTATTCTCAACCCCACCTTTATCTCCTTTCATGTCCCCTCCATTACTCCAATTTATGACATATTATTGCTAATTATCATTGATAAACATTCACACATACTATATATGTATACAATGTATATACAGTCTTTTGAGTATGTTCAGCACTGATCATGTGAACATGTGCCTGCTGACTATGTAGAACTAGACAACCCATATGGGAACTTGTTCCTGGATGAAACGGATTCTTTTCTCATCAGCCATTGACCATCAATCGTTCTTGATCTAAGAGTGAGAACTTGTGGATTTCCTTAGACCATGGAAGCATGGGCAGGCTTGATTATTAACAGTCATTTTTTCTTGATAATAGAACACAACAGTACAGTTAGCCTCAAAGAGGATGAGTGCATGCCAACATATTCATGTTGAGAAGTTAAGATGTGGACAAGAGATGTTAACAATGAAGAGTTTGAGAATGTGGTCAATTATGGAAGTCTAAATGTAGTTGATAAGCACAGTTAATGCCAAAGAGAAAAATTATTATGAAAGGCAGTAGAGAACCTATAATAATCAGAGAAGAATATGGGACTTGGAATGAATGTTTCTTTTTTAAACTGGTAGCTTTTAGATTATGTTCGCATGATGTTAGAAAGAAAGCATTTGAGGGGAATATGGTTATTGTTCAGTTCCATTTGTATATCCAAGCACAAGAAAGCTTGACACATTGCCCCTAAGGATATCTGATGAGCTAACTGATTCAATCCATATCTTTACATAGTAAGAGGATGTTTTGCATTCTGATTTCATTAAGAAATGCAATAAAGTTTTTAGAGTATTGTGTATCACATGCTGTGTAGACAGAATTCTGAGATATGAATTCTCATTTGTAACTGCCCAGATGTTTGTATTTGTGCAAATCGCTTGAGGTTTCTTTGTCTAGATTATTGCTTTATAAAATACCTAACCCATCTGCTATCTAACAGATTTAAAATTAGTTCAACATATTTACAGTAAATAGAATAATTAGAATAATGCACTGAATTGCATAGTCGATCCTGAAAATCTACTTCTTAACATTGTTATTAAATTGTTTCCTTCATGTAAGAAATTAAGCAATATTTTTCAAATAGATATTAGTGTTTGTAAAGTTCAATTTTCTTTTTTCTCTCCATTTTTTATTTAAATTAGAAACAAGATTATTTTACACGTCAATCCCAGGTCCCTCTGCCTCTCCTCTTTCCCTGCCCCTCCCATCTAACACCCTTCCTATCCCATACCTTTTCTGCCTCCCAGGGAGGGTGAGGCCTTCCATAGGGGGGTCTTCAGAGTCTGTCATATCCGTAAAGTTCAATTTTTAAAAAAATCAATCTCATTTATTGCTGTCTATTAAAATTCAGATAATTTTATGATCTTACTATAAATACTAAATAAGATAGTTTAAATAATTAATAATTTTATATATTATTTTTATTTTATATGTTTATCATTTTCCTGAAATTAATTTGCCCTTTTTGTAGGCCCCGAAAGAAAACATCTAAGAAAAAGCATAAGGTATTGTGAAGAGAATCAAAAGTACTTCTTTACTCACTGTGTTATATAAAAGGCAGTGAAATCTTAAAAACTCTAAGTGAAAATGCATCATAAAACATAAAATAAAGAAGTATAAAAAGTCCCAAATCCATATACATCAGGAATCTCAACACTTACAAGTCCAAGGCAGGGGGATTCCATGAGTGTGGGTCCCAATGACAGTATATTGTGAGTTCTAGGCCAGTGTGGGACACAGGTAAAGACCCTGTCTCAAAATGCAAAGAAAACATAAAGTAAAGAGAATGTGTAATTCTTTTGTCTAAAACTACCTGTTTTAAAGTTATGTTAGGAAAAAGTAGCTATTGAGAAAGGTATCTATTGTCTTTTTAAATTCAGTAGGGCAACCAAGAACATTGACAATAGACTGTAATGTTTGGGTTCTATGGCACCTCACTGGCCAACAACTCCCAAAGAAGAAACTCATTCCTGACACTGGGCTTTTCAGCTGTTAGTTTCTGATGTCTAGAAGGGTGGTGTTGCTATGTTATCGGGTGGCTCCATTTTAATTTTCTCTATATATGGAAGCATCTGCAGTAGTAGGTTTCTATATGTCCTTTTGAAAGGTCTTTGGTATTATTTATCCCTGCCCAAATCCCCTCCTCTACTCTGCCTTTTGCTTCCCAACCCTATTTTAACCCTTCCTGTTTAACTATTCTCCTGTGAACACTTTATACCTAAGCTTTCTAGCTCTTCTCCCTTAAAAGAACCTGGCCACATCCCTCAATAATTACCTGAGTTCTTTGGGTATTCTGGATTCAACACACATACTTGAAAGTCAAAGCTAACACCCACAGATTAGAGAGAACATCTAGTATCTCTCTTTTTGTGTCTGGGTTACCTCACTCAGAATGATTTTCTTTAGTTACATCCATTTGCTTATGAATTTCTGGCTCTTGCACCCTTTCTGACCCTCTTCTGCAATGACTGTGGGACACTGGGCGTGGGATAGAGGTGCATATGTTATATAAAAGGCATGGGATAGATGTTCCCTCCCATTTTCCCACATCCATTTGTAGGCATTTGCTTTGTTGACCTTAGCCATTCTGACTTGGGTGAGATGAATTCTCAAAGAAGTTTCAAGTTATTTTTTCCTAAGACACCACTTACTTGAGTCATAGAACATGACACAGTCAAGCTGGAATGGAAGTGGTTAACTTTCATAGTGCTGAAAGGTACTATGCAAGCTACTGAAGGACAAATGGAATCATCAACCTGATTTTGCTGTGAACCCTGTGAGCTACAGTAATGACGGGCCTGGCAAGGATGCCCACTGGTGCAATAGTGGCTCTAACATCACAGGAGCAAATACCTACTTTCTGATTGTGTTTAAAATTTACTTCATGAGACAAAGCTCCTTCCAGCACAATTATTGGCCCAAAAACTTACCGCTAGCTCCATCAGTGGGTCCTAGGTCCTAGAGAAGAACTTACTATTAGTATGCTGCTAAATGGGCACACTATTAAACTGACTCCTAATAATTCATTGTCATGCTCACAGATCAGTGTACCTCTCGACCTTCATCCAAGAAGCTTCTGTTTGCAATAGATGTTAACACAGTGACCCAGGTCAGGCTATTGTGTAATGAATAAGAGACTACAGAATGCTCAACCTCACAGGGCACATATGCACCTCTATCCCACGCCCAGTGTCCCACAGTCATTGCAGAAGAGGGTCAGAAAGGGTGCAAGAGCCAGAGGTGTTTGAGAACTACAAGGAAACATTATTTTCTAAACACAGCTTCACATATGAACTCACAGCAGTTACAGAAATAGGCATAAGACCTGTGTGAGCCCAAGCCAGACCAAATTCCAACAGGGAGATAGCAGTTAGGGATACAATCTCACCACTAGCTGTGGTGCTTCTGGCAATCACTAGTTGCTGGGACAGACTGATTCCTTTAAGAGGGTAGCCTCTGATTGTGGAAGGGGGAAAAATTTGGGCAGCACAAATTGATCTTGAAGGATAGAAAAACAAGGATGCAAAGTTGATGGGTAGGGAAAGAGGGTGGGTTTGGGAAGAGTTGGGGGAAGAGGCAAATATGATCAAAACACATAGTATGACATACTTAAGGTAGTAATAAAATGTGTCAATTAAAAAAGATTTCTTTTCAGGAATTCTTTGGCTTTGTTCATATAAAGCAAGTAATTGCTACCTTTGTATGTTAGGGGGTATAAATATCAAAGACATTTTTTATAGTAGTATTTATCTTTTAGATAACCAAGGAAGTAAGAGCTATGGGTGACACAACTCAGTCATATGAATCAGTCTCAGAGGATGGTGAGTTATTTAAATGCAAAATACTCTAAAATTAACTTTATTAGACTATGTATGCTAAGCAGCTATCTGGTCACTTTTTTTCCAGGGTTTTCACTATTCTATATACTCCACATTCCTATGGAATCTTTTCTTCTTTCTCTTTTCCCTTCCTTTCTTTCTTCCTTCCTCCCTCCCTTCTTCCCCTTCCTTCCTTCCTTCCTTCCTTCCTTCCTTCCTTCCTTCCTTCCTTCCTTCCTTCCTTCCATCAGTGGGAGTGAAGTCCAGGTCCTGTGCATAATATGCAAGTCACCTATCATGGAGCTGCACCTCTAACCTCCATATGAACTTTATAAACAGCTTGCCAATTAATTCTGCTGGCAACTTGGAGATTTTTTTGGACTCCTCAACAAAATTTACCTCTTCATTTTCATAAATTGGATTTAATTTTGTCAGAAATATTTTTACCTAACCTCCCTAGCCTGATAGACTTTTTTTGTTTGTTTGTTTGTTTGTTTGTTTTGTAAACGCAGGGCCTAGGACAGTCTAGGTGAGGGCTCTTCCCCCCACTGAGTCAGCCTCAATGCCATAAGCGCTTATTGGTTTTGGAGATAGCACTTTGCTGCTCTCAAAACTGGGATCCTTTTGTTCAGTTCCTGAACACTGAGATTATTCAAACATTCTCACCTTGGCTGTCTTTTCTTCTTCTGTGTCTTGTCCTCAAATCCCTCTTCCAGCAAGGAGCTGGGGCTTTAGGAATGCATTGTGTGAACTACCTGAAGTCCATTGTCTTGAAAGCTGCTTAAAGCATTGTATTTCATGTTTGTTTGTTTCAAGTACTATGTTAATCAGGACATTTTCTCCCCATTAGGTAGAAACAGATCACAGAATTCTGGTCAACTTTGTAGACAGTCTAGAATCCCTTTTACCATCTGCCTAGCAGTTTCAGTCTCATGCATTATTTTCCAACATTGCCATCTTTTGCTCTGAGATATCTTCTTGTGCACACTGCAGATAACCTTGTTTGATTACAGAACTTTTGTGATTTTTTTTTTTTTGCCACAGTTATCCATATGGTAATTAATCTGTCTTTTCTACTGGACTTTATACTAAGAACACAGATCTAGTCTGCTCTTTTTGCAGCATTAGTTTAATGTAATTTGCATCATAAACATTCAGTCTACATCTGTTCAGAATGTAAATGAAAGGAGGTCAAAATGTACAGACATTGCTTTCACAGAAACAGACAATGCATTAATGTATTTTATTTTGTCTCTTTTTTTCCTTCATCCAGATTCTGGAAGCTTGTTAAAAATACAGGACTCACTTAATCCATACAATGCATTAGTAGATCTTAAAAAAATCAACGAAGTACTTATGAAAAAAAATAAAAAAATGGAAAATGAGAATAATGCTCTACAGAAGGAAATATCAGAAACAAGAGAGGAGAAATCAAAGCTACAAGATGAAATAGTGAAACGGGATGAAGAATTCTCAAACCTGAGGTTTGACACCCTACTTTGAGAACCTTAGGTTACAGATATGGAGAAGGGAGTCTTATAATTATTGTCCTTCTAGAATTTTGCAGTAGAAAAATTTGGTGTCTTATGGATCAAGAAATTATTGAGAATAATAAAACAAATCAACAATCAATAATATCACTAATAATTAAATATATACTCTTTAAAATACCAATTTTAATGTGTGTATAATAGATATCCTCTATATTGGAAGTTCACTATTTATCACATAGCGTGTGAGGAATTTTTATTGTATCTACTTAGAAATAATTCAACAAGTGTTATCATTTAGATAAACAATTTTCTACACTTTTAATTATTTACTTTTAATGAGTTCATTAATATGGATCATGTATTTAAAATATAGAAAATTTAAAAATGTCTTTGATCAATGTTTCTATACTTTTTTTCAAGTGAGCTTGCATTTCTTCATAATACTACTCACAGAGCATGAAATGGTCATTTTAATACTTTGAAAACTTTTTCTTTAAGGAATATATATTTTTTATTGGTGTGCTGAAAATGAAACTCAAGTCCTTCTGCTAACCAGAACTAAAAGTTATACAAATAATGAGCTATTCTAAATCACCACACATCAAATAAAACGGAAAGTGGGAAACAATTACTGATTTTTCAGCAGCACTTTCATATATCGATTTTTAAAAAAAAAAAAAAAAAAGGTATCTTTAGTTTTCAATACAGGGTTTCACTGTATATCCCTGGTTGACCTGCCTTTGCCTCCAGAATTAAAACACATTCTATATAAAGTGAGGACATGACCACTCCAAGGTATTGCTGAGGACAAGGTTTTTATTGTAGATATGAGAGAGAGTACAGCTAGAGGCATCTGGAAGAGTCCAGAAAATGGAAAGTGGTACACAGAACATGACCAGCACCCTGAGAGGAGGGGTGGAGAGAAGAGTGGGAGAGGAGAACCAAGGGAGATTGGGCCAAGAGAGAGGGGACAATGATAGAGAAGGAGCCAAGAGAGAGAGGCAGGGAGGAAGAGGGAGGGGGACTCACAACCTATAGCATGTGGTCAAGATGACAGGATTATATGGGAATAAGAAGCTAGGGGAAGAGAAGCCCATGAGCTGGAGGAGTTTGGGGTAGCAGGTGGGGTGACAAAAACTGAGAAAAGGAGACACAAGTACAGACTGCACCTACAGACCATTACACACTTTGGTACACTCATAGGCACCATAGTTAACCATTTGCCCCAGGTTTCTATTGAATTTGACACATGCATGCCAACATGCCTGTGTAGCTGCTCTCTATTGAGAAAGTACATGATATTCAATATTAGTTTAATTATTTGTTATTGTCTTGTTCCAAGTGGGGCTTTTAAGGTTTTCATAAAATACATCATAATCAACAATTTCAACAAAGTAAGTTGAAATTGTTCCAAAAAAAAAAACCCAAGCCAACGTAAAAAGCCTTAAGTGTGGTTAAACTCTTTAATCTAGTCTTTTTTTTGACTTCAAATATTTTGAGCTTATAATTACATTTCTCCATTTCCTTTCCTCCCTCCAAATCCTCCCATACACCCTTGCTTGCTCTCTTTCAAATTCATGGCCTCTTTTTTACATTAACTTTTATTACCTATATATACATGCATAATAAATATATACATATAACAATACATTATAATTAATATTATGCATAAATTATTAAATAAAACTTGCTCAGTCTGTATAATGTTTAACCTAGTCTTAAGTTATGAAATTTGAAATATAAGGCTAGAAAGTAAAAGTATTTGACAACATTAACTTGTTTTTGTTTTACATTTTTTCATACAATTTATTATTATAAAAATTAACCTATAAAGAGCATTGCATTTTTGCCGGGCGGTGGTACTCACACCTTTAATCCCAGCACTTGGGAGGTAGAGGCAGGCAGATCTCTGTGAGTTCCAGACCAGCCTAGTCTACAAGAGCTAGTTCCAGGACAGCCTCCAAAGCCACAGAGAAATCCTGTCTCCAACCCCCTCTCCCCCCAGAAAGAAAGAAAAGATCAGTGTGAGCGTTGCATTTTCCAATAAACTTAATTTCATGATATGCAAATCTAACTTCAGGTTTACTTTAAGAAAAGAACTTGAGGAGACCAGAAATATTCATTGCTTTTATAAAAATATTAAGAAACATCTAAGTGAAAAAGAAAGGCACTTCAATGAAAGAGTTGCAGTGACACAGCTTGAGATACATCTGAGAACACGAGATATGGAACTGAAGAATGCAAGAGACTCCTTGAAGGAGGTAAAGTAATCTCAAATAAAACATCCTCATCTTCACTCAACTTCACCAGTATTGCTTATACTAGCCCTTTCGTGAATTAAGGACATGAATGTGGTCTGTTAAATATCTTTTGTCAGTTTGCATCACCAGCCAACATCTCATAATCATTTACTTACAGAAACTTAAAACACCTGAAATATCAGTTGGCAAGATAATATTATCACATATTTATCCTATTCCTATATTTTTAATTTATTATTTTAGCTTTTTAAAAATTATTTTTCAAGATTATAATATAATCAGATCATTTCCTCCTTCCCTTTCCTTTCTCCAAACTCTCTCATATACCTCTCCCCACTCTCCTTCAAGTTAATCGACTTCTTTTTCATTAACTGCTGTTACACACACACACACACACACACACACACACACACAGTTTGTTTTCTTTCGGTCATCATCTGGCTTCCAAATGAAAACATGGAGACTTATTATTAATTATGAATGCTCTGCCTTAGCTTAGGCTTGTCCCACTAGCTCCTTTAATTTATTCTGACCTGTTTCTATTCATCTATGTTTTGCCTCAGGGCTTTTTCCTTTTCTCCTACTTTCCTACTTCCTCTGTGTCTGTCTATCTGGCCCCTGTTATCTCCTTTTCTTTCTCTTGATCCTAAATTCCTCCTTCTACTTCCTCTCCCTGCCTGGAAGTCCCACCTCTACTTCCCTTGTTATTGACCATTCAGGTTTTTATTAGACCAATAAGGTGACTGGGGCAGGCAAGGTAAACACCACATATATTTACACGATTAAACAAACACAAACACAACACATCTTTACATAGTTAAATATTTTATAACATAAACAAATGCAACACATCTTTACATAGTTAAACAAATATCCCACTATATACATACATACATACATATATTTGTATACTCATATATATCCATAAATAGAACTGCTTAGACTGTATAATGTTACTTGTATGCATATTTTCAAAGCTGACTATAGGGCACTGAGTAACCGATTTGTTTGCTCTTTCCTGGGGAAGACTATTTCTGCCATGCTCAGTATTCCTTCGTTGCCTGTAGTTCTTTGTGTGAGGTTGAGACCATCCAGGCTTTGCTCTGTCCACATTTGCATGTCCATTGTTGTTGTCACTGTTCAGCTTGTAGGCAGTTATGTTGGTGAGACTTTCTGAGTGTAACTTGGACATTACTAGGGGACACAATCTAATAAACTCTCTGATCCTCTGGCTCTTTCGACCCCTTTTTCTGCAATGTTCCCTGACTTAGGTGAGGGAGTTTCTTTGTAGATGTATCTACTGAAACTGTCTCCACAACTCTGCATTTTTATTGGTTGAGGTTTTCTATAAAGGAATATATGAAAACTGCAGAGATACTTGTGCATCCATGTTTATTGTGACACTCGTTCACAATAGCTTAGATATGAAACCAGTCTAGATGTCAATAAAGAGTTGGATGGATAAAGAAATTGTGATACATACAAATAATAGAGTTTTATTGGCCTGTGAAGAATGAAATTGTGGAGATGGGGAGATGGCTCAATGGTCGAGAGCACCTACTGCTCTTTCAGAGGATCCTGGTTCAGTTCCAGCATCCGAATAGCAAATCACAACTGTCTGAAACTCCAGTCCCAGAGGATCTGACATCCTCACACAGACATACCTGCAGACGAAACCCCAAGAACATTATAGAAAGAATTAAATTGTATACTTTTCAGGAAAATTAATGCAACTAGAGGTCATCATGCTAAGTAGAAGCCCAATTCTGGATGATAAACGTATGTTTTCTTTAATATGCCCATTACAGATTAGAAATATAGGACCTGATATACGTATATGGGGAGGAATATATCTAAAGGGGTGGAGGTGCAACAGGAAAGGTTAGTATAGTATCAAACAACAATAAGCATCACATATTTTCTCTCCTGTGAATATCTAGGGAATGCTGATGTCATAATGGAATCCAATAGTGTCAGGTTAGATATGTTAGCCAGCCTCTTATGGTCATAAGGTTGCATATTGTTAATGGGTGACCTGACCAAGGTATCCTGTTTACAATGTGAAGTATCATTCTTACTTAATGAACAATATTGACAGCATTTAGGCCATAGATTATTAGAAATAGATAAACTTATTGCTAGTGAAATGAGTGAATATTTCACAAAATACTGGAATCATGCCCCTATCCCATGAAAATGTTGCTCCTTAGGAGATCCAATTTTATGATAAAACAAAATAACAACATAATATTAAAGCTAACAGCAGGTGTGTATCACCATGGGTCACATAATCATAATCTGTGTGCATTCTCTTTTGGAATCTGCCCAGTAACCCAGTGAGGTAGACACTGTGATATGTCTAGCCCACAGATGAAAAGACTGGAATATAGAATGCTAACATGCCTACAAGGAAGAAATATGTAGTCACTGGTGGCACTCGAATGCACTTGAATTAAGAAGCAGACGTTGAGGCATCTGTGCAGATATTGCCCCTACCCCAACTCTTCAGAAAACAACTAAAAGTTGAGCTGTCATGTCACTGTGTCACATTACTGGCAGAGTTGTGGCCACTTGCATGACTAGGAACTCTTTGTACAATAGTGATGATGTAGCATTCATATATATAGATATATGAATTATGTATATATATATATATATATATATATATATATATATATATTATCTTGAGGGTGTTTCTTTTTCCCATTTGCCATGCTCTTCTTTGTCTCTATCATATAATATACAGTTTAAATTTAAGAATAACATATTTTAATCCCGTAGAAATATCAAGACAAATTTTTATGACAAGAGTCATATTACAGTATTGCTACAGACTTTGTGAGCAGCAGTACTCAGCTATCTGGGAACTTCCAAAACCAAGGTTGCCACAGGCAGCATGTTCAGGCAGGGGATCTAGATGGATTCTAAAAGACTTCAGCACATTGCCAGTTAATGGCTAGATTTATGACAGAATGTTAGAGAAATTATTTTCAATCTATTTTTTTAGTTGCAGGAAGCACAAGATCAACACATAGAAGCTCTAAAAACTGTCCAGAAGATGAAAGATTACTTACAAAGGTATAGCTTGAAGTAGATTTGACATGACTTAAGTGTTTATATAATAAAAGGTGTGATGGGGAAGTTTGTCAGTTATGAGTTAGTATATTGCAGTGAAGCTGGGTCATGTGCTTGAAGTCACTTGAAACACAGTTCAGGGTTTATGAAGTATCTCAGAGGTAGAGCATGTGCTCACATGATTGACAGTCTGGGTTATTTTCCAAATAATACAAAAAATAAAAAATGAGGAATCATGTGGCTTCTTATATTATGCCTAAATTTTGCATATTCTTACAAGGTAGGACTGGAAAATGATACCCTTTCTAAATCACATACATTTCAAATATGTCATAACTTATTTAGTTTCTATTTCAGATAATTTTTTCAAAAACCATGTCACATTGCATATGGATGTAGGATAATGAAAGGGGAGCTATGGAAGGGGAGCAAGGAGTCTAAGGGCAGGGCAGACTGACATGAAAGCAGGATGAGTTATATAGGAGGGAGGAATTAGATTGGGCTGAGACAAGGGATGGGGAGGATGACTAGGGGTAAGAAAGAACAACGTGTGTCTAAAATGCCAAGAAAATCCATTACCTTGTAGACTAAATTGAAAAAGCAATTTAAAATTATGCTTTACTAAAAATTAGTCTATGAGAATAACTATTTTAAAATATGCATTTTTAGGATTGAACTTGAATATTCTGAGTTAAAAGTTAAAGTAAAAGAGCAAGCTGAGAAGATTGAAGAGCTTCGTGGATGTCTGCAAAACTCGTGTGAAAAATTGGAGCAAGATGAAAAATTGGTAGGTCAATGTCGTTAATTTTTGTCATACCAAAATGCATATTCTCCCCTAATGGCATATGGTAATATTTCAGCGACAATATGAAGTATCTCATTGAAAAGATATTTGTTGTATTCTTGTTGGCACTGCTTGCTACTACTAGGGCTCAAGTCACCTTGACTTCACACAAGATGCTAGTTAATAAAATTGCTGACTTTGGAAGTAGTTGACTATGTGACAGAAAAGCTCTTTGGAACAGAGTTTTTGTAAGGTCACATATATGCATATAGGAAGTATTGAGAAGATGACAGTTGATAATCTGTTCTTCATGGACAATTCCACCATCACAAAAGAAAATAAGGTGAATTGTACCAGTCAACTTCCTAAAGATGAAGGTTTGCTTTTATTCACCAACCTGAACAGAGACAATGACACTCCCGCTAATACAGGACTCATGATAGAACTACTTCCAATGAAGAATTTGCAGGAGTAAAGTACTTAAAATCACACTGTGACTGGGCTGGTGAAACCCACAGTAACAGCTGACCTTAACAAGAGAGAGCTCTTGGTCCTCAAGCTGATAGCTGGGAAACCAGCATGGGACTTTTCCAGACCCCACGAACATGGGTGTCAGTGAGGAGACCTTGGAAATCTAAGGAGCCTCTTGTACCTATCCATAGCATAGGAATGGACTTTGGAAGCCCATCTCACACAGAGGCATATTCTCTGAGCCTAGACACATGGGATGGGCCTAGGCCTTATCCCACAGGATATGACAGACTCAGAAGACCCCTTATGGAAGGCCTCACCCTCCCTGGGGAGCAGAAAGTGTATGGGATACGTAGGGTGTTAGTTGGGGGGAGGGGAGGAGGAGATGGAGAGGGAATTGGAATTTACATGTAAAACAACCTTGTTTCTAATTCAAATAAAAAATTCAAAAATAAATAAAATAAAATCACACTGTGTCCTGGCAGCTTATTAAAAAAACATCTCACTGGAAGGAGTAATTTGGCTTTCCAAATCTCAGGGTGATTTGTATGCATATAAATGTGGAAAGGATGTAAACATGGGGTCTTCTCCATAGAAACAAGCATGGAGGGTCAGAAAGAATTATGCCCCATTCATGCCATTCAAAGAGCACTGTTTGTTTTACTAAGAACTGTTTTAAATGACTTTAAAATCCTTTATTTCTTCTTGGAGGTAAGCGAAATGAAGATTTATTAGGATATTTAGAACAGGCTCAGGGTGTGCCTCAGTCACCAAGTACTTGTTTAGAATGCACCAAGCCCTGTGTTCAATCTTCCCACCCTTCTCCTCACACTGAAAAAAAAACAAAGCAAAACAAAACAAAAACCCAGTCAACTCAAAGTTGCCTTTTGCCTTTAAAATCTAATTATTGAAGCCAGATAAAAGATGTTTCCAACTCTTATTCTTGAAAGCAAAAAATCCCCTCACTCAGTGTTAACCTGTCTAACTCGTGGAATCTGCCAGGCACATTTCCCTGCTTGTAGAAACTGAAATCACAGGGGGCCTTGCAGACCTCCTTCACTTGTTCTAATGTCATTTTCTATTGCTCCACATCTTATTAGCAGTGCTCATCTTCAATAAGTCAATGTCTCTACTTACTGTGTGCAAGTTGCTTCTGGATCATTTTACGGCACCCCCTTTTTCTCTGATAAATCGTATAGAGGGTCATGATTTAAAATATCTTATTTACCATCCTTCTTGGATGTAGCAACTAGACCATAGTTCTAGACTATGGCCTGGTAAATACCACTCCTCTGAATAAACAATTTACAGACCACATAACCAACACTCTGCTGGACTCCTACCACCACCACCCCGGCCCCCAAGTTAGTCCACAGTAGGATGGAGAATGCAAGGCACTGAGGGCAGTCATACAAGCTTGAAAATTCTCTGAGACTGTTCACTGTCCTTGGAGTCATGCTCCAGTTCTCTATTGAGGGGGGTGGTGGTTCTTCCTTTCCTGAAAAACAGACTGTGCTTACTGCAGGGCATTTTCCACTTTGGATTTCCTCTCTGCAGAACTCCCAAGGCACAACCACAGCAGCCCTAATTCTGTTTTAGTGTTTCCTTAATGTAAGTTAGCAAGTGACTCTTGGATTACATTTCTCTTTAGAATTTTGGGATTTGAGTCATTCTAAGAGGCACCTTCATAAATTTTTTAAACATAACATTTTATATCTTTTTTAAAAAGTGTGTTTTTTATTTAAATTAGAAACAAGCTTCTTTTACATGTCAGTCTCAGTTCCCTCTCCCTCCCCTCCTGCCCCGCCCCCAACCAATCCCCTATCCCAACCCATTTCTGCTCCCCAGGGAGGGTGAGGCCTTTCTTGGGGGAGCTTCAAAGTCTGTCATATCATTTGGGACAGTGCCAAGACCCTCCCCAGTGTGTCTAGGCTGAAAGAGTATCCCTCTATGAGGAGAGGACCCCCAAAGCTCATTTGTGTGCTAGGGGTAAATACTGATCCACTACCAGTGGCCTCATATATTGTCCAGACGTCCAAACTGACTTCCTCCTTCAGGGGGTCTGGAACAGTCCTATGCTGATTTCCCAACCATCAGTCTGGGGTCCATGAGCAACCCCTTGTTCAGGTCAGCTATTTCTGTGGGTTTCTCCAGCCTGGTCTTGATCCCTTTGCTCATCACTCATTCCTCTCTGCAATGGATTCCAGAGTACAGTTCAGTGTTTAGCTGTGAGTGTCTGCATCTGCTTCCGTCAGCTGCTGGATGAAGGCTCTAGGATGGCATATAAGGTAGTCATCAATCTCATTATCTGGGGAAGGCGTTTAAGGTAGCCTCTCCTCTGTTGCTTAGGTTGTTAGTTGGTGTCATCTTTGTAGATCTCCAGACATTTCCCTAGTGCCTGATTTCTCTTTTTTCTTAGGGTCCTTCTACTTTCCTAGCTTCTCTGGTGGTGTGGATTGTAGGCTGCTACTTCTTTGCTCCAGATCTAAATTCTCCATGTGAGTGAGTACATACCATTTTTTTTTTTTGTCTTTTTGTGACTGGGTTACCTCACTCATGAGGGTGTCTTCTAGTTTCATCCATTTGCCTCTGAATTTCAAGATTCCATTTTTTTTTCCACTGAGTAGTACTCCATTGTGTAGATGTACCACATTTTCTCCATCCATTCCTCAGTTGAGGTACATCTAGGTTACTTCCAGGTTCTGGCTATTACGAATAATGCTGCTATGAACACGGTTGAACAGATGTCCTTGTACGAATGTGCATATTTTGGGTCTATGCCTAAGAGTGGAGTTGCTGGATCTCCTGGAAGATTGATTCCCATTTTCCCGAGGAACCACCATACTGATTTCCAAAGTGGCTGTACTTTTACTATGTTTTACCAGCAGTGGAGGAGTGTTCCCCTTTCTCCACATCCTCTCCAGCATAAACCGTCATTGGTGTTTTTGATTTTAGCCATTCTGACAAGAATAAGATGGTATCTCAGAGTTGTTTTGATTTGTATTTCCCTGATGGCTAAGGATGTTGAGCACTTTCTTATGTGTCTTTTAGCCATTTTAGATTCCTCTATTGAGAATTGTCTATTTAGTTCTGTACCCCACTTTTTAATCAGATTGTTTGGTGTTTTGGAGACTAGCTTCTTGAGTTCTTTGTGTATTTTGGAAATCAGCCCTCTGTCAGATGTGGGGTTGGTGAATATGTTTTCCCAGTCTGTGAGCTGCTGTTTTGTGTTGCTGACTGTGTCCTTTGCCTTACAGAAGCTTCTCAGTTTCAGGAGGTCCCATTTATTAATTGTTGATCTCAGTGTCTGTGCTACTGGTGGTGTTCAGGAAGCTGTCTCCTGTACCAATTTGTTCCAGGGTACCACCTACCTTCTCTTCAAAAAGGTTCAGTATAGCTGGATTTATGCTGAGGTCTTTGATCCATTTGAACTTAAGTTTTGTACATGGCGATAGACATGGATCTGTCTTCGGTCTTCTACACACCAACATCCAATTATGCCAGCACCATTTGTTGAAGATGCTTTCTTTTCTCCAGTGTATAATTTTAGCTTCTTTGTCAAAAATCAGGTGTTCATAGGTGTATGGGTTAATATCAGGGTTTTCAATTTGATTCCAGTGGTCTACCTGCCTATTTTTGTGCCAATACCAAGCTGTTTTCAGGAGTATAGCTTTAAAATAGAGCTTGAAGTCAGGAATGGTGTTGCCTCCAGACATTCTTTTATTATACAGGAGAATTGATTTGGCTATCCAGGGTCTTTTGTTTTTCCATATAAAGTTGAGAATTGTTCTTTCAAGGTCTGTGAAGAATTGTGTTGGGATTTTGATGGGGATTGCATTGAACCTGTAGATTTCTTTTGGAAGATTGCCACTTTTACTATGTTGATCCTACCTGTCCAAGAACTTGGGAGATCCTTCCATTTTCTGCTACCTTCTTTAATTTCTTTCTTTAAAGACTCAAAATTCTTATGATACAGGTCTTTCACTTTTTTGGTTAGCATTATCCCAAGGTACTTTATGTTGTTTCTGGCAATTGTAAAGGGTGATGTTCTTCTGATTTCTTTCTCAGCGCGTTTGTCATCTGTATATAGTAGGGCTACTAATTTTTTTGAGTTAATCTTGTATCCTGCTACTTTGCTGAAGGTGTTTATTAGCTGTAGGAGTTTCTGGGTAGAGTTTTTCAGGTCACTTATGTAGAGTATCTTATCATCTGCAAATAGTGAAAGTTCCACTTCTTCCTTTCCGATTTGTATCCCTTTGATCTCCTTTTTTTGTCTTACTGCTCTATCTAGAACTTCAAGGACAATATTGAAAAGGTATGGAGAGAGTGGACAGCTTTGTCTTGTTCCTGATTTTGGAGGAATTGCATTGAGTTTCTCTCCACTTAGTTTGATGTTGGCTGTAGACTTGTATATTGCTTTTATTATGTGAAGGTATCCCTGTTATCCCTGATCTCTCCAAGACCTTTATCATGAAGGGGTGTTGGATTTTGTCAAAGGCTTTTCTGCATCTAGTGAGATGATCATATTGTTTTTCTTTCTCAGTCTGTTTATATGGTGGATTACATTGATGGATTTTCGTATGTTGTACCTTCCTTGCATCCCTGGGATGAAGCCTACTTGATTATGGTGGATGATTTCTCTGATGTGTTCTTAGATTTGATTTGCCAGTATTTTATTATTTTTGCATCAATGTTCATGAGGAATATTGGTCTGTAGTTCTCTTTCTTAGTTGTGTCTTTGTGTGGCTTGGGTACCAAATTTATTGAAGCCTCATAAAAGGAGTTTGGCAATAACTCTTCTGCTTCTATTGTGTGGAATACTTTGAGGAGGATTGGTGTTAGCTGTTCTTTGAATTTCTGGTAGAATTCCGCACTGAAGCCATCTGGCTCTGGGCTTGTTTTTGGTTGAGAGACTTTTGATGTCTGCTTCTATTTCTTTAGGGGTTATAGGTCTATTTAAATTGCTTATATATTCTTGATTTAATTTTAGTAAGTGAAATCTATCCATTTCCTTTAAATTTTCGAATTTTGAGGAATACAGGTTTTCAAACCTGTATTTGAAACAGGTTGATTCTCGGTTTCCTCAGTGTCTGTTGTTATTACCCCTTTTAATTTCTAGTTTTATTAATTTGCATGTTCATTCTCTGCTGTTTGGTAAGTTTGGATAAAGGTTTGTCTATCTTGTTGATTTCCTCAAAGAAACAACTCTTTGTTATATTGATTCTGTGTATTGTTTTTCCAGTTTCTATTTTATCGATTTCAGCCCTCAATTTGATTATTTCCTGGCATCTACTACTCCAGGATGCATTGGCTTCTTTTTGTTCTAGAGCTTTCAGTTGAACTGTTAATTCTCTAGTGTGACTATTCTGCAGTTTCTTCATGCGGGCACTTAGTGCTATGAACTTTTCCTCTTAGAACTCCTTTCAAAGTGTCCCATAAGTTTTGGTATGTTCTTCATGGACACAGGGATGGTGCAATTGGGTGTTATTCAATTTCCATGAGTTTGGAGGTTTTCTGAAATTTGTGTTGTTGAATTCTAGCTTTAAAGCATGGTGGTCTGGTAAGATACAGGTTTTTTTTTAAATTTTTTTTTATTAGTTCAAATTAGGAACAAGCTTGCTTCACATGTCAATCCCTTCTCCCTTTCCTACCCCTCCCCCACACCTCCCCCTTCCACCACCTCCCCCTACCCTATCCACCTCCACTTCTCAGGCAGGGTAGGGCCCTCAACGGGACTCCCCAAAGTCCACCACATCATCCTGGGCCGGGCCTAGGCCCTCCCCCATGTGTCCAGGCCAAGAGTGCATCCCTTCACTTGGGATGGCCTCTCAAAGTTCCTTCTTACACCAGGGAAAAATCCACTACCAGGGGCCCCCTAGAGTGCAGAGGCCTCCTAATTGACATCCACGTTCAGGGGTGTGGATCAGTCCTGTACTGGCCTCCCAGACAGCAGTCTGGGGTCCATGTGCTCCCCCTTGTACAGGCCAGCTGTTTCTGTGGGTTTCACCAGCTGATACAGGTTTTTTTTTTTAATTTTTTGTGTCTGTTGTGCTTTGCTATGTTGCCAAATATGTGATTGATTTTAGAGAAGGTTTCATGTGGCACTGAGAAGAAGGTATATTCTTTTGTGTTTGGATGGAATGTTCTATAGATGTCTCTTAAACCCAATTGGGCTATAACTTCTATTAGTTCCTTTGTTTCTTTGTTAAGCTTCTGTCTGGTGTTCCTGTCTAGTGGAGAGAGTGGGTTGTTGAAGTCTCCCACTATAAGTGTGTGAATTTTAATGTATGATTTGAGTTTTAGTAATGTTTCTTTTACGAATGTAGATGTCTTTGTATTTAGGGCATAGATGTTCAGAATTGAGACTTCATCTTGATGGATTTCTCCTGTGATGAATATGGAATGACCTCCTTCATTTCTTTTGATTGATTTTAGTTTGAAGTCTAATTTGTTAGATATTAGGATTGCTACCCCTGCTTGTTTCATGGGTCCAATTGATTGGAAGTCTTTCCCCAACCCTTTACTCTGATGTAATTTCTCTCTTTGAAGTTGAGGTGTGTTTCTTGTATGCATCAGAAGGATGTATTCTGTATTCTTATCCATTCTGCTAGCCTGTGTCTTTTTATACTCCAGTTAAGACCATTGATATTGAGTGATATTAATGACCATTGTTTATTCTTGTTGGTTTTGGATTTGGTGGCGGAGGTGGAATTGTGTGTGGATTTCCACTACATTTTTCTTTTGGCTGTTTGTAAAGTGGGATTATCTATTGCCTATGTTAACTTCTTTGGGCTGGAGTTTTCCTTCCAGAACTTTCTGTAGGGCTGGATTGGTGGATATGTATTATTTAAATCTGGTTTTGTCATGGAATATCTTGTTTTCTCCATCTATATTGATTGAAAGCTTTGCTGGCTATAGTTTTTGGGCTGGCATCCCTGGAAACTTAGTGTAGGTAGAACATCTATCCAGGACCTTCTGGCTTTCAGAGTTTCCATGGAAAAGTCAGGTGTAATTCTGATAGATTTGCCTTTATATGTTACTTGACCTTTTTCCTTTGCTACTCTTAATATTCTTTCTTTATTCTGTATGTTTGGGGTTTTGATTATTATGTAGGGAGGAGACTCTTTTTGTGGTCCAATCTATTTGGTGTTCTGTAGGCTTCTTGTACTTTCATTGGCCTGTCTTTCTTTAGGTTGGGAAAGTTTTCTGTTATGATTTTGTTGAATATGTTTTCTGCCTCTTTCAGTTGGGTTTTTACAGTGTCCTATATTTCCTGGATATTTTGTGTTAGGGATTTGTTTTCCTAGTGTATCTTCAACTCCTGTGATTCTCTCTTCAATCTCTTGTATTCTGTTTGTTGTGCCTGCATCTGTAGTTCCTGATCATTTACTCAGCTTTTATATTTCCAGCATTCCCTCAGTTTGTGTTTTCTTTATTGTCTCTATTTCAGATTTCATGTCTTGAACTGTGTGAATTGTTTCCTTCAGCTGTTTGATTATATTTTCTTGGCTTTCCTTAAGAGATTTGTTGATTTCTAGTATTTTTTTCCTTCCATTTCCTTAAGAGATTTTCTCATATCTTCTTTGAGGTCCTCTATCATTTTCATGAAGATCTTTTTAAGGTCATTTTCTTCTGCTTCATCTGCATTGTGATGTTCAGGTAGTGCTGGTGTAGAGTCCCTAGACTGGTGGTGTCATATTGGTTTTTCTGTTGTTTAATGTGGTTTTATATTGTCTTCTTCCCATTCCTTCTTCTGGTGGGTATAGAGGGAGTCTTTCTTCTTCTGGTGGGTATGGGATGAAGGTTCCCTTCTGGTGGGTGCAAACAGGTCCAATACTCTGATATTGCTCCTCTTCCCATGGATGGAGTCAGGACTGTTACAGTGGCCTTGGCAGTCTCTTGGTGGGCTGGATCCCACAGGAATGGGATTCGCCCCTTGAGCAGTCCTCATGATTTTATACCTTAACTTATGTGTATTTGTGTATGTATTTGTGTGTTGTGTGTGTGTGTGTGTGTGCAAGTGTGTCTAGCATGCTTGGAGACCAGAATAGGGTGCCAGATCCCTCAGGGCTCAAGGTAAAGGTGACTGTGAATCATCTAGTGTGGGTACTAGGAACCAAACTCAGGTCTGCAGCATGAATAGAATTCTCTCTCCATGACTTGGCTATTTCTTCAACTCTGCAAATCATTTTGGATTAGCTCTTCATTGAAGGCTATCAATGAAGCTGTATTCAAATAAACCTTAAATACCAATTAGGAAATGTGAATCTTTATGAAGACATGACAAAGGGCCTTTCGTTTATGGTCTTGGCTTACTCTTTATCCCTTGTGTTCTCAGTGGTACCCTTGGGTCTCATATTAGAAGGCACTTATTTTAGCATTATTTGATAATTTGGCATGTGGAAATTCTACACATTAGAAATGTATACC
Organism: Cricetulus griseus; assembly: GCF_003668045.3. Classification (NCBI taxonomy): domain Eukaryota; kingdom Metazoa; phylum Chordata; class Mammalia; order Rodentia; family Cricetidae; genus Cricetulus; species Cricetulus griseus. The sequence continues at coordinate 56,311,143 of NW_023276807.1, read as the reverse complement.
TTTACACAGAACAACCTGGTTCTTTTATATTTGTCTTTTCTGCAGCCCCTTTCACACTTCAGTTTTGCTTTTGGCTCTGAAGTAACAACAGTTCTTTTCCTGCCAGTCTCTTTGAAGGACGTGAATCTTTCAGTAAACATTACCTCCAAAACCCATGCTCCTTTCATTTCTAATCTATGTTACTTAGTGCTCTCAAATTATCCTTAAATTATATTCCCCATTATGGGAAGTTTTGAGCTGAGTCCACATATATTTGAATTGTCTAGTTACATGAGCAGTTATGTAAGAATGATTCTAGGAGGATCATTTAACTCACTGATAAGTACTTTCTCTAGCAGTTGATATCAACCCCCCACACAGATACAGACAAATGAATGAGAATATTTAAATTCAGGTTTACTATGATTGATACTGATACTTTTAAAATTTTTATTTCTATTATTTTGTGTTTACGTATGTTTGCCTGTATGTATATGTGTATGTGTACCATATGCATGCCTGGTGCCCACAGAAGTCATAAGCAAGCATTGGATCCCATGGAACTGGAGTTAGGGATGGTTTGGAGTCACCATGTGAGTCCTGGGGACCAAATTCAGGTCCTTTGCAAGAGCAGCAAGAGATCTAAACCTTTGAGCCATCTTCAAGTCTCTGATGATAAATATTTTAAACAAGAGTTTAAAACTTCTCTTTGACTCATTTACTCAAAAGTAAAGCTATCAAATATATGGTAAATATTTGAATATTTTCTCTAAATATATCATTTCAATTTGCTTTAAACACAGGAAGGTGCTCAAGAAACTTTGGGGGAATTATGTGAAAACACCATTCATTCCCCAATGAATCAGACAGGAATTCAAATCCAAAGTCTGTGGTCTGAAGCCTCCCAAATGAAAACTGTACAAGAGTCAAATATAAGTGCCCCCCAAAGTTATGAGCAACAGTGTATAGAAGAATTAAAAATTAGCAATGCATTGTTATATGAACGATACAGGTGAGTAAAACCAAAGAATTGCAGAAATAGTCACCCCAATTTTCTTTTCTTTTTCTTTTTCTTTTTCTTTCTCTTTTTCTTTTGATTTTTCGAGACAGGGTTTATCTGTGGTCCTGGAGCTAGCTCTTGTAGACCAGGACAATCTCAAAATCACAGAGATCTGCTGCCTCTGCTTCCCGTGCGCTGGGACTAAAGACATGTGCCACCACCACCTGGCACACCCCAGCTTTTCTTAACCACTGAGTCATCTCTTCAGCCTGACCCCAGCTTTTCTATAAGACAAAATTTATAGTGAAATAGTTATGAGATTAGTGGTTGCAAAATCAAGCTAGCCAAAATAGTTTTGGAAAATAATCTTGGATAGTGCAATAGTTGGTGTAATTTTAAGAAGTGGTGCTAGAAAGATGCAATCGACAGAGTTTAAGAGAAGGGGTTTTTTAATTAGGGGAAAGGATTATAAAAAAGGAAAGGATGGGGGGAGACAGGCCTCCAAGGACAGGAGTAGTGAGAGGAAATAGGCAGAGAGAGGCAGAAAGAAGGAGGGAGGAAGGGGAAGGAGAAAGAGTGGGAGGGAGAGAGAGAGAAATAGAGAGAGGGAGAAGGATGGGAGGTGGGCAGGGCCCATTTTAAAAGGGAACATAATGAATAGGCACAGGCGGTGCTCTTAGTGGCAGCAGCTGAGGGTGTATCCAGTCACTCCAAAGGCAGGACAGTACAAATGCCTAAATACTAACAATATTCGCCTTCAAAATGTCATTCCAGTGTAGACTGGACTGCATCCCCTCTTTTGATTAGACATGCGATTTTTCTCTATTAACATTTTCTTGTAGTTATTTGATGTAAGTTTGCTTGTCAGCTTGCCAATAAATAGAAATAGTAAAAGTCTGGGTGCTGTTTGGAAGGTTGTAATGAAAAGCTAAGTGCTACCTACTCTTCTTGTACACAGGCTGGAGCTTCCTTAAACCACCTAGTTCCCTTTGGTATTAACATTAACTATTGCCCACTGTCCAGTGTCTAATATCATCTATGTTCTATACATATATTGAAACCAAGAGCTTGGGAATGTCCTTGAGGAGATTTTCTTTTAACCTCCTAAACATGTTTATTACTAAATACAAGATCCATCAGTTTTTCTGCCTTCAGATATATTTAAGAAGTGCAATATAATATGTAACAAGCATATATTAGTGAATATGTTATTATAGCCATGTATGTTAATGTTGCCATAAACCCATGTTACTACCTTTTGAATTAAAATATCTCTGCTTTAACTTTAAGGTTTGTAGATGTATTGTCCTCCCAGAGGGCAGCATTTTTACCTGTCAAGCCATATCTTTGATAGCCTTGTCTCTACTTCTGATATTGTTTGGTGTACTTGTTACCTCAGAATTTCTCTAGAAATACAAGGAATTCTTTGGAATAACTGGAAACCTGTAATTGTATGCATGGCAGGGATAATCCTACACACTTTTCAGTGTTAAGATTCTGTTTAATGGGGAAATTCTATGTATTCTTATGGTGCCTTTAAAGTGCAAGAAGATATTTGTGGATGGATGAGATACATATTATAGTGCACACCCTTTCAGTCTTCACAGGACTAGGAGGCTCAGTGAATCCCGAACACAAGTTCACATCATGGTGGAGCAGGACACTCCTCTGAATACATCAGGAACAAGGTTTGCTTTTGAGAGCCCTTGTGTGGCAAGCATTTGCCCTCGCAGCAGACACTTCTTCCCATGTGAAAACATGATTCTCCCAGGAAACCCAAGGTCTTCTAAGGACTGCATGAAAAGCTACCCAACGGTGGTATTGTCATTTCCTCTGTTTTCAGACTTGTGATAGAATCCCCATTTTTAATTTTGTGTATCACCAAATTGGTCATTTAATGGGCATATTAAGTAAATTTACTATATATATATAGTGATAGAAAGCAAAATATGCATTTTTTCTAAAGTGTGTAGAGTATGTCTTTTCTCATTAGATTAAATAACTGTGATGGAATAGTGAGGTTTTTAAACGTTGTTTAGAGGCTATACTTTCGTAGTTTTCAAAGTGAATGTGACTATGGGCAGACTTAGAGGCATTTGAGGACGTTTCTGGATGATTATAGCTTTATTGGTCTTTACAGAGCCTGGGTGCTTCCCCACAGATTCCCAGATCTGCACACTTATTATGAATGAATTACCGGCATCCAAACACTTCACCACTTACGGATGTTTCTAATTTAAAGTAACCTGAAGTAAAGCTTTTAATGTATGAACTAAGTGAAACCAAACCGAAAGCAACTCTTAGAACTAGGTTTTTCCATTTTTTTAAAAAACAGGAAGATATCCTTAATTGTGATTTAACTTGAAACATGTTTGTATTAATTTTTAAACATATATTAATGGCTCCACAGTCTTGTTAGCATTCCAGTAGCTATAAATAATATAATTAAGAAAATGCTTGCATTTTTATTGCATTTTTTTAAAAGTAAAGGTTGCTCATGACTTTATATTTCACCCCCATTTGAATGACTGCTGACCAGTACCCACATGATAGGTCTCTGGGAATATAATACCCTCTTCTGGCCTTTGTGAGAACTGCACACACATGGTGCACAGACAAACATGCAGTCAAGACATCCATACACATAAAAATACATTTGAAAAATAACTTGGTAGATAAATAAGAAAAAAATCTTGTAGTTTGCATCTTTCCTCGATTGTGTTTGGTTTATCACATTTTTAGATGTTTCTAAGCACATTCATCACAGTTTTAAGAAAGAAAGATGAGTCTCCAGTGCTTTAAAGATATTTTGTATGTTTTCTTGAAGATGGAAGATGAGGAAAAATCAATCAAAGAACTTAATGAGTTAAAACAATATTTAAAATATAATTTGTGTCAGCAGAAGAAGAAAAACGATGAACTAGAAAAGGAAATCATTAGGTAAGATTTAAGTATTACAAATATTGTCAACCATTCATATTAGCTATAATATTAGCTATATTTGAAATAAGACTTAAATATAAATTCATTTTATTTATGCTTCTCATAAGAACTGTTTCTAAGCCTGCAAGATGGCTCAACATATAGAATAGCTTTCTGCCAGACACAGCAAGCTGAGTCACATCTTGAGACCCACATGGTAAAAGGAGAGAACCAACTCCCAACACACACACACACACACACACACACACACAGAGAGAGAGAGAGAGAGAGAGAGAGAGAGAGAGAGAGAGAGATGAAAACAGAGCAATAAATGAATAAAAAATTTATGAAAGTATACACTTTCACCTCTTTAGGTGAACTTTGGGTTAATGCTAATAATAAGTTGATGTTTTATATAAGTATATGAAAATGGATAATAGTATTTGTAAAAATCCTATGAATATATATGAAGTCACTTATTTGACTGCTGTATATATCATATTAATTTTTATACTCTTACCTAAGATAACTAAATAAAATGCTTCCAAGGAAAAAGTTAGATTAAATTTAGGTCATAATTTATAGATTGTGTATACAAATAGAACCTGCTTAAGCAATCATTAAGTATGTGCTAATAAAATACATTATTTATTTGTTACATTCTTGTAGAATTAAGAAATTCTTGAAAATGAGAAAAATTGGGCATGAAATTGGAGAATGTAGTTCTCATGGAAACTCAAGAACTGGTCATTTTTGAGACATGAGGTGAGTTTAAAGACCAAAGTTTACTTTATATTATTATTTGTTTTTGAAAAACATTCAAATCTCTCTGTGCTTTGAGCAATGAAATGACGTAAGACCATTGCATGTTGAGTGATGGTCAAAGCTTACCTTTTCTAACAGGATGACCCATGTGTCTATTTCTAAGCCAGAGCAAAACTTAGAGATTTAGCATTAGAATCCTTTGCCACTAGGCTTGTGCACTGCTAGCTATCTTGCAATAGTACAGTGTGTGGTGGAGAGTGTGGTGCTTGACTCACTCATGTTGAGCCTTTTTGCTTCTTGGTGCAACCCATGTCTTGCTTATGCTCCATTGATATTAGGGCATGATTTGAAGTCAGGCTTAAAAAGACAGAGTCTAGACAGAGGCTAGGTCTCCTCTTGAGTCTCCTGTCTGTCAACTATCACTTCCTTTTCCACTCTGACTTCCATCAGTTCTTGACATGGAATTTGATAAGTCTGTGATCTGTTTCACTACGACTTATGAGCCCATCATGATTTGTAGAATCACTGGTAGGTTTTTCCTGGCTGTGTCTTGTAGGCTTTCTAATACATTTCTTTCATTGTTAATTTGTGTAAACTTGGCAAAACTCAGGCTTACTAAGGAGAAGGCATGCCATGGAGTGGGTTTAGTGACTACATTGATTGATGTGGGAAGACTTGCCATCATGGGCATCACCATTCTCTAGGCTTGGTGATTCTGGATTGTATAAAGGTAGAGCGGGGCAGAGCACCAGCATGTGTGCATTGGCTTGTTACTCACTCTTGGCTGGTTGTACTATGACTGTCTGCTTCATGTTCCTATCACCTTGACGTGGTAGATGATAACATGGATTTGTGATAACCCTTCCCTGCTAAGTTGTTTGTGCCTGCAGTTTTATCACAGCAACAGGAAACAAAACCAAAATACACAACAACATTCCCTGTGTTCTGATAGGAGCTTGAGTTCAGATATATAGTATATTACAGAAATGTTCATATCTCCCACTTCCATTCTTATATGACCCACAGCAAAGTGCTTTTGAATTATTTTTCACTTGTGAAGCAAGTGAGAACTAGATATTTAGAACTTTCATTGTCTCAGAAACTAAGTAAACTTAATTCCCCCATGGGCATGCAACAGGGGATTGTTTTGGACTTATAACAAAGGACTGTGTCTTGTAGAATTTCTACTTCATTTCTTTCATTCTTCCACAATGAAATATGTCACCTAATCTGGGGAAAACATTTTCCTCTGGGTACTTACTAAGACACGGACAGTCATTTGTTGTTGTCCTGAACAAATTCAAAAGTCTGTTGTTCAGATGAAATCATCATATGTAAGCCTTCATTTTTTTTTAAATTGAAGAAATAATTTCACAGCAGAATTCCTGGTGATCTGGTTCTTTCAAACTTTCTGCCCCATTTCTGTGGTTTTCCCTGAGTCTTGAGGGCATGGAGCTGTGTCAGATGTATCCATTGGAGCTGGGCTCCACATGATCTACTAATCTTTGCATTATGACCTATTATGCTTTTCTATATTTGGTGTCCATTTGCTATAAAGAGAAGTTTCTTTGTGTGTATAAGAATAAGTTTTAGAATGCAGGTAAGAATTATTTTGGTAAAAAAAGAAACTAAAAAAATTAAATCCAGAAACAAAAATAAAAAAATATTTTTGTTTGATTTTTTAATTTAAAAATTAATTAATATTCTTATTAATATTTTTAATTTTTATGATTTCTTTTCAAGTTTTCCTTTGCAGTGGGGGAAAATTACAAGGGTGAAGGGCAGATATGGAGAGACTGGGAAATGAGTGGGGTTGAAGTGCATGATATGAAATTCCCAAAGAATCAATAAAAAAATTTTGTTTAAAAAAGAAACATGGCAGTAGAAGGTTATCTCCTAAGATCCATATACCTCACTAGCCCTGGGTAGTTGGCTAGGTTTCTAGTACCAGGCATGATTTCCCCCTGTTGAGCAGGCCTTCAGTTCTATTAGCCAGTTGTTAGTTACTAACATATGAGTCCCACTATTGCCATGTTGGCCATTGCTGTGGCTCATTGGTGCAATAGATGGATAGGACTATTGTTTCCCGTCTGTGGCAGTGTACATAGTAGTTTCTGGTCCTGAGAAAGTTATATCAGCAGGTCACTTTTAATACCATTTTTAAAATTTCTTCCGAGTTTACTTTTCCCTTTTCTGTACTTGCCAAAGCATCTTAGTCACTTCAGTTTCCAATTTATTGCCATCCATCAGCTCTTGAACAAAGGCTAGAATCTGAACCCTTGTGCTGGGCTTTTCATAGGTTTTCAGTGCAGAAATGAGCATGTACATATTTCAACAACAGTGGGTTTCTTTGTTGCATTTGGGCTACAAGCTTGTCACATAAAAGGGTCTACTAGATCTCCCCCAATCCCTGGTTGTGATTTCTTCCCTTCCACTTACTCTATGTATTCATCATTAAACTTACAGCATCTAACATATTGTGGCTCTTCCTCCAGCTAAGATGAGCACTCCGTTACACTGGAGTTACACTGGAGAGGACTCACACACAGAGGAGGACTTACCATTGTGCCCCATCTCCAAACCTTTTGAGAAACATATGTAGGTAATTAGCTTCTTATGTTCAGTTTGCACAACACAAAATACACTAGCTGCAAGTTTGAAGTAGAAGTCTCAGAAGTTCGCTTTTCCATAAGTAGTATGTTTGCTTTGACAAGTCTCACAAAATGATCTATTGTCTCGTCTTAAATTTTCTTCCTTTAAACATTGTGAGATACAAGTGCTTGTATATGAGAGTAACTGCTTATGCTTGATAAAATCTGGTCTGTCTGTCACACTGACCACAGACACTTGCATAAGCATATACTCCATAGAATCTCTGCCACACAATGCTCCCCACATCTAGACTTTGTTTAGACCAACTATCTTCTGACAGAAACATAAAGACCTGTGAATATTTTTGACATTCTCCTGTTATCCAGTGTTCAAGCTCAAGGCTTTAACAAAACCCAAAAGATCAATGTACTGTTTATTACTGTTTTATGGTAAAGACAAAAATATGACAAAGACTACAAAGGCTGCCCAAATTCATGCACTGTCTGAAGTCTGTCCTTTTCCTCTCAGACACATCTCCATATGCAATCATTACCAATGCTTGGACATATACATACAGACTTGCAAAGCTCCACGTTTATAAACCACACTTAGAGAAATATGGAGACATAACAAGTCCCAGATGTGATCAGGCTCATTTTATGTTCCCCTTTTCCTCTTCCCTGAGTTGGGCTCACCAATGCTGATGATATAAAAGTCTTTTCATCTAATTATCCTAAAAAAAAAATGACCTCACCAATCTTAACCTAACAATACAGCATTCCTTTGCAGGTTTTTTTGTTTTTGTTTTTGTTTTTGTTTTTTCAAGACAGGGTTTCTCTGTGTAGCTTTGGAGTCTGTCCTGGCACTCGCTCTGGAAACCATGCTGGCCTTGAACTCACAGAGATCCACTTGCCTCTGCCTCCTGAGTGTTGGGATTAAAGGCATGCACCACCAACGCCCAGCCAACTGTTTTAAATCTGCTTTTCAACAGTGTTTTTTCCTCTTTCCTCTTTTTACAGGAATGTGGTTAGACTTTGTCACATGACTGGGTGGATAGATACTTCATGCTTTCACCGTGGATACAAGACTCAATGTGGCAGTCTTGATGTGTTCTAGAGACATCTCCTGGGACCACAGCATCTACATTGAACATCTAGTTAACTTTTCTAACTCCAGCCTTGGAAACTTGGCCCCTCATCCAGGTACCATCTACCAGCGAAGATGACAAAGTACTGCCTTTAACTAGATTTTTGATTAAACAGTAAATTTCTATTTCAAAAATCTTCATCTTGCTACTTGGTTATTAGTTTTCCTTTCATCTTTTTGTTTTCTGTTTGAGATCAAGATTTTTTTTAAATCATTTTGCTTGCTTTTTCATTCATTTTTATGTTTTCTACTTTTTCTTAAATCACCTAAGTGATTATAATGCAATTTTTCCACTTAATAAAGTTGCTATGAGTAGTATTTCCCTGTTTTCTACCATGTCCTCCATGAGAAAAGCAGCCATCGAATCATGTTCCCCTCACTGTGCCCCCCACCCCAGTACATGGCTTCTTACAACCCTCAAGTGTGTTTCCCTCCTATGCTCATGTGACTGCTGAAAAGCCCTGTGCCCCATCATCAACCTCATCCCTTGTCTAGGACCACTTGCCAGTTGCCCAGTGCCTTGAGGGAAAACACAGAGAGAATGGTAAGTTCACCTTGGTATCTGTCTTAATTTTAGATTTGAGTTTCATTTACTCTACAATGATTCAATTTAAAACTCCTTTATTCCAATTTTCATTTTATGAAGATGAGGACTTTTATCTGTGAATCAGACTGGTATGGTGACATTAGCTGCCTCTTTCCGTGCCTTGATAAAGTACTTAACAAGAATCAGTGAAAGTTTGAAGGGCTTGTTTTCACCTTCAATTGAGAGGTGACAACCCATCATGTCAGGGAAGGCAAGGCAGCTGGCCATGTGGCTTCCATGATCAGAAAGGAGATCAGAAGTGGGGTCAAGTTATAAATTTCAAGTTTCACCACTATAGACTGATTTCTTCCAGCTAGACCACAGCTCAAGGCCCATATTAGCAAAGGAGTAGAAGGTCATTTGAGTTAATCACTGAGATTATTGTCCATCTTTTTAAAAAATTGATTTATTTTACACCCTGACCACAGTTTCCACTTACTGTCAATCTCAGTGTCTATGGTCCTGGTGTTATATTCAGGAAGTTGTTTCCTATGCCAATGCATTCAAGGCTATTTCCCACTTTCTCTTATATCAGGTTCCCTGTAACTGGATTTATATTGAGGTCTTTGATCCACTTGGACTTGAATTTTGCCCAGGGTGATAGATGAGGATCTGTTTGCCTTCTTCTACATGCTGACATCCAGTTATGCCAGAACCATTTGTTGAAGATGCTTTCTTTTTCTCCATTGTATAATTCTGGCTTCTTGGTCAAAAATCAGGTGTCCATTTATGTCTGTATCTTCAATTTGATTCCATTGATCCACATATCTGTTTTTATGCCAATACCCTTTTGTTTTTTTATTACTATAGCTCTGTAGTAGAGCTTGAAATTGGGGATGGTGATACCTCTAGAAGTTCTTTTATTGTACAGGATTATTTTAGCTATCCTGGGTTCTTTTGTTTTTTTCATATGAAGTTGAGTATTGTTCTTTCAAGATCTGTAAGGAATTGTGTTGGTTATGCTATTTATCATAGCAATAGAAAACTAAGATAATATGTAAATATTTATCCTTTTCAAAATTTGGAACTCTAATGTTAACACCCATTTTGGCTGCTAGGCAGTATAAGCCACATGCACTTATTCTTTTAAGCATTTGATTTGGTGGCAGAAAATAGTTCGTTCTGATATTTTTCAAAAATTTGAACTAAATTCAGAACTATACACATTTTCTAGTGTATAGACAAAGAGGACAAATTATGGTAGAAACCTGATTGGCACATCAATGTTGATCTTTGCTCACTGCACAAGGGCGACAAGCCTCACACTGTCTTACTGTGGTCCAGGAGGACACCTCTTATAACCTCAGTTTCCTGCTATGATGGTCCCAGGGAATCCATTTCTCCTTCCCAAGAGACCTATGCACAACAACAATAGCTATCTGGATGTCAGATGTTGCCTGGGCCCTACAACCTAGATGACTGTTGGGTGAACAGGGCTCACACTACAGCACATGGGTAGCTGCCATGGACCACCCCGGCCGGATATGGGAGTCTCTGGGATGGCTCGAAGGTCCTCGAAGAATAGGTGGGTAAGGATTCAGTGGTGACAAACAGAAACAAACACAGAGGCAATTTGAATCTGAGTATATTTTGCAGTTCTCAAACAAGTTTTTTTATAGAGATATTTTCTTAGGGGATGTCTTTGTTGAGCAAACCCAAACATATGACATTATTGTTACTTGGCACAGTGACATGGAAATCCAAAACATAAAATCATCCAGGGTTAATCAAAACACAAAATTGTCCTTGATTAGTCAAAACATAGGACCGTCCTTGATTAACATAGGATCATCCAAGGTTAACCACATATTTCTTAAATCAAATCAATATATTTTTATGGTCAGTTATTGTTTAACATCTATTACCTAGTCCTTGTGAGTTTTTGAAGTATTGAGCTATTTTAACTGTTTTAACTCTTTCTTATTAAAAGATTTCATTACCAGACACTTAAGCCCTATTTGACACATGTACAGCCGTATGAAATTTTATTGTTGGGAAAGTTTTTACTATTAGTACTCATGTGAATGACATGAATGATTTGGAAAGCGCTGGTTCTTTCTGAGATGGGGTCATGGCTAGTGACCCTATCTCAGGGGATGGTTTCTTATCTATTTCTTTTGTTTAAAATGTCAGCATAGGCTTTTAGGAACATTTTGTTAATGTGAAAAAAAGGAATAGAAGAACAAACAGAAATTGCCATGAGAATCACAGCCCAATATTTTTCTCCAGCTGAGAGTTCCACAACTGTTTCCAGGAGACCTCCTTCATTTGAAGTTATTGCCTCAGTCTGTGGAACTTGTCACACAGAATCTACTGGATTTGGTGTGGCAGGCAGTGGCTCAGGAAACTGAGTGGGGAATCAGAGTCACTAGTGCTCCATCTAGTGCTCCTCGAAGCTGGGGAATCCTTTGCCACCCACTTTTTCTTTCAGAAACCTCTGCTGCCTCTGGAGATGAGCAGCCTGCCTCTCCTTCCCTAAAGATTAGAGGTAATATCCATGCTTGTGTATGGTATTCTAGCTAAGACTCAAAGCCCTTGGCAAACAGCAGCTCTGTGCCACAGTTGTCTGAAGCCTGAGAGCTGTGCTTTTGAAGGAAGCAGGAGAGTCAGAATGTATCAGAGTCAAATATCAAAGATATTCTGTGTCTAAGAAAAGGGGAGAATGATCCATGTATAAGTTTCCCAATTTCAAAAGTGCAGTTTAAAATCCATATCTGAACAATTTCATGCATGTGTACATATGTTTTTAAATGCCTTTTTTTTTTTTTTTTTTTTTGCCAGGTAGTGGTAGCGGTAGCACACACCTTTAATTCCAGTACTTGGGAGGCAGAGGTAGGTAGATCTCTTGAGTTTGAGGCTAGCTTGGTCTACAGAGTAAGTTCCAGGATAGCCAGAGCTACATAGAGAAACTGTCTCAACCCCCTCTCCCCAATACACACACACACACACACACACACACACACACACACACACACACACACACACACACACGGACTATCAGTCAAAAATGCCTAGTGGTGATCACAATCTGGAAACAAATATTATTTACATTAGAATCATGAGATTTATTTTCTGGGTTCTGCATTGAATCCATGGCTTCTCACATGCTAAGAAAAGGATCTACTACTGAGTTAGATCCCCAACACAAGCCTTTTAATTAGTCTACATAATTCCTCAAAGGATTCTTTCTTTAAAACAAAGACCAAAACATAATAAGTAAAGTATTGCACACTGATTTTAGTCAGTGTCAGAGCATGTGATGACAGTGGTCCCATGATTATGAAGCTGAAAGGCTCAAGTGCTCTACTATATTGTAGCCATGGTTACATGGGGCATAAACACGTTACTCACCTGTCTGTGGTGAAGTTGTGATGAGCCCACTGCACTGCCAGCTGCATGAAAGCACATCAAACTGTTATGCTGCTGTCAGCATTGGACAATGATAGTAAGTGGTCTATGATCTCTTGTACTGTACACTGGATCATTGTTTTGGTGTGTGCTCTATATGGACTGGATACTCTTATTGTCTTGTTGGCATTCATATTTAATCCTGCCTAGCCAAATGCCTGGCACAATGCACAGCACACAGTGGGCTCTTGGTGAAAGCCTGTTAAGTCACTCTAGTATTCACTGTCATGGTGATTGTTTATGCAATGGTATCCAGGCAAAAGTTCCCAACCTTTGTGTAAGTAAAGAAAAAGATGGATAAGGGTGGGTTTCATTGTCTGTTTCTAACCGGGAACATGATGGTGCAGAATGTGAGGAGTCAAACTATTAAGTCCTTTCTTGAGCTTTTAGCCGATAGTTAATAAGATATTTATGGTCCTTGTGGATTTTATTACTCTCTGAAAGTTCAAAGAAGAAAGACAAGAGAGTCTGCAAAATAAAATCAATAGAATAAAAATAGAGGTAATACTCTGGATATAAGAGCCGTGCTTTGTAAAGGTCAGTGGTTGAGAAGTGATTAGTGGAATATCGAAGCATAAGAGGAGAACCATGGGAACAGGGGCTTCTACAGGAGACAGACAAGCTCTCGAAGCTTATCAGTCATGTGCACTATCATGGAGCTTTTGTTCTATCATGTGACGCTAGTCTTGATGAGGCAGAGAATTAGCATTGTACAGTGTGGGGGGTGGGGGATGGGTAGGGGTGGGAGGTGCTCTCTCTTTCTCTCTCTCTCTTTGGTATAGCAGATCAGAAGGGCAGAGAAATGCTTCGGCAGTTCATTACTGTTTTGTGTAAGTTGTTCCCCAATAAAACACCCATTTATCATTTATCTTGGGGATAGTGAAATCATTACACCCAAGCCTTCACTTGGGAGTGTTCCCTAGCTTTCTCAATGGAACCTTTGTGTAATCACAGGGCCTTCTATAAACTTATTAATGGTGTTCATCATCTTACAGTAACTATTCCTTATAAAACTAGATCTTACTTCTCTCCTGAAAGTCAGGGTTGTCTTTTTTCTATTCTCTCAGGATCTAGCAAAAATGCTTTTCCCTTTAGTGGACTTAGAACAAATGGTGTTGAATCACTGCCAGTCACTACCTGTCCAGTGTCCTCTCTGCCCCACTCAACCCCCAAGGCGCAGTGCCACAGAAAGATGAGTCACCACTCACTGGCACAGCTGCTCTTCTGTTCTCACACCCTCTCCAGCCATTCCCAAATCTTCAGTGTCTGGGAACACAGCCCTGGACTGATACTCAACTGCAGCAGAACATGTGCTTGTTGTCATCAGTTCATTCTTTATATCCACAGAAGAGGGCAATTATAAAAGTGAAAATTTATGGAAGTGGGAGTTTTGATTTTTTTTCTTTTTGCTTTTTGTTAGGAAGAATTTTCTGAGATTAAAAACTAAACAAAAATCAAGTTAAAAAAAAAAAAAAACATTCGGGTGTTCAAAATCCAAACTATGTAAAGATCCCAAGCTTAAGAAAAGCTCAATGGCTTGTCAATATAAGGCACTCTGCATACTTTGCTCAAATGAAAATGACAATTAAAACAAGCAGCAATTTATAGTGGAGGTATTTTTTATCAACTGAACAACCCAGAAGACTTTGAAAGGGCAGAGTGGAAGGAAGTTAGAGCTGGGTGAAGAAAAACTGTGTATAATTTCCCAGTAGGAATCCTGAGCCTTGAGCCAGCACACTAGAGTGGTCACATGGGAGAAGTCTTCTAGGGCTTTAGGGACCACAGGAGGATGAGTCCACTCCATTTGGAGAATTTGCATTTTCTGATTTCTCCAAAAACATAAACATGGAAGAAGTACATGCTGATGAAGAAAATAATCAGAGATGTAAGGGGGATGGTTGTTAGGTTCAAAGTTCTTCCTGCTCCAAAATAGCTGTGCTGGTGAAATGTCCTAAAACAGAAAGACTTTGGCCACATGAACAGAAAGATTTAAAGGTAGGTATCTGTTTACCAAGAACCTCTTTTCATCTTCCCTTAAAGGTTAACTGCCTCCACCAAGGATCTCTTAAGATTATTTTGTCATAATAATGAAAAATAATAGATGGTATATAATTTAGAAAAATAAAACAACCTTTTCCACATCCAGGTGTTGTGAAGCCAATTTATACCCCCACCCCATTGTGTCCACACATACTCCCGTTTCAACTATCAATTCCTAACGATGCATCACACTTCTTTATTCAGCACAGAGAGTAAACTCTCTTCTTGCCACAGGGCTTATTGCTACATCTGTTGAAAGAATGTGGGAGCGCTTTGGTTTAAAATGAACAGGTTTGTTTTCCCCTCTACAAGGTGTGGAATTACTCAGCACATGTGTTTTGTGTCTGACTTCTTTCACTTGGTACAATGATTTTGAGATTCACCAACAGTCTGCATGTATCAAAACTCCATTCCTTCATACTTTTTTTCCCCTCATGAGTTTTATTTCAATGTATGGATATGCCACATTTTTTAATGCATTTGTTGGTGAACATTTAAAATCATTGAATTTTTGAAATTATGAGAAAAGCAAAACACCTCTATTCTTGCTTTTTTCAATATGTACATTTAGGGTTTATCTTGTTTCAGGTGAAATAAATTACTTGGCTTCTCATAAAGGTAAGAAGGAAGAAAAGGAGTAAGAAATGAAAGAAGAGCTAGAGGGAAGCTTCAAGCTAGAACTGAAGCCTGACTTTGTTTCTTGTCATATCTGGATAAATGAGCATGCCTTTCACACATTAACATAGATCCATACCTTTCACCATGCACAAAACTTAAGTGCAAATGGATCAAAGATCTCACCTTAAATCCAGCCACACTGAATCTTCTAGAAGAGAAAGTGGGAATTACCCTTGAACAAATTGGCACAGGAGACCACTTCCTGAACATTATGCCAGTTGCACAGACATTGAGGTCTGCAGTTAATAAATGGGACCTCCTGAAACTGAGAAGCTTCTGCAAGGCAAAGGAACAGTCAGTAGGACAAAACGACCACCCACAGAATGGGAAAAAAATCTTTACTGACCCCACATCTGACAGAGGACTGATTTCCAAAATATATAAGGAGCTCAAGAAGCTAGCCACCAAAACACCAAACAATGAAATTAAAAAGTGGGGCACATCAACATTTTTAAAAGTTTCTTTTTCTTAATGAAGACACCACCATCTAGTGCTGGTGATTATATTAAATAAATGACCCATGTGAAGTGCATAGCACTTGCTTAACAAGTGGTGACTCTCCCTTGCTAACTGCTCTCCAGATTCAAATTCACATACCATCAGCCCTCCATTGGCTGGACCTGTGAGCATTTCACAGTGCTCTGCTGCCATCCTCTGGCTCATTTAAATTTCCAATAGCTGACTGCTTCTCAAGACTGCTCCACACCTGTGCTCCCAGGGACAGCTGTGATAGACACTTAGGACTGGTATGTAGCAAGAGAAAATGGTTCTTCTGCTCTTTGAGAAATGAGAATTGTTGAAGAACTTGACAGCACATCAAAGCTAAGAGATTAGACCATGTATTGAACACTTTAGAAAGTTTATTCCTTAGATGCTATAAAATTCATCTTAGAAATGGTTGAAGTTTGGCACATTTACACATATGTCAGCAAAATCTACTTTTAGACATAATCTTTTCTTCTAGTTGCTAGTGCCACTTGCTATTTTGAAATATGTATTTATAGTAAAACCAAATTTAAGTCATCTAAAAATGGAATGAGCATGAGTGTTCATTTCTTATTTCATTTTGTATTTTGTATTTTGCAAGATAACTGTTTTCCTTTGTGTGTGTGTGTGTGTGGTGTGTGTGTATTATGTGTGTGTGGTGCATAGTGTGAGTTTGTGTGTGTATGTGTGGTATGAGTTTGTATGTGTGTGTGTTGTTTGTGTGAGGTGTGTGGTGTGAGTTTTGGGGTGTGTGTGTGTGTGTATGAGAGATACTTGTGGGGAGCTGAAACGATTCATTAGAGAATCTTGATTCCAGTATGCAGGAGCTCCTGTCTGCACTGTATTGCAGATGCTAGCTGATTTGCTGTTGAATGGCATAGCCTCAGTAGAGAATGTCCCCTAGTTTTGCATCTCTACAGAACTAAGCATTTGAATAGGCCTGCACCAGGGCGGAGGGCAAGGTCTACAGGAGTAGAGACTGTTGAGAGAGATCTGCTGATAGCATCTAGAGATATGGGAGAGAAATGGTCTCAGGGTCAGGGAAGAATGGTGAGAAAGCAGCCAAGAAGATGCTGAAATAAAGGAGAGACTCCAGTTTTGCAGCATGGAACTGAGAGCTCTTTAAAGATGACAAGATTCCTGTGTCTGGTCTTTGTCGCCATTGGTTGCTAGGAATTTCCAAGTCTATGCTTCCCCACTCAGGCCAGACCTCGTGGTTTCTGTGGTTTGGGACTGAGACACACCAGGCCACGACAGATACTTGATGACAAAGTGAATCAAAAATCCATTCCCCCTAATTCAACAGATGAAGGCTTGATAACCATTACAAATAATGAACTGATGGAAAGCACTGAAGGGTAAAGTTGAAATGAATGACTTCCAAGTGTTTTAACATCTTGAGTTTGTAGCCTGGTTGTACAGAACACTGAACTGAATTAAAATGCCACATTGCATTGATACTTCATTGATGTACAGCATGTACAAAAATGTAACATCTTTTAGGCTGCAAATCATTTTTTCGGTTTTTGTTTTTGTGATACAAGAATCAAAACATAATTTAAGTCTAAGTTACAAAAGAAAAATAAGATAATATTCCATATTTAGCAGAAGGAACAATGGAATCCAGTAGGGGGAGGTACAAGGAACTATAAAAACAGCAGATTTGCTAAAGAACAAAAATCTCCTATAGTTATATAACACAGTAACATGTTTAAAATTTATTTGTTAGACTTATAAGTGATTTGTTTGTACAAATCACAGTGAACCAAGGAAGTAAAAGCAGGGTGATGTATTACCTGAGGAATAGAAATCTAGTGGCATCCATAGGAATAGATTTAAAGAATCTCAAAGACACATCTTCACCTGTATGTTATGTCACCTACTGAGTGCTTGTAATACACAGTACAAAGTAGATCCTATGCAAATGGTGGGTACATCATATTATTTAGGGAATAATGAAGGGGAAAACGCCTGTACATGTTTAGTTCAGATGTAATTGTTTTTTTTTTTTTTTAAATATTTTCTATGTACAACTGGTTGAACCCACAGATTTGGTGAATCTTCCCTGTAACTTCTTGTCAGTACCTCTAGAGATCCATTAGCTTAAGTTTAGTTTGAATGAAACATGATGTTTATATTGTTCAGATTTTAAAAACAGAAGCAGTTTAAAAACATTTTAAAAATGAATGACTGCATTTTCAATGCACAAAAGAAGCACCCAATTTTATAGTCTTTTAGCTCATCTTGGGTAGTATATATCTCAAAACAGCTGGATTGTACATAGCTTTCCATTAAAATATGCTTTATTGCTAAATAGTTTGTACGAGTTATAATGGACTTGTTATTGCATGATGTTATCCTATCTACTATTCATAACTAAATATCATTATTCTTAGTGTTATCTCTGTCTTTGTTTTACGTTGAGCTCTTGGTCTCTCTAATTTAGGTAATAGTTGATTTAATGCTCTTACAAGCATCTAAATAGTAGTTTGTAGTGGGTACCAATGAACCTGTTAATGGTATTTATTCCAGTACATCTGTCTTTGGTAAATGACTTTGATAATATATCACCTCTTGGACTCTATGTAGGACAGGCAATAGGCATGTCGAATGAGAACCTAATTAACAGAGCATCTTAAACTGTGGAAGTTATAAAGTTACTTACAATTTCCTTTGACAACTTTGTAGAACTTGGTGTATCTCTTTCAAGTGTTATTAAAATGTTCTACCATTTCTAGGATGTATCTTGCAAGCAATGTCTAAAATGATCAGCAAATAAAACCTCAAGGCTCATTATTTAGAGAGATACCCTGGAATTCCAACACTAAAGCAGGGGTTAAGACAGAGAACTGAATTTAAAAAGAGATGGCATTTTTCCTCCTTAAATTTGGTTAAATTTTAATGGAATGATTTTCAGCTTTTCAAATGATAAGGGTTAATAGTTAGACATTGTCCCTACCTTTTTTTTTCTTTCATGCCTTTTAATTTACACTTATTATGACTTTATACTATTTGGGCCTTAGAAGAACTTGAGCATATGGGGCTGAGGGAGCTAAGAGATGATAACTGAAATGTCAGAATGTGACACTGGACTGGGAATATAAGAACTATAGAAGAGAACATGACCATGGTCTTTAAGAACTCAAAATAAAAGTCTGCAAAAGAAAAGAATGCTTCCTTTGCCCTCACTACCTCCCTGAAGCAAGTATAAAATATAATGTATGTGTAATTAAATATCAATGTGGTGGGAAATTCTTCATTTGAGTGAGGAGGGACAGAAAGTTTGCCAACACAAATCTCAAATATCCTTCCTCTTTAGAAGGACTTTAGTCTAAGGGCGAGGATGTATGAAGAGGGGCTTGCTCAAATTAGTGTGACGGCTAATAAGGAAAACTACATACTTTAATTACCATCATCCCCAGAAGTGAGCAGTCTGGACTCCAGGGAATGAGGTTTGGAAAATATTAAGATCTTTGTGCCTTTCCATTTCCATGTGTCAGCTACATTTAAGAGGACAACCTTCACTCTGAAACCATGTTGCTTTGCTTCTTACTATTAACCACTGTTTTATTAGTTATGTAGATATTCAAAAGATAGTAAAGATGTTCTTCACCAAACTCTACAGGGTAAACAAAATGATGGATGTCCATTCTTGGGATGTTGGCCATCATATCCCCAAAGCCAATAGTTTCAGTTGACATTATTACCATGACTGAATATATGGTGATATGTAGGGAGATAGCTTAGTGGGTAAACTCTCTAGTTGTGCAAACATGACAACCTTATTTCAATCCCTAGGATACATGTAAAAAGCAAGATGTGGTGGCAGGCACATTGCTCCTGTGTTGAGATGCCAGTCAGAGATGAGAGAATTTCCTGGAAGCTCATGCAAAATGTCAGGAACAACATGGGTAACTGACTTACAATGGCAGAAATGACATGGGAGATAGCTTCTCAAAAGTTGGCCTCAAAGACACACACACACACACACACACACACACACACACACACACACAGTAACATAGTTTATGAATTTCTACCATTGTGTTAGAGGTTGCTAGAAGACAATGGAAACATCTCTAAATGTAATACAAGGGAAGGGGTATACAAATATTGGATAAATCTCCTGAATTCAATTCATATGAAAAACAAAATGACCCTAAGGCTGCTGTGAAGGCTCTGAAGATTGTGGAAGGTGATCGGAAAGTCTGGTTTCAAGAATCGTGATTATCATTGCCACCTGAATAGTCTGTACCTAACATTCGAACACTCCACAGGGAGTGGGGGTGGGAGTCCCCATTTCTCTTTTCCAAAGGCATATTATTTGTTTCATTTTATAGCCAGAACAGGATAATCCTTAGAAAAGGACACTGGGCATTACACTTCAGCCAGCTCAAACATAAGAATACATGTATCTAAGGAAAAATAAACTTTCAAAATTAACTCTCCTTCCATGCAAAAATAACTTCAGTAATTAAACAAGATAAATAAAATGAGAACACAGTTTCCTCTAGTTTTTCTGAGTCTTTTTTTAAAGAAACTGAAGTTATATTACTACTATTAAATTATTTATGCAATATTTATATTTGTATATAAATGTATTATAAGTATGTATAACACAGTGAATACCTTATAGAATATATAATTATATATTTTGCATTCCACATATGTGCTATATTTATACTAATATGTAGTTTATAAATGTATGTTCCTAGAGACCATTCTTTTGAAATTTTGGCAAAGAATGGTTGCTTTTTGCCCTTGTCTTAAAATTTTACTGGAGGCTAAATTGAAGAATTTTAGATAAATGTCATTGGCAGAAGATGTTTTAAGACAGTCTAGTATTGACTATGTCATTTGGTTATTTGTGAGGACACTTATACAAATTTATAATGAAAAGGAGGCACACCAATAGGCATTATTTCTCCAGAGTGTCTCTGCCAGCCTCTGCCTCCAGGTTTCTGTGTAGTTTGAGTTTCTGCCTTGGCTTCCGAATTGGACTTTGGCTTAAGATATGTAAGCCAAATAGATCCTTTCCTCCACCAGTTGTTTTGGTCATGTTAATTCATCACAGCAATAGTAACCATAACTAAGACAGACTCTAGGTCTTTATTTTGTGAACTGCTTGAATGATTCGAAATCCTTCAAAGATGTCCTATATGAGCCAACAACAGATTGGGTGTTGGAGTTCCAGACGCTCTGAAGTGCACCTGTACATACCTCCCATCCCAACATCAGCATGAAGGTGGCAGGATACAAGACAACCTCATGTGTTTGTCACGGAACTGGGGTTGGTTCCTACTGTGGGGCAGCTACACTGTTATCATTGTTTTGAGTGTGTATGTGTGTCTGCGAGAGGGAGGGCATTAAACATTGTCCCTGAGAAGAAAATTCCAAAGTGTCTGCATAAGTTAAGATAAAGCAGACAAGAATGGGATGACTGGGACTTTGCCCACTCAGAATAATTGATGGATTAGATTATAAAAGATTGATCCTGAACAAAGAAAAAAGCACAACCTAGAACCAAACCTAAACCAAAGATAGGGACAAAAGTGCTAAGCCATTTTACTGATGTGGAATGAATAAACAAACTACACCATGGTTTCTGTTTTAAACAAATTGAAATAAATAGTTATATAGATGAATAAATATTATATAACCACCACACACACACACACACACACACACACACACACACACACACACACACACACGATCAAAAAGGGTGAAGGAAAAGTGTTTTTTCTTACCTGCAGTGTGCAGAACTTATTCTCACATTGACTCATACAAGAAAATCAAATGAAGCTTTTGATTATCAGTATGGATCTCATTTACTTAACTGAATTTTATTATCATGTGTTTCAGAAAAAGTAATTTGCCCTTTATGCCTCTCCTTACCAAGCATTTCTAAAGTGCTTTATCACATACCTGAACACAAGGGCCTTGGACTTGAATTGCCTTCATATTTGTGCACCCTAATGGATGCTTGGAACATTTTCAGGAGGAGAAATATCGCAGGTGAGAAACTGAAATGTGTGGTTTAATATGCAGGGTATCCAGTCTGTAAAATATGTCTGGCCAATGGAATGCAGCCAGGAAGCTGCCCATCCTAAGGCTGCATGGTGCAAAATGAAATCTTTGGTAACCTCTGTGCTATTTTAGGTAATTCAGAATTACTTCAATTATTTCTAGTACCCAAACCATTCAGATTTTCACTGTTTAAAACAATGAAGTACCAATTTCACTAGGATAAAATCTTCACTCTGGAAAAGAGTCTGTCTCTTTTTTACCCTATTTTTGGTTCTTATTCGTAGTTTCCCAGTAACTAGGCTGCTTCTGTCCTCTCCAGAAATGTAGGTTATGTATCTAAGTGAAGAAAGGGATGGTTAAAGTGCTCTTAAGAGTTAAGGGAATGCCAATGCTCTCCTAACTCCTCCTGGCACATAAGGTATTTAGTGTTTGTGTGGATGGTTCCACTGCTGTTTTGAGTTCTCAATGCCAATACTACTCAAATTAAATGAATATGTCTCTAGGACCTCTCATGGAGGTCCTAGAACTCTTTGGTTTATGAGAGAAAAAGTACACAAAATCCATCTTTGTGGAACTCACAATGTACACAATAAAAATAAGGTGATGCACCAATCATATGATATGCTAGGAAACAAGTGGTAAGAAAACTCATGGAACCTGATAAAGAGATCAGAAATGCAAATGTGTACCAAACAGGAATTCTAAACCCAACGAAATCACCATTCAGTTTTAAGAGCAAGGAAAAAGACCTCAGCAACTGGACATTGTTATTATGAAGGTATACTGCTCATATATCTGAAAATGACTGTAGGGAGTGCATAAGAAAAAAGGAAGGAAAGGAAAAATTCAGAATATAAGGCACCTTATGTAAGAGACACTGATTAGGGGGTCAATGTAACTTTCAATGTCTCAGACATTAAGAAGACATCTTGTGGGACAGATAACACTATCCTCTTACCACTTGCTCAGCTATCGTGCACGAACATAGTCACAATGAGGAAATAAATACTTAAGTCATCTCGACAATTTATGGAAGGGGCAGTATGGAGAAGAATCATACTAAAGGCATTATGAAAAGGAATAATAAAAATACAAGGCACAGACTAGTAGAGAAAATGGGGTACATTTGATGGAACTAGTATTTTATGTTATTACATTGAAACAAAATTATATTAGGTGCTACCCCTAATAAATAAAAGCAAAAAGAAATGATAACTCAGAAATGTGAATATCTAGTTTTCAGTGATTACTTTGCCCTGAGTGATTTACAAGCATTATCAAATGATTCTCCACGATACTCTAAGGAGGTTAAAACAATTTCCTTTATATTAATATAAGAATGCAATTCAATTTTGAAAAAAACAACTTGCCCAAGATTATTCACTAGGGAGTAGAGGAGTTTAATGCTTGAGCCTATATACCTAACAATGCTAAATCACCATGATACCTGCCCCTCCAAGAGCATGAGAAGCTAAGATGGTGACAAAGCTCCTAAGTTGCATATTGGGCATGCTATCCCCTGTCAGATCTTTTATTAGTTTGTTCAAGCCACTGATATTTATTCTACTAAGTAGAAATTCCAACCATTTAAATATCTGAAGACCAATAAAGCAAAGCACCATAAAGGAAAATGGTTAAACTCTCCTGGTAAATTAAAAACTATTATATTCTTATATCAACCCAAGAGCAAAAATTCAGCTATGTCATATTTGTCAGAGGCCCAGATATAAGTAACTAAGAGAGATAGAAAGCAAGCCAGACAGTAATGCTGAAGTAGAGAATGCATGAGAGAAGGGGAGTTCAAGTTTCATGCTGATGTTAACACTCAGGAAAAACACCACCACTAAGCACTAAAAAGGAATTATTTCCTGTTGGCTAAATGTGCTAGAAAGGGTGCATAATAGGGAACTTTGTATTGTAACTGGCATCATTAAGAATTTTGAAAATACAAGACATCCAATAAAGTTAAAAAATCCTAATCATAGGGTTTGGGCCCCCTTACATCATCCATCAAATAATTAAGGATATAGAAAATCCATAAAACACAACTGGTATTGGTATTGGATCAGATAACACACTCTTTCTCCAAGTCCACTCATAGCTGTGACAGTTGCTCATGTTCAAGGCAACAGAGCATTAATAATAATAAATTAAAATAATGGCAATTAAAATGAGAGTAAATTAATAATAATAAAATCCATGATGAGGAAATGATAAAAACCAATGTACCATAATTTCCCTATATCAAATTATAAATGACAGTCACTCAAATGAAGCCCATGTTCAGGAAACTAAAAGTACATAATTATCTTCTAAATAGAACATTAATAACATTTGTAAACAAAAACTAACATCTGCAACAACTTAAAGAATAAATTAGACAGCAGTAAAGTACATGAACTATTAGTAAAAAGATAGATAAAACATAACCAAGGACATAATCTGAGGGGAATTTCTTACAACTGAAATAAGCTGGGAAACCTAGGTCAGTCCTGGATTTAGGATAAAATAGGTGGTAGGTATGTGCAATACCCTGCACCTTTGGGGCTAAGTCTGAAGTAAAGTCACTGTGACCCTAAACACATGTACCCCTAAACTAACCAGGATGTTAGAGCAAGCTCTTGGGGAGTGGAGTGGGAAGGGTAGAGAAGATGGTTCAACAAGGCTATTCCCTATTGAGCTCTTTTTGAAGATGCAGTTGATCAGTCAATTTACCAAAATGAACATATCAAAAGGGTGAAAATAAAGTCCTGTACAGATCCATCCACACAAGTGTAGAAAACTTCCTTCTGGGTACCAGCCCATGCTGGCTTACCTTCCCATCAGCAGGTATAGGTATTCCCCAATCTCTGTGCTCTTCTTGTGGGCTGCTTTCTGGCCTTGAGGCAGGCGATGATTGAGCATGTGTAGGAACCTGCCTGGAATGTTTTCCATTGAGCTTTTCCTCACCAGTATCTCTGAACAAAGTAAATCAGGGAGTGTACAACATGACCAAGGACAATCATGCTCCAGTCCACTGCTAGGAATGTTGGAAACATGGAGCTCTCAGTGAAGCCTGTGGGCCCATGCTTCTAGAAACAACATGCCTATGGCTTTGTAGGGGCCAGCTTCCCAGGGACCAAGCTGTATGTTTTGCCCATTCATGTTTTCTTCCTTGAGTCTACACCTTTTCTTCTGGCTAAGAGGAACTATGTCCATTCGGGGACTGCCTTAAGAAACACAGAGTTCATTTATTCTTTCTTCTTAGGTTGGGGGTGGACCTTGGAGTAAGTGTGGAAGGGGATGAGGGAGAGAGGGAAAGAGATTTTTTTCAATCAAAGGTGGAGTAGAATATATTAAGCAACAAGGAAACCCTCAAAGTTGCTGTTATACTTTTTAATGTGAAATGTCCCTCACAGACTCACGTGTTAACAGACTTGGCTCACAGCTGCTTGGAGAAGCTGTACATCCTTTGGGTTGTAGGGCCTTGTTAGGTGATAATGCCTGTCAGGGCACGTCTTTCATGGTTAATTCCTGACCACTCTTGTGGACTAGTCAATCTTTTTCCTGTATTTATCCACCGCAGTATGATCAACTCACATCTCACTGCTGACATTGTTGCCCCAAACCATTTCCCTTGCCCTGCCTCTCTGTATTGTATAAACTGTAATCACTGAATCATGAACCAAACAAATCCCATCTTCAGTTGGTTACTTCAGACAGTTGTTCAGTCACAGCAATGTAGAAGTAACAGTAGCATCACCTTTATTGGTTCCTATGCTTTGGACAATGCCTGTACCCTTGAGAGTCAAAACTTCCATTTAAAACTAAGGTATCTATCAATGTTATGCATTTCCAAAACATGCAAGAGTGACGTTCTATTAACAGTTGTACCAGAAGAACCAGCAACACACCGGCTGTATGGCCACCCTAAGGTAGAGCACATAATATCATATTGGTTTGGTAATTATGATGTAATACCTTGAACAGAAGGAGCCAAGTTGGGAAGTGAGGGACCAAATGTTTCTCAGTGTTTTAAATTGTTTTATTTTCCTAGAAGTTTGTATTTGGAAAACCAAAAAAAACAAAGTTTTGTTTACTCTATTTTTCTCAGTGACTTTTTGGAATCATTTTTTCCTCTAGTTTCTGAATGAATCATTTCAAATGTACCATTTACTGATTCTATTGTTCTGTGCTAAGATTAACAACTGGTGCAGTTGCTATTGGTAAGGACTTAGTCACCACCTGAGTGGATTATACATTCACAGAAAAGATTACCTGTGTACAGAAAGGAGTGAGGTAGAATAGAAACACACAAAAACCTGGGTTCCCTGCAAAGGCAGAAACCAGAAAAATAGACAGAACTGTAACTTGTGTTTGAAATTATGCTGTTAGACACATTTGCCAAAATTTAGCTATAATTTAATCTAAAATCCTCTAGCTGAAAAGCAACCAGAAAACATAGTTACAAAAAATGACTACAGGCAACAGATAAACAAACCTCCAAAGGAACAGAATGGCTCTTTAGAAGACAATATTTAGAATTACATCCCAAACAAAACTTCTTCCGTAGGTAATAGACATTAAAGCAGATGCACGATGATGCAGGTCCTGTAGGTGCGGCAGACTCGCGGTGCCCCGCCCCCTGCCCCCTGCTTGACTCCAGTTACATCCCTGGAAGGCACCTGAGATGTTCAGTTTTGATTGTGAACCTGACACAAGATGCGCTCACCTGGGAAGGAGGGCTCAAGGACTAATTGTCTAGATTAGACTGGCCTGTGGGCTTGGCTGTGAGGGCGATTTCTAACTCAGCTAATTAAAGTGGGAGACACGCCCTTAATGTGGGAGGCACTTGGAAATGACCAGAATCTGTAAGAGGAGGTGGGGTATGAGTGAATTAGCGAGACTTCTGTTGCTGTGAAGAATCCTGGCACAAGCAAGTGAGGAAGGAGGAATTGACTTCAGTTCCTGGCCAGCTGGCGCTCTTACTTTGGGTCTGAAGGTAAAGATAACACCACGGCCGCAGTGATCTTGGAGGAAGTTGTCCACAGAATTTAGAACAAGAAATGGTCCCTGGAAACAGCCCTTGTGACCTCATTCTGGGTAAGCCGTGCTCTCTTGAAGTTTCCAGAGCCTTCAGAACAGGACCAGCCACAGGGATCAAGCCTTCAACATGAGAGCCTTTGTGAGTGTCACATCATATACACACTATGACAAGTACAAACAATGATTATACATACTGGACATGTTTAGAAATTTAATCTAACTTGCTTTTATAATTAGCTTTGATAATTTATATTTTCATAAAAGTCAAGTTTTTAAGTTAAATTGCATACATATTTCAATTAAATTTTACCTGTATTTATATTTTCATTTTACTATCTAGTTTTACATGTTTATAATATTTACTTAACTTAGGTCAGCTACTGTATATCTCAAATAATCAAGTGCTTAAAATTAACTTATTTAAGTCTGTTTTTTTTTAGTATGTTCTGTTTGAGCATGATATTTAATTCATTTATTTTTCACTAGTTTGCACTCAAATAGATATTAAACATTTGACTCAGACCAACTTCTACATTATAATAGAGCAGGGTATGTGATGTTTTTATTATGTTTATACTATAAATATACCTTCAGTTTCTGAAGGAAAGGTGCAAGGGAGGCCGCAGGGAGGAGGGAGAAAGGAAGCTTTAAGACCTTTGAGCAGCAGGCCTTTTTGTTTGTCTGGGTGTTTTTACTTCACCATCCGCTGCTTGGTACTCAGTGAATGCTGTCTGCTTGTACTTAGTGTGGATTATTCATGTGAAATGTTTACAAATGGAGCATAAACTATTGTAAGTTTAAATTATGTTTTCAAAGTGAGCAGTCTAATCATCTCAATCAGTTCCCTATTATTATTTAGGCTACTTTAATCTTTTAAAGCTGATAATAACTATTATTTTTGCCATAATGTGAAACAGGTGAACTAAAACCTTAATACAACCAATGTTAGTTTATACATATTGCTGTTCCACTCTCTCATATTTTATTTTCTCTTTCTTTCTTTCTTTCTTTCTTTCTTTCTTTCTTTCTTTCTTTCTTTCTTTCTTTTTCGGCAGGATCTGATTCTGTAGCCCAGGCTGATGGCATAGAACTCTAGGCAAACTTTTTTAGTCTCAAATAACAGGCTTATGAGTATATACCACAATGCCAGTTTTCTTTTCTTCATTTTTTGTAGTGATCGATTATTAGTTATTTTAAATGTGTGTTTTGGTGTGTTGATACATGTTCATATTATCATATCCTGGTATTTTTTATGTACATCCTTACAAAGGTGGTATGCTGAATTGTTTCCCTCACCATCCCCTAAAATATGGGATGGGAGTTATATGGCTAGTATATAAGGCAATATATTTCTATCATTTAAACCATCCCTACAATGATTTCAGCAAAAAAGACCAATACCTTTTTAAAAGAACATTTCTTTTATTTGGGGAGTATTAAAATATATATTTCCCCCTTCTCTTTTCTCCACCCAAACCCTTCCATATAACTTTCCTTTCTCTCTCTTTTAAATTTATGGCCTCTTTTAAAATTAATTATATATATATATACATATATGTATATATATATATATATACCTAAATACATAAATGTGCTGTCTTCAATTTGTGTAATGTTACTTATGTGAGTGTTTTCAGGGCTGACAATTTACTACTGGATAATCAATCAGTCAGTGGTATGCTCTACCCTAGGGAAGACTATTTCTCCCATTTCTCTGCATTCCTTAGTTGCTTGTAGTTCTTTGTGTAGGGATGAAGCCTTTAGGGATTTTGCCCACCCATGTTAGCATGTCTATTGTTATCTCAAGTTTAGGCAGTCATGCTGGTGAGAAATCATGGGTGTGACTTCTAATAATCCAAGGAAACACAATCTCAAAGCAAATATTCTGATCCTCTGGCTCTTACAATCTTGCTGGCCACTCTTCTGTAATCATCACTGGCCTTAGATGTATTCATTGGTACTGGACTCCACATCTATGCTTTTTAATTGGTTATGTTTTTCTGTAATGATCTCCATCTCTTGCAAAGAGAAATTTGATGAGCAGTGAGGACCACACTTATCTGTCAGTATAAGGACAAATAGAATCTAGTTAGGGATTCTACTGGTTTAATAAATTGGTGGCTGTAGGATTTCCTCCAAGATCCATGGACTTCATTAACTGGGTAGTTGACTAGGTTTCCAGACAGGATTTCCCTTCCCTTGAGTGGGTTTTCAGTCCAATTAGAGCTGTTGGTTGCTGCCAAGGCATGTGTACCACTACTGTGCCCTTAGTGTTGTGTTGTGCTAGAATAGCACTTTTGAAAACTGGAAAGAGGCACATCCCCAATGACTAATTGGCTGCAGCTTTTTATGAAAACAAGTGTGTGCTCACACACTTCCAAGACAACTTTGGCTATTAATTATACCTAAAAATCATTACTAAGGAAGAGCAACATTTCGGTAATTTTATAAAGAACATAAGATAATCTCTAGCTCACATGAACCCACATCCACCATAACATCATTTGATGACAGTCTTCCCCAGATTACAAATTCTACTTTTTATTGATTCAGATTAAATTATATCATGATATAATGGTCAGTGCATTATTTCATATTCACTATTCCCAAAGCGGGGGTAGGGGAATCTTGCAAACATTTCTATGATAATATGATTTCTCAAGTTGTTTACAGTGCACCAGAGGATCCCAGCATGTGTACATTAGTAACAACCTCTTTTTATTCCCCATTTTAAAATTTAATCTTTTGAAAGTCACACATGTTGTATACCATGTATTGTAGGCATATTCACCCCTCACAATCTTCTCCTCACCTTCCTTCCCACTGTCTCTGACTCTCCTCTCTCTCCAACTAGTTTCTCTCATACTTTCATGTTTTTATCTCTGTCTCTCTCTCTTTTATTTTGAGTTTAATTAGAGATGTTTGTATGAATGTGATTAAAAGGCTATTTACTGGACACAGACAACTTACAAGTGGCTACACCACTGAAGAAAATGGTACTCCTTCCCATAGAAACCACTAAATGTTGAGAGGCATAATTTTATGCATTGTGCTCATGATTTCAATGTTTTATAGCAGTCTTCTCTGTCTCGTGGCTCATATATTATAGAAAAATGAATATTAATTATACTCCTTCCAGAGAAAAACAATGAAGAAGGAAGGAAAGTGAGCTGCAGCACAGGATGCTGGGATCTGAAGTAGCAGGGCCTCTAGGGGAATAGTGGATGCTAACCTGAGTAATTAAATTATAGTGAGGATTTATGGTCATGATGATTGCTGTTTATTAGTATGCGAACAGTGAGGGTGTGCTTACCAACACTTGCCCATGAAGACTTGTACATAGCAACATTTTTATATGATTGTGAAATACTCCATGACAATAATGCCGTCCTAAACTGATAGGACCAATGTTGCCTGATGAGAACAGTTTTTAATGTGAAAGGGAATAAATGATCCGCTTCATTTACTTTGATGGAAGCCTTGTGGCATTAGCCTGAAATTATTCTAATCCATCAATCCAGTAATAAGCTTATCCAATATATCTTAGGATGAATTGTACTGTTTGTGTTTTTCTGCAAAGTCTTTATTTTGAATTCTGGGGTTTTCATGAATGATTTTCCTGCCTCACTCAGTCCTAGACCAATCAAAATGACACCAATAGAATGATCAGGATTGGGAAAAGCATTCCCTGCCACAGAATAAGTTTTCATTTTTCCAACCAGACAATTATGGGCAATATAGTCATTATTTAAATACTATTTTTTTAATTAAAGGGGAAGGAGTACTTTATCAGTCTTATGCTGTTTTTACTTCCTTATCTAATGTCATAGTCTCTTGAATTTATAATCCTTTCTTATATTATAGGATGTCTGTGCATATTATACTTGAAATTTATATAAATCTTAAGTAGGTGTTATTAAGTTAATCGTAACCAAGGCATTTCAAAATTAGATGACTTATCCATGACCAGCAATGAGGGGTAACTGGAGACTGAGCTAGTATCTGTGGCCCTTGATATAGCTCAGAAAACCAGGAGACATGCTGACCAACAAGGGCTGGCCACAATGAGCTGGCAAACTTCTTGAACTTTCTAATGAGCTCCTTTGCATTTTGGGATCACTTTGTTCTGCACTCATGTTTTCTGAATGATAAGAAAAAAGTCTCATTAAAAGTCTCATTACTATAATTCACACTTTGATTAGTAGTTTGCCCATAATACATGTGACTCAGTTTGAGCATTCCTGAATGTTTGGAAACAAAATTCCAAATTTCAGTACAACCTTAATACGGGATACCCATTTGCATTTCATTTTAAAATTGAAAGTGACTTCTGTGGAGAAATAAACCCAGTCATTAGAAGCAATAAAATTGTAATTATGGAGGTAAAACGTGTGTTTAGAGAAAAAATTATAACTTTCCAAATGATTTTCTAAAACATTTTTTCACAGAAGCTGGATTTGTGAAAATTTCACATTTGGCCAAGTTTCCCAAAAGCTTGTAGAGAAATGAAGAACTCTCTGTCAAGGTTAAGATAACAAATTATTGAGTTAGCTCAAATTTTATCAAACCACCTTAAGCCTCACAAGTAGAACAGCACAGTATGCTGTCTGCTCAGAGTCCACTGCTGGTCATTTTGTAGCATTTGCTAAATATTTTAAACTAAATAGTGCATATACATAGGCATTCACAGGGATTACAGAAGGTAAGAGATGGAAACGACAGGAAATATTTATAGTCACATATAAGATGGATATAATGGGGAAGAGCAAACATTTCTTGGATGTGTGGTCTTCCATTGTTCCATTGGAGTGAGATTAACCTGCTGGGCCTATGCTCTTAAAGACAAGTCACTCTCCTGCTCCTAGCAGCCATCAGCCTTCAGCTATGTGTTGGACTTTGTGCCTGCCTTTTCTAGTTGTTGGGTTGCGGTGTGTGTGTGTGTGTGTGTGTGTGTGTGTGTGTGTGTGTGTGTGTAGGAATCACTCACTGCTGGCAGGGAAATGAACCATGAAGAGGTGAGAAAGAAAACTTGGGACAGGTGGATTAGGTCAGTCAGGCTGTATCAAAACTTCTGAAGAGTCTGATCCCGAGTTTAATTTTCTTACACATTTAAACACAGTAAAACTTTGTGGGGGGATAGTCTCCATGTGGCAGTTCTTAAAACAAAGTCTCATGGGTAGCTACATCAAAATTCCCTTGCAAAATGCACCACTATAGCAAAGTACCTGTGACCTTTATCATAGGAAATAGTTCTATAGACTTGGAAACAGTGCTCTGGACTAGGGCCTGGATAATAAGGATTTGTAATAAGTATAAGGAGGGATTCTATTGGTGGAGGATGCAAAGTACATGGGGACTCTTTCATTAGGATGAGTTCTATTCACTGTGAGACAAAGCATAGGATTAGATCCTAAACAATGCTCATGATATGGGGGATATTCTGGTGGAGGCTAGCACCAGGTTCTTTGACCATTTTCACTCCAGCATTCCAGGTGGCCAGGAACCATCCATATATTGAAGGAAGCAGACCTGGATGATTAGCAATTTTGGTTTCTCCAATGCTTACTCCAAGCTGGGCTTCCTACATCTCTTCATGTCGAGACTTTGTCCAGTTTAAGCTCATTCAGGTCTTGTACATACTGCCACACTGTTTTGAGTTCATGCATGCAACCAATGACCCTGTTGGGTCTAGAGAACACCATTTCCTTGTAGTCACCCATTGCCTCTGGCTCTGACACCGTTCCCACCCTCCATTCCACAATGATCTCTGAGCCTATTGGGAAGGGGGTGTGCTGTTGCTGTTCAGTTTAGGGCTGATCATTTCACACTCTCTTAT
This sequence comes from Cricetulus griseus, assembly GCF_003668045.3. Classification (NCBI taxonomy): domain Eukaryota; kingdom Metazoa; phylum Chordata; class Mammalia; order Rodentia; family Cricetidae; genus Cricetulus; species Cricetulus griseus. Next base: position 56,278,650 of record NW_023276807.1, on the reverse strand, counting down.
TCTCTACAACTTGTCTAGTTGTGGGTCTCTGTGTTAATTGCTATCTATTTCAAATAGAAGCTTCTCAAATGACAGTTAAGGAATTCATTACATTAATCCATGGGTGTAAAGATAGTCATTGAGAGTAGGTTTAATACTATGTCAATTTTGTAGAACATGTATAGTAGGTTCTTCCATAAAGCCTATGACAAGCCTAATTACAGATTCTTGGCCTAATAATGTTGCCAGGTGTGGGGGACCGAATAATTCTGTTATGGAATATTTTTGGGCCCAGTCTCTAGCTCCAGTAAACATGGAGCACCAGAAAGCTCTGGCCCACTATTGTATTGTTAAGGCCAGTAAGGCTACTACTGTTTACCATGGCCTCAGGGTAATATGCCTCTTATTTGCATATCTATGCACCTAAGCAACTGAATAGGCCTGCACCTGGGCAGGGAGATCAGAGGTATGTGAGTAACTTGAGGACAGAAGGTTAGGAGAGAGAGAAGAGGTGAGCAGCCAGAGCATCGAGGGAACAAAGAGAGAAATGATTCCCTCGTGATGTTGGCAGGATGGTTAAAAAACACCAAAAAAGATGGCTAATAAAGAAATGACTCTAGTTTTACAACATGGAACTGAGAGCTCTCTGAAGATGACAAGATACCTGTGTTTGATCTTTATCGCCTTTGGGTTGCTGGGAGCTTCCAGGTCCACGCACCCCCACTCAGGGCGAACCTCATGGCTGTCGTGGGTTAAAGCTGAGACAAGCTGGGTCACGACAGCCAGGTATGGGTTTCTTCCCACATGGACTCTCCAGCCATCTAAGGGTGTGAAGACCCAGGTAGGCTACCTATGTTCTTCTTCTCAGCCTTTGTCCATACAATTCACTCAAGAGCTCTGCAGCTGAATTGACCTTTTCCTGTTACGATAAATCTTTCTGTCAACAGCCACTGAGCCCCACTGCCACATGTGCACTTTACGCCAGCCGCCCGCCCAAGTTAGGCCCAAATGAATACACAGAAACTTGTATTAGGTTCAAAGCTGCTTGGCCAATGACTAGGACTTCTCATCTGTTAGCTCAGTCTTAATTATCATAAACCTACATATTTTATAAGACTCATCTTATCGGACGCCTTATTGGCATCCCTCCTTGCCGGTGGATCACATTGTGTTGCTGGAGCAGAAGCAGAAGGTGAAAGAGACACACTTCCTGTTTCCTCGCTTAGATATGAGTCTCCTTGCCATGTTACTTCCTGCCTGGATCATCACTTCTCTACTACATTTCCCAGAATCCTCTTTGACTCCTAGTCCTTGCTTGCCATTGGCCAAACAGTATTTTATTCAACAATCAATAAGATAAACATACAAAGAAATACATTCCCCATTATTTTCCTGTTTTGAGCTTTTTCAAAAAGAATTTACTATTATTGTTGTTGTTGTACACACACACACACACAAACACACACATGTGTGTTTGTATGTGTGTATGTGTGTGTGATAGAATACGTGTGGACAACAAATTTTTGGGAGTTGGTATTCTCCCTCCCACCATGGGTTCTAGGGATCACACTCAGCTCATCAACCTTGTGTAGCAAGTGCTTTTTACCTTCTGAGTCCTTTTGCTGGCCCCAAATTTACTTCTTTCTCAATACTCCAATGAGCAAAGCATTATATAGCCCAGTGAACTGAGAAATACTGCTTCCCAAAGCAATGTCAGCTCTTCCTCTATTATCTCCCAGACCCTGATGTTCATGGGAACCTTAGCTAATAAATAACAAGTGTCCCTAATGACATACGTGAGCCAGTTCCTTGAGACTGGTTTTCACTCTGTTGCCTTGGATTAATCAACATTTGTCCAAGGAGAGCTGAGCAGTTCTGTTCCTCAGTTTCTGTACTTCCATGGCACTCAGACAGTCCCCACCTAATCCATAAGACAAGTAAAATGATGCAGAATATTCCCAGGTTATCACAGTTTGAATATTTTTTTGTTTGAATCAGAGTCTATGTAGCTCTGGCCATCCTGGAACTGATTATGTAGACCAGACTGGCCTTGAATTCACAGAGGTCTATCTGCCTCTAAATCGCAAGCACTGGTGTTAAAGACATGCTCCACCATACTCAGCCAGTTGGTGATATTTTTAATGAGCATGTCTGCATGCTAAATCATGCATGCTCTTTTTCTCTGTGTTAAATATCAGCCTGAGAGTGTCTACTGTCACTTCTACACTGCTCTCTCCTTTCTCACTCTTCACTTCCTTCAATAGTTTCTGATATTTGGGGTTGTAAGAAGGACTCCTTAGCACATATATAATTTGTACTCTTTCTTACTGTCCCACCAATTGTAAGAAATAGATGCCATTTTCTTCTCTGATTTTTTCCTGTCAAATCAGAGACTAACACATTCTTTCCCCCATTGTAATTTCTCCTTTACCCAAGTGAGATCTTTCTGCAAAAAAAAAGTGACCCTCATTTGAAGGCTTTATTATACAAAGAAAAGCCATTCAACTCCTGCCATTGCCACCAAAATCATGTCCCATACCTGTGATACTTCCAGAGATTGCAAGGTATTTTGTACTCCATCAGTCATTTTGGGGTTGTCCTCATACTCATGTGGCAGACCTCATTCATCAAGGAGGCATGACTTTAATGCGATGTAGAGGAAGAAGGCCAATCTAAGTTCACTCTCAAGAAAACTCCTGAACAGTCAGAGGACTTAATCTTGGTTGTATATATCTTATTGCCCATAAAAAGGACACACAATTGCCTTTATAGCAACAAAGTCCTCTATCTCATTCCACCATGAAGAAAGGTAGACAAATTAGACTTTTATTTACACATCCACTTTCAAATGTAGGTCCCCTGTTTACAGTTTATCATTGGTTCTGTTGGCCCTAATTTAGGTACAGCTATATTACATGACATTTCTTGGGGTGGTGTGTGTGAATATCTACTTAGGCCAGATAGGCTACCAATGACAGACTTTGACTGAAAAATTATCTCACTCAATTCTAGCTTAGCAAGATTATAAGATTTTGGTGTTATTTATAGGCTCTTGGGTGAAGGGGAACACTAGAATGTGGTGATTATCTGGCAGCTGCATCATTGCAAAGCTTCACCCCAGTATGGGTGAGGATTCATGGAATCTGAATTCCTAGAGTTACCCAAGGAACTTGGAGGCAGTCTCCTTTTTCCTCACAATTGCTTACTGTTTATATGATGTGGGAGAGGGTCATTTTTGAATCTTGTAAATTTCATTTGTTTCCCAAGTCTAAGAAGTTTTACAAACTTCCTGAGTCTTAAAAGTTTAGTCAACTTCTATACCTTAAAGCGTCTCATTCCTCCTTCCAGGAGGTAGTGTCTCAATTTGGAGAAAATAGCTACTTGTAAATCAACATAAGTAAGATTCAGAATGTGAGATATTTGTTTTCTTCATTGTTTTAAAGATGTTAAAAAAACATCATGCCTTCCTAGTGTGTGTGAATGACTGGTAAATGTCAGTGCTCAGTGGAGGGCCTAGATCATTTCAGGACTTACGAAGATGATATATGCATAAACAGGTATTATTCCTAGGGAGCCCTCTTTGGCTGCTCTCTGTGTCACAGTAGTCTCAGGAGACAACTGAGGTATTTTCTGGAACTGCTACCAGAGTTCTTCTTTCTTCATCTGAGCTTCCTTGTCAT